>NW_003852518.1:2136340-2259419 GCF_000181295.1 Otolemur garnettii
TTTATTATATGCTCTAGGTACCCATATTTCTATTTATTATATGCTCTAGGTACCCATATTTCTATTTATTATATGCTCTAGGTACCCATATTTCTGCTGTTATTCAGTCAAATATGTCAATATTTCCTTTTGTGATTTTTTTCTACTGATTTTTAAACAAATAACTTCTTAAGAAGTTTTAGATTTGCATAAAAGTTGAGAAATAGCAAAAGTTTGCATAGTATCACTTATTAACAACTCACTATATGGTGATATGTTGGTTATAATATTATTAACTAAAGCCAATATTTTATTCAGATTTCCTTAGTTGTTATCTAATTCCTTTTCTGTCCCAGGATCCCACCCAGGACATTGTATTATTCTGCTTTCTCATGTCTTCTTATATTCCTCTTGGCTGTGACAATTTCTTAGACTTTGCCTAGTTCTAATGACCATGATGGTTTGGAGAAGTACTATTAAGGCACTTGGTAAAATATTTCTCCAATGCATTTATATGATATTTGTCTCATAATTAGACTTGGTTTACTTCTTTATGGAAAAGACAATAGAAGTGAAGTGCCAATCTCATCACATCATGTCAAGGGCACAGCCTGCAGACATGACTTATCAAGTTGATGTTAAACTTGACCAGTTGGCTGAGCTAGTGTTTCCTCTTTTGCCTCATTCTTATGCTGCAGTCTTATGCTATGTCACTCTGTGCAACCCACACATGAAGAATGGAGAGGGAAGCTCCACTTTCTGATAGTAGAGGACCTATACCGTTATTGAGAATTCTTCTGCACCAGAAAGTTGTGTGCATTCCATATTGATTTAGTATGAACACAAAGATACTTATTTTATACTTTGTGCTATAATTCAATGCTATGTAAATTATTTAGTTACTCGAATTATTCCACTGTTGCCCATGGAGAGCTCTTAGGGTTTCTCCTGTGTCTCTGTGCCATGTCCCTGTGACTGGGGATTACCTCCTGGCATTACAAGACATTGTAAGCTTGTCTTTTGTATTTCTTGCTCTGGTATTATAAGCTGTTTTTGCAAGGAGCCATGCTCTTTTTATTGGGAAAGTGGTATTCTACTCCAAATTCCGGGAGCTAGGCAAGCTCATTGATTTGGGGGTGTAGCTGCTTCTAGGTTGTCTCAGCTGAAAGAGCAACAAACTCACACTTACAGATGTGGTTACAGAGATGCCACCAGCTATATCTGTGTCAAACTAAATAGGAGTTTGTACAGGTGTCTCCAAATCCAATCTATCACCATCTGGATCACTCTGGTCCCTCTCCCCTTGCTGATCTGTAGGTCTCAACCTGACTGTGAGGAAGATGGCCCCAGCCATCTATCTCCCTTTACTTAATTGTTAGTTCCAAGGTAGTGTCTGAATTGTTAACTCACACTCCTGTGAGAAAAAATGTTATCAATTAGACAGCGGTGGTTATGTGCAGTTCTATTTTGCCTGTCATTTTTCATACTTGACTCAGTTCCAGAGTTACCTAAGTCAGCACCTCTCTCCCATCTCCTTCACTGAAGTTATTTTGTACATCTATAATATAGTTATATTATTTTGTCAAAGTCTGCATTACCTCCTGGATCCACTAAATGCTTTTAAAATACACATACAAGATTCACTTTTCATGTTGTAAAGTTCTGAGGATTTTGTGAAATGCATGTGCCTTCCGTTACAGTGTAATAAAGAGTTACTTCATGACACTAGACCATCCTTTGCTTCAGCTATTATCTATTGGCAACCACTGATCTTATTGATGGCTCTGCATTTTATCTTTTCTACATGTTATGCCAAAGGAATCATGAGCAGGTAGCCATGCAGACTGTCTTCCTATGGTTAGCAGTAGGTCTTCAGGGTTCATCCATGCCCTCACATGGCTTGAGAGCTCATTTCTGCTTGCAATTGAACGGTATTCAATTTTAAAGTCATGTCATTTGGTCCAGTCTTATGCATGTTAAAAGCCATTGTGGCTGTATTTGGTTTGAGGTGATTATAAATATTTACAGCTGCTATTGACATATATACACAGGCTTCTGTGTGAACATTTTTAAATAGTTAGATCAACACCTAGGATTGTGAGTGCTGGATTACGGAGAGAAGACCCCGTCTCAATACCGTGTTGCCTTCCCAGAAGCAGTAAGCACGAACTCCTGCTGCCCTGTGCCCCACACAGATTGGCGCTGCCAGTTTGACAGAGATTAGCCATCCTAATAAATATGCAGTGGGTTAATTTTCAATTTCTTTATGCCAAGTGATTTTGAGAAATTATATGCTCATGGCCCATCTATCTTCATTTTTAATGTGTCCATTTTCCCCCTCATTTAAAAATGGATCACTTATCCATTTATCACTTATCATTTTCTTAATATTGTGTTTTCAGAGCATTTTTAGGTATTGTGGGTACAAAGAATTTATCAGAAGGCAGTTTTGAAAATATTTTCTTCTAGTCTGTGACTTGTCTTTTCATTTTTATAACAGTATTTTTCACAGAGAAATGTTCTGAATTTTAATTAAATCAAAATTGAGGATTTTTCCTCTCACTGATCATGTTTTTGATGTTATATCTACAAACTCATCACCAAATCTCAGGGCAAATAAATTTCCTTGTATGTTTTCTATTACAAGCATTATTGTTTTGTAGTTACACTGAAGTCTATGATCTGCAACTAGTTCTTTTTTCTGTAAGGTGAAAAGTCTGCATCTAGGTTCAGTTTTTACATGTGGATAATGTTCAATTTTTCCAAGACCATTTATTGAAAAAATATCTTTTTTTTTAGTGAATTCAACTTTTTCAAAAGATCAGTTGACTATACCCTGGGTCTATTTTGGAACTACACATTCTGTTTTTTTACCTATTTATCTGTTCTTTCTCCAGTATTGTGCTGTCATGATTACTGTAGCTTTATAATTAGTCTCAAGATGGGTAGTGTTGAGTCCTCCAACCTCTTTCTTCTTCCCTACCATTTTGGCTGTTCTATGCCTTTTGCTTTGTCATATAAATTTAAAATAAATTTGGTAATATCTACAAGATATGCTGCTGAGATTTTGATTGGCATTGTGTTAAAGGTATAAATCAAATTGGAAAATTGGGAAGAATCAACATCTTAACAATATTGAGTGTTCTAATTCTTTAACATAAAATATCTCATAATTTATTTAGATCGTCCTTGATTTCTTCCCCCCCCCTTTTTCTAGCTTGTACAGACTCTGCATGTATTTTGATAAATTTATGCCTGTTTCATCTTTGTATACTATTATAAATGAGATTAGGTTTTGCTTAATCTTAATTCTAATTATTTACTCTGGTATATAGGAAAACAATTAACTATTCTGTATTTATCACCTATCCCATACCCTGTACTCACTTATTTGCATCATTCATTTTTGCTGTTATTCTATCATTTCACTTCACTGGTTGCTTAAGCCTTAACTTGATCTCCTTTATTTTCATAATATGTAATGTCAGGCTGTAAATTTTCAAAGTGTCCTCTGAGTAGGAGATTGTGTTATAACTTCATTTATTCCATCTCTATGTTTCTTAGTTTTTGACCTATTTCATTTTCCTTATGTCTGAGGAAATTCTCTTAAAATTTCTTAAAATTCATCATGTTTGAGGAAATTCTCTTAAAATTTCTTGCTGTTGATAAACTACTTCAGTTTTTGTTTGTCTAAGGAGATATTTATTTCTCTTTCACTTTTGAATAATAATTATAGATATAAAAATTTAGCTTGTGACTTTTATCTTTTGTCATTTTAAAATTTAACTCCATGCTTTATATATATATATATATATATATATATGGATTCTGAGAAGCCTATTTTCGTTCTCACTGGAGCTCTTCCAGAACCTCCACTCTGGATGCCTTTAAAATTTTCACAGTGGTTTTGCTTTTCTGCAATTTGAATAGGATATGCCAACATGTATTTGTTTTTTTGTCAGGAATTATACTGCTTCAAGTTCACAGAGTCTCCTGAATCTGTGTTTGCTGTCTGCCATTAACATTCTCTCAACTATTTGCTCTGCCCTGGTATCTCTTTGTTGTCTCTCTGGTGTCCATTTCCACACATTTGCACCGTTTGACATTGCTGCACAATCTTGGATGTAATATTCTGGTTTTAGTAGTGGTCGCAGTAGTAGTATTCTTTTTTTCTCTCTGCATTTCAGTTTGCCAAGTTCAAAGCTTGGAGCTTGCTGAGTCTTTGCTTGGCTGTGTTGATTTTAGTAACAGGTCCATTAAAAAGGATTTACAGTTATTATGTTTGAGTTATAACATTTCTTTGCATGTGCCTACATTGCCAATCTGTGCTTATGTATGGTCCATGCTTTTCCTTAGAGTCCTTTTAAATAGAAATTGTAGGTGGCCAATGTTTGGGACTGAGCCTCCTGCACTAGTTCTAACAGACCACAGTAAAATCCATACCAAAGTTTACCATTACCAAACTGAAACTAAACTGTTGCCTGATCTTCTGAGAAGTCAGAAGAGAGTAGTAATGGCCAAATTTCCCAAAGGACAGTTTGGGAAACAGGACAGTTTCAGTCACCAGGAAAATAAAGTTCCCTCTGCTTTATTATTTAGTCTCCCCTAAAAAACAAAGGTAATCTGAAGAACCTGTTATTAATTTACCAGTTATTTCCTTATTGTTCTTTTTCCCTGATTACACCACACAGGAAAGTTACTTTGATATGACTAACCCCCTTTCGTTCTTTGTTTCTGCTTTCATTAGCACTTTCTGTCTATAATACCAACCTCCTCTGCACAATACATTGGAATAGTTGTTCTGTTTTATTGAATGACATGTTGCCTGATGCAAGAATCACAAATAAAGCCAATTAAAATCCTTAACTTGTTTTATTTTGTCTTTTGACAGTCTTTCAAATGTTAACATTTCAATCTTAATAGCAATGGTATTAAGCATAATTATTTTAAATGTCCAGTCCATCACCTCTATCATATCGCAATATGGTTCTGATGATGATTTTACGACTGGGTCTCTGCACTGTGATTACTCTTGTCTTTGTCATGCTTTCTACTGTGTTGTTGAAAGCTGGATATACTGTATTGGGTAATAGGGACCCCATAAAAATTTACTGTTAGTATTTATGGTGAACTGGCTCATGGTTCGGCTCTCTGTAATGTTGGTTACAGCTTTAGGAACCAGAGACTTCAAATTTCTCCCTTACACGCATTTTTTTTCTTCCCTGCTCTTTGGGCTTATATATACAGCCCTCCTCGGACACAGTCTGCATCTTTCAGCTTGTGCAGTTATAATCTGCAGTTATAATCATGTTGGTGTCACGATGTGCGGAGTCTGGTAAGCTGTAGGGAGAAGGGAGCCTGCTGTCATCTTCTCACTAGGTTTCAGACATGCAGTCAGCTTAGCTTAGGGTGTGACCCATCTCTGTGTCTCTTCAGTGGGATAGCTTTCCTCCAACTTCCACCCTCCCACCGTCCCTGCTGAACATTTCTGGTCTCTTTCCTTGAATCCTTGAACCTTGGTAGGGAGGACCTTCCCTTCCCAGCTGAGGCAAAGCTTTGGAAAAGTTCTTTCCCTCAGAGATCAGTCTATGTTTTGGAGAACGCTAAGTCTAGGAGCACTTCCATGGCAACTTCTCCTTGTAAAAAAAAAAATAATAATAATTGCAGGAAAATGTTTCTAGACTCTCTCCAGCAGAGTCTAATACAGTAGCAGGAGGGAAAACCCATGAAAATGTGCCTCTCCCCATAGTCCTGTGCCCCTGGAGCTTCTTACTCTCAAACTAGTACAGTTTGTCACAATTACTACTTACATGTTTCTAACAATTCACATCTCCATGGCCTTCTATTTCAGGTGGGCACATCACCAGTTATCTCTCTGGATGAGCTTACATCTCCAGACTAGGGGATCAAAATGTCACCATACAAGCTCAGTTCTCTGATGCATACTAGAAAGATCATAGATTTTCAGTTTTCCCAATTTTTCATTGCTATTGGAATGAGAATTATGGCTTTCAATCTCTTCGTATGTCAGAGTTGAAAATTGAATACTTTTATTAAATAACTTATGAATTTTAACTGCTTTATTGAGATATAATTACATACCATACAAGGAACCTTTATCAATCATAAAATTCAATCATTTCAGTCAATTTTCTGAGTTGTTCAGCTGTTACCACAATGCTGTTTGAGGAAATTTTCATCATTACCCCAGAGTAGCCCTTTGTCTGTTTGGAGTAATCCCCATTTATTACAACCCTGGCAATCACAACTCTGCTTTTTTTCTCTGTAGATTTATTTCAACTCTTCTGTTATTTTTACATGCACAGAATACATTCTCATCTAAAAATTTGGTTCCTATACTTTTCTTAGATTTAAAAACACATATAATTTAATTATTTTCTTTCAAACATTTAAACTATTCTCTGTTTTTGGCTATAGAGGCTAAAATACTGTTGTAAAAAATTTCAGAATAGATTTAATAAATACTATTTTTTTTAAAATGTCTTTTTCTTTATACATGAGAAAATTTTTACTTTAGGTAACATTTCTTCTATATTCTTAAAAATAAATAAATATTTCAATGAATAATGAATATTACATTTATATGAATATAAATATTTCATCCATATAGCTAATAGTTCTTTAACATTATTTATTGTTAAATTTGGGGAGATGTAATTTTATACCAACCTGTTGTTTAGTGAAATGACCTAAAAACTCTTGTGACCTCATGTCTGTAAAGTTTTTCACAGTAGTGAAATAAACATCTATCGATTTTCCTAGAGAGGGAGGGCTTCAGCTGAAGTCATGTGCCTTTCTTAAATAAGTTTCTATCATATAACACAAGGTTTTATGGCTTATTTCTTAGTCATATATTAACTCATTATTTAAGCTAAAAAATATGAAATAGTCAAGCAGAAAAACCTGTGTCACCCGGGAAGTGTGTATTGATTTATTTTTTGTTTATTTATTCCCAGCTGCCTCATTTCAGCTGGACTCTGGAAGCCAGGTATTGAATGGCAATTAGGATGCTGCCTGGGATGTGCGGCAGTGCCAAGAAGAGCATTCCTGGCTGGAGTCCAGGTGTCCTGGAAATTGGGAGAAATATCAGATGGGGGTCTGGTCCATCAAACGTGTTGTGTGAGAGCTAATGTTTGGAAAAGATTTGAGCCAAGCAGTGACTGTGAAAACTAAAGGGAATTGTGTTGGCAAATTGAAGTAGACAGAAAGATAACAGGGCTTTGAAATGAACATGGAAATGGACAGAGACTCAAGGTGGAGAATGGAATGGTAAGCGTTGTTATTTATAACCAATGTATGACCTGTTGGCTACTGCTACATTTTTTAAGTGTAATTGGCTCACCACTATCATTCCTCTGAAATCTCTTCTGATCTTTACCCTGCAAGATCTGTTTGTTTATAAAAATAATAAATACACATGGGTAAAAAAACCAAAAAGACAAACATATCAGAAAGGCAGCAAATAAAAAAGTGAAGTCTCATTTTCTCCTAGGTCCACTATAAATATGGATATTTATAATTAAATATTTATAAATTATATAAATAGTGTAAATGTTTTAAGCTATGTATAGTTTTAGGTGTTTGTGGTTTTAACTGCAATTGAAAATTGAAGTTTTAAATATCTGTTTCTTTCCTCCTTTATTGAATATAGAGAGTATCAATTACTCCTTGCTAATGAAATTTGAAATTTTGCTTACAGCTCATTATCAGTCTTAATTATGGTTTATAAGAAAATGTAGGTTTTTTTGTCTTGGTGCCTGTGGCTCAAGCGGCTAGGGCGCCAGCCACATACATACCTGAGGTGGTGGGTTGGAATCCAGCCCGGCCCGGCAAACAATGACGGCTGCAACCAAAGAATAGCCAGGCGTTGTGGCAGGCGCCTGTGGTCCCAGCTACTTAGGAGGCTGAGGCAGTAGACTCGCTTGAGCCCAGGAGTTGGAGGTTGCTGTGAGCTGTGATGCCACAGCACGCTACCCAGGAGGAAAGCTTGATGCTCTGTCTCAAAAAAAAAAAAAAAAAAAAAGAAAAGAAAAGAAAATGTAGGTTTTTATTTTTAGTTTTTGTTTTTATTATAAATCACACCTTCAGAGAGAACTGTGCACAAAGCCTGGAGTAGTGTAAAATAACTACAGAGTACATGCCCAGGGAATGCAGGCTAAGAAACAGAGGTCCCCAGGCACTGCTTCCTGATCACAGCTCCAACTCCAACACTGGTGAGTTGGAATTTGGTAATTACCAAAATTACCTGAATTTGGTAATAATTATGTATTTAGTTTTCTCTATTACTTTAACAATAGTATGCCTACCTGTCTCAATATAGATTAGATTTGCCTCTTCCATTTTGAAAGACGTTCACAATATTATGTCATTTCATACATATGTATTTACTCTGCATCTGTAGAAATATGGGCATTTTTTTTTTGTATAACCATAATACTATATTCTCATTTTACAGTATTGGTAATAATTCCTTGGTATCTACCCATACTATATTCAAATTTTGCTAATTATCAAAAATGGCCTTTACAATCGGTTAGATCAAGAACAATATGTAGTCCAGATATTGTACTTGGTTATTATGCTGAGATTAATCAGTGGGGGTTCATTTGGTGACAGCATACAGCATCACTTAAAATTCTCCTGCCTAATCTAATGTGGGCATCTATTACTGATGATTCCTAAATCACTCATTACAAAATGATTTCCTTCCTTCCATATTTGTTAATTGTAGTGTTTCAATGAAAAGAAACTTTTCCTTACCATCTATGTCCTTGATTACCAGAAATAAATATAGTTTCATACCTGAATTACAAGACAAATGGTTAAACATTCCTTTTGAGCCTCATTTTAAGAGGAGTTAATGCCTTAGTTGCTTCCAAGTATATCTGAAATTATCTATTTCTGTGTAACAAATCACCCCAAAGCATAGCAGTGTAAAATGACAAACATGTATTATGTTTTAGAATTTCTGGGTTTGGGGATCTGGGAGCAGCCTCACGGAAAGTTCAGGAGCTCTCATGAGGTCGCAGCCACACTGTGGGTCAGGGCTGATGTTTCAAGCAGATTAAACTGGGTGTGAAGGATTTTTCTTCTTCAAAAAAGTCACCCACCTGGGAACTGTGTGATGGGTTTGTCTCCTTGCTACATGGAGAAAGGAGACAACTTCTCTCCTTGCTGAAAGTTGTTCATAAGATGACAGCTTACAAGGTGAGAAAGAAGTTTTACACCAGCTCTTCCACCCTAAGTTATTCATTAGGAATGAGTCACTGAGTCCCATCAACACTCAAGAGGAGGGGAATTAAGCCTCACCTCTTGAAGGGAAGCATATCCAAAAATCTGTGGACACATTTTAAAACCATAATAATTTCTAAGATGTCTACTGTCCTTTTTCCTTATCTTTCTCTCTCCTCTCCCATTCTCTCTCCTTCCCCCTCCCTACTCCACCCTTTCCCTTCCCTTCTTCATTCTGCTCACCTCCACTCTCCTCACCTCCCCTCTCTTCCCTTTAATTTAATTGTCCTTTCATTGGGGTCTTTTAATCCTGAGTCCTTTTTGCATAATTTTATTAGCCTTTGATAATTTCCTAGGCTTCTGACATAAGCAACAATAAGGCAACATAGTTATCTCACTTAATTCTTGCCCCAGATATGGAATCAGCCATTCATCCAGCATTTTGGTGGTTTTAATTAAGGACAAGGCCATGAACTTGTTACTAGTTATGATTTTTTGACATGGGTTGTCATGGTCTTTATAATTCTTTATCAGACATAGCCAGAAAGTATGTATTTTAAAAGAAAAAACTCAAGTCCATATTGATAATTTTAATTCAAAGTTTACATGTGTAGTTTTAATTTAATGTCATTGTTTTTATAGTGATTTCTTTTTTTTTTAATCTTAAACTGTTAACACTGGCTCCTGATAATAATAACAGCATATTAATTAGTTGTACTTTTTCTTACCACATAAATAAAGTGGTTTTAGAATAAGGCAATGAATATTACTGATGAGTCTATTAATTGAAACTTAGGATTTCTTAGTAGGGTGAGGCATCTACAGCTTTGGGGACCACATGTGGCTTTCTGGTCTTTTGACTTAATCCAAATATTTTTTGAACAAATTTAGTAAAAGGATTTGTTCAGTGAAGTTTATATTTATTCAGGGGCCATGCTTGGGGGATCTGGAGGGCCACACATGGCCTTGAGAGTGCATCCTTGATAGTCAAAATATTGTTTTCTTGACATTTCATTTTTTTGGTGATTATTTTATCTATCATAAATATATAGTTAGGTTAATTCCAGTATGCTTTTAATATTTAATAACTTATTTCTTCTTCATTTTTTTTTTTTTGCAGCTTTTGGCCAGAGCTGGGTCTGAACCAGCTATCTCTGGTATATGGGGCTGGCACCCTACTCCTTTGAGTCACAGGTGCCACCCATAACTTATTTCTTCTTAAATTTTACTTTCAGCATTTGTAAACAAATTTTTTTTTTAAGTCAAAACTATTTAACAAAGTATTCTCAGAGAAATCTTACCTTCATCCCTGTGTGTTTCACCTTCCTCCTAAATTTAATTTCTTATTTCATTAGCTTATTTTCTTTAGGGAAATATAAATTCTCCTCTGCCCTTTCCTCATTCTCTCTCCTATCCACAGCTACCAAAGATAGTATGCTGTATAAAGAATTCTGCCCTTGTCAAATTTAATAAAATCTAGTGATCAGTTCATATGAGGGATACTTATCATCTTATAGATGTGAACTATATTATTTCATGGATATATTTACACAATTTCACATTTTTTTTGGCATTCAGTATGCTTCTAATGTTTACTACTACTATTGTGACAGCAGAGAGAGAGGCTCAGACCCCCACCTGATGCAATAATTAAGTAGAATTTTATCACCTGTGCAGGGGAATGTTTCTGTGGAGAGCAAGCAGCACTAAGGTGGAAAGCAAATCATCTTTTATACTGTTTTTTCTACATAGCTCAGCAAGCACCAATACAGAAGCAGAATGTTGCAGTTAGTTCAAGGCAGGAGTAACATTAGCTCAGGGGTCACATTGGGGGTTACATAGTTTAAGGCAGGGATAGATAAGTTGAGAAAGTTTCCAAAGAACTCTGGACTTGCCACCAAGGGCTTTTTTGGGGATCAATCCCTCCCTGCATACTTCCTTATCTTTAGGCTGCTTCTTGGAATCTTACCTCCTTACCCTTATGGGGGCTGGGACTAAAAGACTCTGGAGATATTTCTTTTTCAAGGGTAGGGGGCTTGGTTATCAAATTCCCCACTGGTTTTAATGGGGAATCAAATCCTTGATTCATCTGAGCTATTTGGGATAAGTTGGTATTGGGTACTTAAAATCATCAACTTTATAGACTTGAGTCCCTATTATATAAATGTTATAAAGCAGTTAAAAATAATGGGGCCACAAGTTAATCCAATTAAAAGGAGGAGGAGTGGGCCTGCTACAGCTGACAAAAGAGTTGTTAACCATGGGAACCAATTCAATAAATTTTCATACCAATTATTTTCTTTTGTTTGTTGATTTTTTCGTTCTTGTAATCTTTCTCTTACTAGAGTTAAACTGTTTCTTATGACTCCCAAGTGGTTAGCATAAAAATATGTTTCTCCTAAGGCCATGCATAGGCCTCCTTGTTTCAAAAAAAGTAGGTCTAAGCTCCTTCTAGTCTGAAGTACTACTTCTGCTAAAGAATTTAAAGATTTCTCTGAATGAGTGAAAGAGATCTCCAGATCTCGGAGTCTGAATCAATTTGAGTTGTTAGTGCCTTAAAACTTGGGCTGAGTGGTCTGGTGGCTAATGCTCTAATGCTTATAGCTGTAGAGCCAGCTAATCCTATGCCTATAAGTAGAGGCACTAGGATGGGGGCTCTGGTCTGTCTTTGTAGACCAAAAAGATGTTCCCTTCCTCCTTCTCCAGAATAAACATAAAATTGGGGGATAATATGAGTTAATATGCAAACTTTGGGGGTGTTATATAGAATCGAAGAATTAATACAAGGAGTTAAACCAAAGAAGCAAGTAAACCAAGTTCCTTTCGGGGCTACTAAATAGTAGGTGGATTCTCCTGTGGGTGGATGGAGTCTGTGGGTTGGAAGACTTGTAAACAATTACCCCAGTGAGGTGATGTATGTAAAGGGTATCCTGGGGATGTAATACACCATCCTTGTTCTTGTAAATCTCCCAGTGTTAAGGTGGGCTCTACATACATATACCATGTACATATACCGGTGTTGTTTTGTATCAACTGGACTGAAATATTTAATATCTGGTTTGGAGCATGTCCAATAGTGGCATTAGTAGCTATTCCTACATAATATGGTGGGGCTGGAATAAGACAAACCCAGCAATCGTTTGTTAGGTTGGTATTGGTAGTGTTTGCAAAATTAAACACTGCCTCTAAAAGAATAAATATGGGAGATACTACAGGGGATGTTATGAGGGATGAGATGGTGGGAACTGCAGGTGGCACTTCTGTATTTGAGTTAATAATATCTGGGGCTTTGCTGGCCGAGGCTTAGATGGTGGGGATAGGAGCCAGTCGGAGTGTCTGTAGTGGCTCTGGATTGAGAATAAAGTTTGGGCCTATGGGTTTGAGGGGGGTTGGCTGGGGGATTTTCTGAATTGTGAACAAGAAGCCAGAGTCTCGGCCTCTGGCATACAATCTAATTCCCCAAGTTAAACCTATTTGTTCTTTCCCCATTCCTTATAGACAGTTTGATAGTATTGCAATTACAATTTAAAGCATAAGAAGCTGTGCTGTATTCTCTCTGGAATTCAATCTGTGGTTCCTTGCCTAGTCTCCACGATGTCACAGTTTCACAGCCCCAGTTTTTACAATAACAATGCCCCGCATCCCCACAAGTATGTTTATCTATGTCAGTTGAAGGGCATAAGTAAAAGTCAGTAAATCTGAGTTCCTGGGCATTTTGTCAGCTCATTTTGCAGCTCCAAATTGGATCCCCCTTTTTTCCATACCTGGTGAATGTGGTTCTGGTCCAGCTGTAGCCAAATAGAGCACAGAGGTTGAAGAGGAAGACTGGCTGGGCATTGGTGACTGAGATGCTGCCATCTTTGTTTTGGGAGAGGCTCTAGGGTGCTGAGACATGGGCTACCTCAGTGCCATCTTCAGTCCAGAAGAGGATCTAGTCATAGGAGATTGGTTGGTGTGGGCTGTGGTAGCTGCTCCTGCTGGTCCCTTGGATGGCGTAGCACCAACAGGTGAGGATGAGGAAGATGAACTGCACAGCCAAAGTTTTAAGGGATCCTCAGTGGGCTTGAGGTGCCATGTCAGGGGGATATGGTCCTTTGCAGCCTTCTTGGCATGGGTGTAGTGGACCAATGGCTTCTTCCCTCCAACTTTGATGGCTGTTGGGATAGTTAAAATAACAGGGTAAGGACCTTCCTATCATGGGGTTAAAGTTTCAGGGTTCTGCTTTTTTACCCAAGCCCGGTCTCCAGGTTGGAGTTTGTGTAGTTACTCCAGGGCATTGGTGGTCTCAGATCTAATTGGCCGGATGGCCTCCCAGAGGTCTTTGCATAGTTTTTGCCGGGCCTGTAATGAATTTAAAAGTTTGTGGTTATGGATGAGGGTCAATAGCTCATCAGTAAATTTTGGGAGTATTGGGGGTGGAGCTCCATGGATTATTTCAAAGTGAGTTAACCCTTAGAGGTAAGGAGTACATCGGGTCCTTGATAGGGTGAAGGGGAGCAGCTGCTGCCTGTTTCTACGTGCAATTTAGTTAAAGTTTCCTTTAATGTTCTGTTCATACTCTGTATCTGACCTGAACTTTGAGGCCTATAAGCACAATGTAACTTCCATGTAATGTTTTTAGAAACCTGGAGTATGAAGGCCAGGTCGTTGTTGGACCCCAGGGTGAGGGGCAATCTGAACCTTGGGATAATGTCAGTGAGAGGTATTTTGCCACTGTTAAGGCTGTCTCTTTTTTGTGTGGGAGTGCTTCTGGCTATCCTGAAAAGGTATCAGTTAAAACTAGGAGGTATTTATATCCATACCAACCTGGCTTGATTTCAGTGAAGTTGAGTTCCCAGTGCTCTCCTGGGTTAGTTCCCCAGAGATATGATCCTATGTGCTGAGACATTTGGGCAGCATTCACCTTCTTACAGGAGAGGCACCTGGAGTCTGCATTTTTAGTTCATTTATGAAGATGGGGGATGTTGGTTGAGTTTTATGGCCCCTGGTGTAGTTGGTCAACATGTTGTCTACCTAATGCTTCTGGGAGGAAGGGGCGGCCATCAGGGCAGATGACCCAGTCCCGGGGACCTGCCAGACAGCCCAAGTGTCTGCTTTCTAATTTTTCTGCTTCTGAGTAAACTGGTGAGGGTGGTAGCAGGGTAGAATCGGGAGGATGTGGAGGGGCCACACTGGTTTTAGGGCTACCACCTTAGCTGCCTGATCCTCCAGTGCATTTCCCTGTGTAATGAGTGTGCCTGTCTTTTGGTGCCCATAGCAATGGATGTTGGCAAGTCGGTCTGGCAACCAGACAGTCTCCAGTACAGCAAGGATTTCTTAATGTCTTTTTGTCTGTTCTTAATGTCTTTTCTCCCCTGAAGTCAGGAGTCCCCTTTCTTTATAAAGGGCCCATGGACATAGGCCATGGCAAATGCATACCGGCTGTCAGTGTATATATTGGCTGCTTTCCCTTTGGCCAGTCATGGGCTTGTGTTAGGGCAATAAGCTCTGCCTTCTGAGCTGAAGTCCTTTGTCCCAGAGCCTATTCCCAGAGGACTTCTGTAAGAGAGGTGACTGCGGCACCTGCTATGTGTTTACCTTCATGGATGTAGCTGCTGCCATCCATGAACAAGTCAAGGTTAACAGTTTGGAGAGGTGTATCTGTCAAATTTGGTTGCAGACAGGAAAGGGTGTCCAGAGTGCTTACACAGTCATGAATGGGTTGCCCTGGATCATCGTCTAGAAGGAGGGTGGCTGGATTCAAAATAGCTCTCTTAAGGGAAGTCACTTAGGGAGGATAAAGAAGTAATACCTGGTATTGAGTAATCCTAGAGTTGGAAATCCAGTGGTCAGGGGAACTTCGTAGAAGAACCTCCATGGTGTGGCCCCTGACTACTTGTATGTCTTGGCCCAGGGTTAGTTTCTTTGCTTCTCTGACCAGCTCTGCTTGGCAGCAACAATCCTCATACAACTCTGCCATCCTGAGGCAATTGGGTCCAATCGCTTAGAAAAGTAGGCAACAGGCATTTTCCATGGACCCAGGGTAGGCAACAGGTATTTTCCATGGACTCCTTTTGCTATTGCCATCCTGAGGCAATTGGGTCCAATCGCTTAGAAAAGTAGGCAACAGGCATTTTCCATGGACCCAGGGTAGGCAACAGGTATTTTCCATGGACTCCTTTTGCTATGTCCTTAGTCTCGGCCACAAAGAGTTGTGGGCTTACAGATGTCAGGTAGGGTCAAGGCAGGTGTGGAAGGGAGAGCATGCTTAAGTTGGTTAAAGGCATCTTGTTCAGCCTGTCCCCATTGCGAAGCCGTGCCTGACTCCTACTCAGGTGCTTTCCCAGCCACGTCCCCAAAGGGATGAAAACTCTATCTTGGCATAGGCGGGGAGGTATAAACCCCACTCCATGTTGCCCCGAGGGGCCCGCCACTACACTGTATGATACAGTTGTGGAAACATGGGTGGAGGCCCACTCAGTCTCTGTAGTTTCAGGGCTATGGAATCACATCCAAACTCTTTCACTCACTCACTCATACATGACAACCTGACTAACACAAATGACTTGGAAACACAAAGGACTAACAACCTGATGAGACAAAAATGCCTCAACCCAGCGAGACAGGGAGACATCTCCCCTCTGCCTCAGGAACAGACTTACATGGTTGTATCCAGCCAGTCTAGTTCCCCCAGATTCTCTAGAGATCCTGACAAATTTACCAAATTGGAAAATTTGGGAACCTGTGCCCCAAATCCACACGTCCGAGAGCTCTGGTGCAGAGGAGCATCCCTCTGAGGCCTTGCCCTGGAGGCATTGGCTGGCAGTTGGCCCAGGTGGGGGTCCAGTGAATCTCTCTGGGCCCTCCAGAAATGTTGTGACTCACATAGCTGAGAGAGAGACTCGGACCCAACTTGATGCAATAAGTAAGTAGAATTTTATTTCACCTGCACAGGGAGATGTTGCTGTGGAAAGCAAGAAGCACTAAGGTGGAAAGTAAATTGTCTTTTATACTATTTTTTCTGCATAGCTCAGCAAGCACCAATACAGAAGCAGAATATTGCAGTTAGTTCAAGGTGGGGGTAACATTAGCTCAGGGGTCACATTGGGGGTTACATAGTTTAAGGCAGGGGTACATAAGTTGAGAAAGTTTCCAAAGAACTCAGGACTTTCCACCAAGGGCTTTTTCTGGCATTAACCCATCCCTGCATACTTCCTTATCTTTAGGCCTCTTCTCAGAATTTTACCTCCCTACCCTTATGGGAGCTGGGACTAAAAGACTCTGGAGACATTTCTTTTTCAAGGGTAGGGGGCTTGGTTATCACACTACAATTAAAATTATAATAGAAACTATTACTCTTGGGCAATATGCATTGTTATGAAATTCTAGAAGTAGGATTAATAAGAGGCAAAGATATATCATTTTTAAAGATCTCACCAGTATCTTCTCCATAGATTGTATATATGGGTTACCAGGAATATATTGTCTCGACCCCTAAAGCCCTGGTCTCAGTCCTTGCAGGAAGGAAACAGGTGTGACATGGATTAGAAGTACAAGCTTGCGGGAGGTGGGCTAACCTTAAGTTCAGGGTAGCCCTGAGCCCATCTGCAATGGCTATTATTTAAGGTTATACACAACAGGTGTGGAGAGTTAAGGTAACTAATTACATACAAGGGCTGCATGCATAAGGATTGCCACGTGCTCTTTCATTACGTGTTCCTTCCCCACAACCCTCATGAAGAACTACTAAGCATCAATGTTTAACATGCTTACTAGTGAGTGACTGATCTTATCTCATTCTGGAACACTGAGTTACTTGGGGGGTTGCCCCTAAGTCACAAAACATCTTTAGGCTTGCCAGGAGACTGTCCTGTTCTCAGCATTTCCTTTCAATGTGATAACAATCAGTAACTGTCTCTTGCAAGCATGTTGTCTATTCCTCTACAATATATGATAACCCCAACTTCTAAACTTCCTAAGTGTACAGAATATGCTGTCAGAGTTTTGCATTTTTCACAGTCATAGTAATGATTAATATTTCATTAATGTAAGTTTCACTTGCATTCCCCTATAATAACAACTGAGGTTGAGAAATATTCTATATTTTATTTTAGATTGAGTCTTACTTTATCACCCTTGGTAGACCCTTTGTTACCCTTTGTCACCCATGGCATCACAGCTCACAGCAACCTCAAACTCTTGGGCTTAAGTGATCCTCTCACCTCAGCCTCCCAAGTAGCTAGGACTACAGGCACCCACCACAATGCCTGACTATTTTTAGGGACAGGGTCTCGCTCTTGCTCAGGCTGTTCTTGAACTCCTGAATTCAGGCAATCCACCCACCCTCAGTCTCCCTGAGTGCAGGAATTACAGGCATGAGCCACCACACTCCACCCAATATTCTATATTTTAAAGGTGAACTATTTAGACTTACAAAAGAGATACAAAGAGTTCAAGCACACATTTTATGAAGTTCTTCAGTATGACTTTGCATAATTAAGACTCATTTATTATTTGTACTGATATAATACTATTAACTAAAAGGCTGGCTTTATTTGGATTTTTCCTATTTTCCACTAAGTCCTTTCTCTATTTCAGGATCCTTCCCAGGGTACCACATTACATTTAATTAGTTTGCTACAATTGGAGAGTTTTTCAGCATTCCATGGTTTTTCATGAGCTGTCACTTTGAAATGTGCCCATCAAGTAATAGGCACACTCTGCTGTTGTCTCAGGATTAGACGGAACTTATGTATTTGGGGGACGAAGATGACAAAGGGGAAGTAATCTTCTTACTAAGGGGTACACGGTATCCACAAGACTTATTACTGGGGATATTAATTTTGCATACTTGGTTCAGGTCATATATGTCAAATTTCTCTATGGTAAAGCTCCTACTTTTCTGATTAATATTCTATTAGTATCTCTCACTAAGGTAACCCTCTGTTAAGGAAGGGGAGTTAGAGGAGCACTGCCCTGTGCCCAGGCTCCACCACTGGCAGGATTTTCTTTCCCGTGTTCTTCCCAGTGAGCACCTGACCAGGATCCTGGGGACAAGTTTGGAAGAGGATGCCCACCCTGCTGCATGTGTGCCCTCCAGTCCATTCTCATACTCACCCTCTTTAGCAAGTCATTAGGTATTTCTAACTGAGTCTGTTATTGAGTTCAATGTTCAGAATGCCCAGATCTGATGCTATAGCACCAATTTTTGAAAAAGTAAAGGCTTTATTGAAAAACCAGCCAGCAAGGAGATAGGAGGCAGGATCAAATCTGCCTCCTAGTTTGGGGTGTTGAGCAAGTGTGTGGGCTCAAAGGGCAAGGGAAAGAAAAGATTTAGGAATATTAATTAACTTGGGAGGGCCTGACTGGAAAGCTTCAAATGTGGCCATTTGCAATAAGGAGTGTTAGGATGGATTTTAGCCCCAGCTCTCTCTGGTCAACAGACACCTGCTTTTGGAAAGACTTCTGGCATTCACACTCTGGCTGTGTCCTATCTGCTTGGTTCTGAGGAGAGAAATTGTTGCTTCCAAGTGTTAGAGGTCACAGATTTTTCTTTTGCACATATCCAGGCTGCATGACTGGCAATAGGGGATCTAGAAGGTAATAGGAATTCTCTTTTCAATTGAGTAGCCTCACTTTGAGCTGGTCCAAGAGCAGTAAACCTTCTCACTGCTGATACCACATGAGGCATTTGGTAAGCAATTGTTTAAATTCTGATTATCTCTAAAGCTGTCCATATCTCTCCTGATTTGAAGTGAGTGGCTTACCTTTCTACCTAATTCTCTAATAGGCTAAGAAAAATGGGTTATTTTGCAATTTTCCACTTTTTCCCTTGTCATCAGGGTGTGGCTGACACTTGCTCCAATTCTGCACATCTCTAAGGTCAAACCCAATAAATTGAAGGTAATTTTTTATTTCTTCTCAAAACTGTATTCACAGTATTTGCTTGAAGTAATGGGCTATATTCCTGGAATAAATCCTACTTGGTTATAATGTAAGACATTTAAATGTCTTAACAGATCTTGTTGAAAGTATTGCCATTTTTGCATTGATATTTAAAAATGAAATTGGTCTGAGTTTCATTTTGGGTCAATGCTTACAGGTTTTCATGTCAGTGTTGTATTTACTCCAGCAAATAATTTAAGAGGTTTTTACTTTCTTCTATGATATGAAATAGTTTTCTCAGTAGTGGGATTATATACCCTTTAAAACCATTGGGGGAGAACTATTGAGGGTCATATACATATTTCACCATTTTTTCATAAGGAAATTGGATGCTTTAGACTTTATCCTACCAATACATTTAGTTTTAATAATAAGTAAATAGTTATTGAGTTGCATTTTGGAATAAATATAAGTTTACATATTAATGTAATTTCTCACTTCAGGAGGTTGTTTATTGTTTGATATTGTTACTTTTTATATTGTGCATTCTCCACTTGTTCCACTTGTTATTTTTAAGGTACGACAAAGGTTTTTCTATTTGTTGAGTCTCAAGAAAATAGTTTTAATGTTTACTCACGTATTAGTTATATTATTTTAGGTTTCCAACATATTATGTTTTGGTTTTGTATTATTTATACATACAATCTGATATTATTTATGTCATTACTGAGTGAACATTTTGTGCAGTAGAGCTGGGAGAATATCTTTGGGTATTTCTGGCTTTGAGGTAATAGATAGGTGTTGCTGTATATTTGAAATTGTGAAAGTGCATGAGTGTGCGCCTGGGCATTAGGGGGATCAGATAACTGAAATTGCTTGTAACAAACATATTTCAAAGTATTCAAGGCTCATAGATTAGGAGACTAGAGAGTGAATAGTCATTTTCATGTTTGGCTGCAAATATTTATGAATTTCATGTCTAGAATTTAAAATTTTGACTTGTGTGTTCATTTATTTAATAAATATGTGTTGAACATTTATTATGTGAAATGCACTATGGAAATGTTCAGAGAAATGGAGGTAAATAAGGTACGGTAATTATCATGAGAGAGTTATTTTCTAGGAGAGATGAGACAGATAAATCCACACACACTCACATGCATACACTTCCATATACACCTGCTTTCTCACTCACATATGCAAACACAAGCTTCCATCTCATGCTCCAATTGTTTATAATACTATGCAATAAATATGTTACAGTGGCATTGAAAAAAAAAAAACTCTTGGGAATGTAAGACAAATTGGTGAAAAATCTTAATAGAGGCATAAATACTTGAACTGGATTGTAAAGTGTTGTGGGAATTTTGCCAGTTCTAAAAAATAAGGAAGGGTAATTTTTAGCATGGAAAGTTATTAGCACATGCAAATAATGAGTTGAGATAACAATGAGGCTAGAGTCTTGCATGTGGGATGTAGCTGGCATAGCTAGAGTAAAAGCAGAGCCTGTGGCTGGGACTACATCTCGGGGGAAGATTGCAAATGACTTTGAAGGCTCCAGTAAACTATATTTAAATTATACTGAAGGCTGATCCCAGGCTCTGAATTTGGCTATGATTCCTCTTTCCTTCCAATGCCCTGCGCTTTCTGTTTTCATTAGTAATCTCCATTCCCACCACCAATTCTTTCTGATGTAATCTCATCTCTGGGAGACGGCCTGCTCCTCGTTCCTGTTACCTGCTGGCAGAGGCCCTTGTTTCTCATCCAGCTGTACCACTGCTGCTCCAGCTAGCTAGAATATTTCTTTGGAAACCACAACTCCTGTTCGCTGCCTGCCAGCCTCTGTGTGAGTCAGACAGTTTGGCAGCAACAGTGTGGTGAGGTTTGCAAGCCTGCCACTGAGAAATTCTGTGTGCCGTGACCCGGCTTCTGGCCATTCAACTCTGGCCACAGTCTTGCATGTCCCCCTGGTGACTCAAGCAGCTTCCTTTACTCAGGGAAGATTGATCATTTTCATAAAGCCCAGTGCCCTGAACGTCCATAATCCTTCACTTATCAATTATTGCTTTGAGTCCTTTCAGTTGCCCCCAGCTCTGAGGGCCTGCCTGATCTTCAGAGTAGGAGAGGACTTGCACTGCAGCAACCACAGAGGCCTGCAGCAAAGCAGGAGTCCAGGGAAGCAGCCACAGTCGTTCCTAAGCCAGGTCTTCATTGCATCTGGTCTGAGAGCAGGGAGGAGTGCAGCCAGCTCCCTGAGCACATGGGGCTAAACACCTGTCTGTGCTTTCCTGAGTAAAGAAGCCAAGAAGCCTCACGCTGCTGCTGAATCTTCCCCCAGCTCCTGGGAATGAGGGTCCTGAAGGCCCTGAGCACCTTGCTAATTTTCTCCTGTATGTCCTTAACTGCTCCCCCAGACGCTTCACATGGGGCTTGTGGTGTAGTTCACATTCTAAAAAAATAGGTGGGGAGGCTGCTTATTTCCTTAGTTATTTTAGTTTCCATATTTCAAAAATCCTGTATTATCAATTTTGTTCTTCACGAGTTCATCATCATATTAGTCATATATTTATATAAAATACATATATATATTTAGAAATGTGTCATTTTATTTATAACATTAAATCTAGGTAATAGAACCTTATGCTAGTGCACTCTCCCCCCTTTATATTATGTCCGAGTTTGGTTTCACTTTACATAAACTACCCAGAGATTGAGAAAATTAGAGACTTCATCTGTCCATATACTATGGCTTGAATATGGCAGAAATGAGGCAGTTAATGCTGATGTCTGCCCCTCTGCCAGACACCCTTTCCCTTTCCAGGGAGGCAGCATGCAGTGTGACTGGCAAAGGCAGAGGCGGACGTTCACCTCCATATCTCCAGCCTAAAGCCCAAGCTCAGCAAACAGGCCTTTTTTTTTGCTTGAATCAGTGATAATCTTTCTCTGCCTTGCCAGACTTTTGAATTCCTATTTTGCAGCAGGTGTTTCAGCTTCCTCTTTCCACCCATAGCTCCCTTACTTGCTATCCATGGATAGGTTTCTAGCTCTGTAAATATCATGACCTTGCATGCAAAAATTTGTATTCATGAGGATATTTATTCTTTGGGGTCCCTAATTTCAATCAGAGTCACAAAAATATATGGTTTGAAAAAAATCAAGAATCACTAGCAACAGCAAAAAATACAGAAACTTGACTCGAATCCCTTTTAAAGGAAAAGAATTCCTTTAATAACAAAATTGCTGCAATGAGTGGAAAATCAACCTTCAGGGACCGACTAGTGACTGCATCTTGCCTTTATGCCCTGGTCGTCTCTGCACAGTTAACCGTGACCCCAGCAGGCTGCCCTTTGCCAATCTGCCCAGTGTTAACGACCAGGCATTCCTGTTCCTTGTGACCCCGCAGAGCCAGAGAGAGAGGTGGATGAAACGCTCCCGAACACTGCGGCACACACAGAGGGAGGCGAGTGCAGTCAGGGTCAACTAAATGGTCTTGTTTAAAAAACTTTTCACTCATCTTCAGTGTGTTCTAGGCAACAATTATCCCTTGACATTTTCCTTTCATTACCCAAGAGTTGTCTCAAACAGTTTAGAACACTCTTATGTATAAAATAGAACTTTGATTTGAGAAGTTCAACCCGGGGCTGTCTGGTGGGGGAGACACCGCGTCTCTCGGCTGCCTGGGGATGAGCGCCGCCTGCTGGCCAGGCCGCGAACCAGCCGCTCCCACATTCATTTGTCCTCTGGGTCTCACTCTTGATGCGCCCAACTGATCTTAGTTTCGTTACAACTTCTCATAATGCTTTCCTTTCAGATTTTCTTTCTGGCTTATTTTGCAAATCTGCAAAACTACCTCCAGACTGAAACACAAGCATTCTTTCAGAAGTGAATGTTCACCTCTTGCTGGGAGACTACCAAATTCACCAGGTGGATAATTGGCGCCGCCTCAGGCAGGAAAGCACAGAAGGTGGTGCCCAGAGGGCGGGGTCCCTTCCCTTCTCTCACATCTGCGCCTCCTGGGTCTCAGGAGAACTCCATTTCCCAGAGGGTTCTTCTGTTATCTGGCCTCCAGATGTTAGAAAGTAAACGCATCTGACCATATTTGCTTGGCTAAGTGTCTCCCCTTTGGCTTGCTGATTATTTCTGTCGATATCTGAAAGTTCAAACAGGACGCCTGTGTGACTTGGTCACCAGACTGTATTGTTGACAACTCATTAATGTCTTTTCACACAACAATATGTAAAAAATCTTACAGGTACTGTGGTCAGCAATAGCCATACAGTAAATACGACTAAATTTCTTCCACTAAAAAGTTTCTGGTATAGAAGAAGAGGAGGAGGCATGGAAAAACATAACGGAGTCCGAACGACGCTTGTCTTGGTACTGTGGGGAGCAGGCTGGAATGACTCTGCCTTCCACAGACCGAGCGCTCAGAGAGGAGGTTCCAGAAGGAACATAGCTCCTACCTACACAGGCAGCAAGAGGAAAAGGAATGTCCTGAAAATCAAAGCTGTGACTCGGGAAAGAAACTCCTCTGCCTTTTCGTGAGAAGCGAGAGTCCTAATTAGAGATGTGGTTGCTCACAGGATAGGTCTGGTCCTTTCAAAAAACACACCCTGGAGGTGTCACCAGGGGGTCTGACCTTTTTCTTCTTTGCTACGCATTGGAACAAGAGTTATCTTGGGCACACATTAAAAATACACATACTAACAAAGATGGATGAAAATGTCCAAGCAATACTTTTTCTGATATCCAACACCCCAGCTAAGCAGAACAGTCCTCATATAACCTGCGTGCAGTCTGCAGGCTGCATGTGAGACACCCCTGCTTGAGATAGAGGGGGAATTGGTCTCTGCACTGGTGTCCTCCTACTTTAAAGAGTCTAAATATATGAATCATAGATATTTCTACTACTTCACAAAAAGCACCAAAGCAGAACAAAATTCACCATTCTAACATGACTTTAGCCTCTAAAATTCAGTGCATCCCCTGTGTTCTTAGCATTTCATATTTACCCCAAGTGGGAAAATAGTAAATATTTCTAATGTGATAACTACAGAAGAGAATTATAACAGTAAATGTAAAAGTGAAGCCGATATTAAATTAGAAGCCTATTATGATTATTAAAATAAAACCAATTACTCTAAATTTGCATTAACTTTACAAAAGAAAGAAAGAACAGAAAGAAAAGAAAGAAAGCAAACAACAACAATACAACACAACTCTTCAAAAGCAGACTGCCCAGGCAGTTCTGTAAATCTCAAGCTGGTCTGTTCGATTCAATGTGATTCAATTCACATACTCAATGGGTATTTTCTGTGATTTTTATTTAGTTATAAGCCCTATAGCAAAGTGGAAATGTAGACATGATAATGTATAATGCCCACCCTCAAGGGAAATAATAATAATAATTATTATAATAAAGAAATGTATTAAATGTGCTGGGGAATACAGGTGAGCAGGACTAATTCAACCTGGGGAGAACAGTTGCTCAAAAGGAAGTGATTTTACAGGGAGTCTTGGCAGTTGAGAAAGGTTTAGTGTAGAAGAGTCAGATATGGAAGGACATCCCAGGCAGCAAGCAAGAAAAGGCAAGGCAGAGCCAGGTGTGGTGGCTCTCTCATGTAATCCCAGGGAGACTAGCCTGAACAAGAGGGAGACCCTGTCTCTAAAAATAGCTGGCCATTGTGATGGGCACTGATAGTCCCAGCTACTTGGGAGGCTGCGGCAAGAGGATTGCTCAAGCCCAAGAATTTGAGGTTGCTATAAAGTATGACACCATGGTACTCCACTGAGGGTGACACAGTGAGATTCTGTATCAAAAAGGAAAAGAAAAGGCAAGGTCTCAGAGCATACGGAAACATTGTTTCATTATACATGAGGCCAGATGGCTGTGTTCATGCATTGTCTGTGTTGAGAGAGGGACAGGGGGACAATATGAAAAATGCTGTGGCTGCCTTTTCCATATCAGTTTCGTCATTGTTATACTGTAACATCCTCTTATTTGACATCATTAAAATGTTTTGAAATCTGTATTACTACGCCCAATTGCAATGTTTTTGGTAGATACTGTTCATGTACTCACAAGAGTTTTGGGCATCTGTCAAAAATTAACAGTTCTGGTACTACCTTGGGCCTCTGGCTTTGGACATGGAAGGGAGAAATAATTGGAGTGAACAAGAGACCAAGGAAAGTGGCAAGTGGACCACCACCAATTAATAAGCACACATCTACCTGGAAAGATTTTCATCAGTGGTGATGGATTCAAAAGAGACTGAAAATGAAGCATAATTCCAAAATTCAAGATAAGAGTACTGACAAACCTCTAAGCTTTTATTTATGAGATTCAAACATAGGTAATGTAGGTCACTATTGTTTCAGTTTAACCATTATAAATCTAGAAAAACTCATAACAAATCTTGGTACTTAGTCTATATTTTAAGGTAATTTGGCTTAAATTTCATGGATTGAAGAATTTGGTTATTCAACACAGAATGATTGACAAATTATAAGTTTGGTATTTAGTTAAGATGGTTTCCAAGGTTCTCATGTGTCCGACTTGTTGGAGGAGATGGGGAATGACTGGATAATCACAATTCAGCTAAACATGCAATGAGAACAGCCTTTCCATATGTGGAGGAAACAGGTATTGATAAATTCTGGATAAATCCATTTTCCTTGACTTTCACTATAAAACAATAAACATGTTCCTGAAATTGTCAGAGTGCACTATATTCTGAGTTGAAGGTAATTTTTTTTGTACTATATGCTCTCCATATTATAAGATTCAAACATAGGTAATGTAGGTCACAATTGTTTCAAAAACAATAATGTTTTTAAAAAATTTTTAATTGTATTTTCCCAAAGTAGTAACATTTTATAACATTGTTATTTCCCAGTATAAAAATAATGCTAAGAGGAAATTATAAAGTGTACTTTAATTCAACTCAGAACTTTTACAAAATAATAACAAATAAACTCAAGGTTTCTTTAAGCAGTTTTGTACACCATGTTCTCACACCTCTCTCTGAGCTGAGATTTTATCATATCCCATGCTTAATCTCATGCTGGTGGGAAGATCTGGGATTTCTTCCAGAAATGTCTCATCCTGAAGTAAGCTATACTGTTACACCAATGCATCCTAAGGTATGAAAATGATACTGTGAACTTAACCAGCCCCAACATTTCAAATTCATAATAACACATTTTAATCATGGTTCTTTGTAACACACTCAGTGATACTGAAAGCTGGGTGTGAATCAGAATTTTCTCTCAGTAGATCTTCAAAGTGACTGAGTCTGTTCTTGCCCATCTTCTATTTTCACAGCTTCTTTCTCCCTCTCACTGCTGCTAGGAGAGATGCTTTCTTCTAAAGGCTCACAGGATGAGACTGGATATACCTGCAAAACCAGGGTTATCTCACCACCTCAGGGGCAGTATCTTTAATCACATTTGCAAAGTTAATTTTGTCATGTGTGATAAAATATTTATAGGCTCTTAGAAGTTGTTAATTGCCTTTAATTCACTGTACTATTTTTTTGAGACAGAGTCTCAAGCTGTTGCCCTGAGTAGAGTGCCATGGCATCATAGCTCATAACAACCTCAAACTCTTGGGCTTAAGTGATTCTCTTGGCTCAGCCTCTGAAGTAGCTGGGACTACAGGGGCCCGCCACAATTTCTGGCTATTTTTGGTTGTAGTTGTCATTGTTGTTTGGCAGGCCCAGGCTGGATTCGAACCTGCCAGCTCTCACGTATGTGGCTGGCGCCCTAGCCGCTGAGCTACAGAAGCCAAACCTATAATTCACTTTAAATATGTATGATTTAAAATAGTGAAGTGAACTATTTTAAATAGTTACAATTCATTGTAATTTTATCAGCCTCGAGAAAGAATTCATAAAGAAGCTTTCAGAGCAATCACAGCAACAACAAAAGTAAACAAATGGGACCTGATCAAAATAAAAAGTTTATGTATAGCTAAGGACACAATCAATGGAGTAAGCAGACAACTTATAGAATGGGAGAAAATGTTTGATTGCTGTGTATCCAACAGAAGGCTGTGAACCAGAATCACCAAGAACTCACACAAATCAGCAAGAAAAATAATAATCCAACAACCTCATCAAAAAGTGGGCAAAACATAAGAACAGAGAAACTTTTTAAATGAAGATAGACTAATGGCCAACAAAGACATGGAAAAATGTTCAGTATCTCTAATCATCCGGGAAATGCAAATCAAAATGACAAGGTGATACCACCTAACTTCAGTGAGAATTGCTGTTACCAAATCATTCCCAGTAACAAGTGCTGGTCTGGATATGGAGAGAAAGGAATGCTTGGGCACTATTTTGGGGACTGCAAACTAGTACAACTTCTATGGAAAATGGCATGGAGATATCTCAAAAAACATACCATTTGATCCCAGCAATGCCACTACTAGTATTATTCAAAGGGAAAAAAATAA
Organism: Otolemur garnettii; assembly: GCF_000181295.1. NCBI lineage: Eukaryota > Metazoa > Chordata > Mammalia > Primates > Galagidae > Otolemur > Otolemur garnettii. The sequence goes on from NW_003852518.1 coordinate 2,163,894, forward strand.
TATTATCAAAAAGACAACTCACTCGCATGTTTATAGCAGCATAATTCACAATTGCAAAGATGTGAAAACCATCCAAGTGGCTGTCAAAACAAGTGGATTAATAAAATGTGGTATATGCATGCTCTGGAGTACTACTTGGTCATAAAAAATGGCGATATAGTATCTTTTGCAACAACCTGGATGGAACTGGAGACCATTATTGTAAGTGAAATATCACAAGAATGGAAACACAAACACCACATGTACTCAATACTAAATTGGAACTAGTTGATCAACACTTACATACATATATGGAGGTAAAAGTCAATGGCACTCCAGTGGACGTGGGAGGAGGAAAGAAGGATTGGGTTAATTTATACCTAACTAGTACAGTGCACATGTTCTGGGTGACGGGCACACTTACAACTCTGACTTAAAATGTACAAAAGCAAATTGTGTAACCAAAATGTGTGTACCCCGGTGATACTCTGAAATTAGAAAGACACATCACAGTGAAGTGGGAATAGAATGGTATACTTATTACTTATTTGTACATTAACTTTAACCTAAAAATCCAGTCTGATGATCTAAACTCTGGATTAGCCCAATCAGGATTATGTATGCCAAGGATGAAGAGTTAATTTATGAAAGTCTCTAAAGTGGGCTTTATTTCTCCAAATACTTCATATATTGCTATCTACATCTTCAGCTGTTTTATCTTTCACATGAATAGGTAGAAGAATGTGATATGCCTACATCCTTCACACCTTTAGAGTATTAGCCTAGACCTTGAACTGCCTTTGGTCCTGGATACCCACTTAATGGCAAACTCTGTTGCCTTTTCCACCTAGAAGTTTGGTTGATACAGCAGCAAAATACCATTGTACCCACTTTAGATTGGAGTTCAAACTCAAACCTGTTCACTGAAAACATGATCTTGTATCTAGAAAATCCTAAAGATGCTACCAAAAGACTCCTAGAATTTATAAGTAAATTCAGTAAAGTCTTAGATTACAAAGTCAATGTAAATGAAACGCTAACATTTCTGGCTCAGTGCCTGTAGCTCACAAACACTAGAGCCGGCAGGTTCGGACCCAGCCCAGGCCTGCCAAACAACAATGACAACTACAATGAAAAAGTAGCTGGGCATTGTGGTGGGCACTTGTAGCCCCAGCTACTTTGGAGGCTGAGGCAAGAGAATCATTTAAGGCCAAGAGTTTGAGGTTGCTGTGAGCTGTGATGCGACAGCACTCTACCGAGGGTGACATAGTAAGACTCTGCCTCAAAAAAAAAAAAAAAAAAAAAAATTAACGTTTCTAAATACTAATAACTGCCAAGCTGAAAGGCAAATCAGGAACTCAATACCATTTATAATAGCTACAAAGAAACTAAAATACCTAAGAATACGCTTAACCAAGAAGGTGAACGATCTTTACGAGGAAACCTATAACACCCTGATGAAAGAAATTCTAGAAGACACAAACACAAGCAAAAATATCTCAGGCACATGGATTGGTGGAATCAACATCACTAAAATGTTCATTTTGCCCTCAATAGATTCAATGCAATCCACATCAAAACACCAATGTCATATTGCTGATATCTAGTACTTATATGCTTCATTTGGAACCATAAATGATCCTGAATAGGCAAAGCTTAGGGAAAAAGAACAAATCTGGAGATATTACATTACCTGACTTCATCAAAGAGTTTCTTAGAGAATCTTACTTAAGATAAACAACAGGGATTCCAGAAACCCTCCAAAAGGATGCCGCAAGTTCTTGGTATCTGTGTGAAAAAAACACATGTCTGTATGCTTCCCAGGTTGGGTTTATATTTCTTTTATTGTAGAATAAATCTAGTAGCAAGACTCTGTGTGTGTGTGTGATCTTTACATCCACTTTATCCTTTATTGGAAGCCACCAAAAATGATGAAAAGGCATGACACTTATTGAACAATCAAAATGATAAAATGATTCAGTCATTTCACAAAATAAATGGATGTGGTGCCCTCAGGGTATAAGAGAAAGAGGAACCAAATTTAGAACACTATTACATAATTTTTTAAACGTATCTGTTAAACCCAAGTAAATAAAATAAAATTAATGAATGTTTATTTCATATAATGCTATGAAAATTCCAGAAAGCAATGAGAGAGTTATAAATATATAATTTAGAGCAGAGTCATTTCTTTATATCAAGTAATGTGTTTAGTCATAGTTAAAACAGTATGTAGTATGATTTTTCATTTCCATTTTACAGATGAGGGAACTAAAGCTTGCATAAGGGTGGTAAAACCTTACTTTACACCAGGTACAAATTAAGTTTCTGAGACATATTAAACACAGGTGACAACAGTATTCTGTAAGAAAAGTGCTCCTTATTTTCAACTTTACAGGGGGACAGCATAACCTATATATTCAAAAGGTACTCAATTCCCTTCTCTGCCTTATGTTACAAAGAAATTGGTAAGGATATGAATAGGACACGTCTGAGAAAGGGGTTGTTCTGTTACATTTGAAGCTACAGATTGTTCTTGCTGCCAATACTGCATCAGTTTGTTGTAAAGTAGTAGTAAGGTCCTTCCTTGCTGAGATGAATGAATTGGGCTCTTTCCACAGCATTCAGCTAACGGGGCAGAGAACTGATCCATGTGTCCTCACCTGAGTGCTGAGAGACACAAGATGACGTAACCAGTGCAGGCACGGGATGGGAAGGACTATGGGCACCCCTTTTGTCACCCTCAAACTTTATATTCAATAGTAACTAATATTCAATTAGTTAACTAATTCTTGGCATCCTACTCAGAGAAGAATTAAACTATTGGACGAGGTGCATAATGTAAATTTCACTGTATTTTCTCAAGTAGAGACATGTCTGTGTTTGGTCTTTCTGCGTCTCCCTGAGATAGAAGCTGACTCATTTAGAAGAAATGACGTCAGGGAAAAGATGAAGATGATGCCTTGGAAAGATATTATTAAAAACTGGGTTGGTTTCAGCATAATCATAGAGAAGCATTTTGGAAACCTCTGAAAGAATCATATAACTTTAAGAATATGTAAAAACTCTAATGTCCAAATAATTTACAAAACATTGTGAACAAATTTTAGGATCACATTATCCTCATAGAAACAGTAATACTACAGGTAGTGCCAGGTTATTTGTTTTTGTGTTGAGTTTGTAAGGCAGTTGGAACGGTTACATTTTACCTATTTCCTAGAATAGCCTTCATTTGTAAGTGGGAGGCATCTGTCACACAGATATTTGCAACGCAAGGACTTACTGTAGTAGCCACTGTTTGTATGTGCGAGTTATACCTAAGTCAGATATTTGTAACATGGGGATTACCTGTGTTGCTTATAGGCATTTTTTTTCAAAATAAGTTTGCAATTGGCATTTTTAAAAAGTCAGAGTTTTTTTTTTTAATTTATAAGGATTTGAGCTCATTACATTCTGTATTTGTTTATTTAGTACATATCAATTTACCCTGATTATTTACTAGGATGTACAGATGATATGCCGGCGTATGGCATAGCCTTGACCTTAACAAATGCACAGTTCAACAGTGAGGTCAGACATGTACACAAAGGGCTAGAACCCAAAGTTTCAGAGCAGAAGGTGGTTAGAAACTATCTTAACATCCTGGGTTTGTTATTTGGAGGATATTTATGAACTAAAACGTAATAATAGTGATGCGAGGGGAGAGATTTTTGAGGTTTAACTCATCAGAAATCAATGCTGACTGGAAAGAAAAGATGTGAAATTAACATATAAATTTGGCTAAATGTGCATTTATAATATAAAAGAATTATACATCACAGGCAAGTGTGATTCATTCAAGGTATTCAAACTCCATTCAACATAAAAAAAATCAACTTGTCACATCAATAGGCTAAAGAAATATGATTCTATCAATTGATGCAGAAAAATCATTTGATAATATCCAACACTGATTTGTTATGAAAATGTTCAGAAAACTAGGAATAGAGAAGACCTTCCTTACCTTGATAAAGAACATCTACAAAAACCTACAGCCAACATCGTACTGAAGACGGGAAGCTGGGTGCTTTTCCACTAAGATCAAGAAAGCAAGGCTAGCTCTCCCTCTGTTAGTACTCTTCAGTGTACTGGAATTCTCAGCCAATGCTCTCGAGTGCTTACAGCAGCACAATTCACAATTACAAAGACACAGAAACAACCTAGGTGCCCCATCAATACATGAGTGGATTAGTAAATATGGCACACGTATACCATGGAGCACTACTCAGCCATAGAAAAGAAATGGTGAACCAAATCTTATTGTATGGACCTGAATGGAACTGGAGACCATTTCTTCTAAGGGACATTAGTGGGGGGGGGGGAATGGAACAAATCAATCAATACCTGTGGGCACTTATAGAAATAACACTCATCAAAAGCCCAGCATGTAGGACAGGGAGGAGGAAATGGGTAAATTCCTACATTAGGTACAGGGCACACTATCTGGGTGACGGGGACACTTATAACTTCCACTCAAAAGGTACAAAAGCAATGGATATAACTAAACATTTGTACCTCCATAATATTCTAAAATAAGAAATAAATAAAAAAGAATTTAAAAGAAAATCAAAATACTGTTGCAGTTCTTAACCTACACTTTGAAAAACAAGGAAATTATTATTATTATTATTATTATTTTTCAGTTTTTGGCCAGGGCTGGGTTTGAACCTGCCACCTCCGACATGTGGGGCTGGTGCCCTACTCCTTTGAGCCACAGGCAGCACCTTAGAAATTTTTTGAAATAGTACCTGAGCTTTCAGATTCTGGAGGGCAGCCACCTGGGGAACTTGCTGTATCGATTCTTTCCTTTGATTTGGTTGAGTTGATTTCAGTTTGGTCCTACAAATATCTATGTGTGGCATGCTAACATAAGCACCCAGATGGCACAGAAAGCAGGAGAGACATATGCGGCCAGTGCTCTTTCAGGGAATGGAGAGACGCTATCATTTAACAAGAGTACATCCTGAAGAAAAGAATTTTACTTTAAATTTCTAACAGTTGACCAGTGGTATATTATTTTAGTTAAAATAAAGTTTGACTTTTTCCTTTATGCTTTTTGGCTTCCAAAAATTTCTGAAATAGCATTTAGTCAGCTTTTTATAAAACTAATCTCAGAAATATTGATACTATGACTGATGAATTACTTTAAAAGCTTAAACATTCATGTAAAGATAACCTGTCAAATAATAAAATAACTGTAATGAAACACATAATTTTGGTTCCCTTGTGAAATGTGTAAATTTCCTCTTTGTGATTACTGAGATATATACATCCATCCAAAATATAGAAGAAATTCACAGTGATAAGATCCCGTTCCAATCTGATGGATTAATGAAGAGTTTATTACTTTGTTTCTGTTGAGTTGCACTAATTTTGTCAACCCTATTTCTATGCCCTTCCCTTTCCTCATTTAAAACAGAAATGTTCCCACCAACTATACCCCATGACTGCATTAGTGTACACAGCTATGATTTAATAAAAAAAATTAAAAAAACAGAAATGTTGTAAACTCTGACAGAGGTGAGAATCATTAGAAAGAAACAAAGCCAATTAATACATCATTTTTGAATAATAGTAATTGTAAGTGTTAGGCACTTCGTATTACAATGCCCTTTAGTCTTTACCTCAACATTAGAAGTGAGCATAGCTAGATACATATAAATGAACAAACTAAGGCTCAGAAAGGATACAGATACTGTCCAGAGTTCTTCAACACAATGGTTCGGGGGCACATGGAATTAAACTTTCTGAACAAAATCAACATTGACAAAATCCAGGTGAAGACATCAAACTTCTTTTTTTGAGAGTTGAGTACTATTAGGAAAGACTTTGACCCAATATTAACATATTTGAAAATCAGACAAAACCAAATATATAAATTTATAGTAAGAATCCCATACCATGTACGACAACTCATTTATGCATGAACTTACTGAGGAAGGACTTTACTAAGTTCTATGTAAGAATTTTGGAGAAAATCTGGGTGAGGTAACAAATGAAGAATAAAGGTAATACCTCCTCAGAAGTGAAGTACTCATTATTGAGGTAATAATTCACATGGCTTCACACCAAAGGAGCATTTAAGATTTAAACAGAAGTGTGATATGGTCCAAGAAATCATAAAAATAAAAGAAACAATGATGATTCATTTAAGTTTGTTATTTTCATAAATTTATTTCTGTTTTTTTCTAAATAGAGTAATAATTTGGATAGGATTAATTTCTTCCTTCAATTTCCAAGGAACATCAGCAAATATTGATCTCTAATTACCATCTTATGCCTCTGTTTTTTATAGGTTTGTAATTGTGAAGTCTTTCTTTCATCATCTGTTTATTTGTTCTTGCCAGTGTATAGATTTCATGGAAGCTTCTAAACCTACTGAGAATATACCATGATAATTGAAAACAAAATAAAAAAAAAAGAAAAGAAAAACAAGGGGGGAAGGAGGGTAAGTGGGGAGGAAGGGCTTGTCCAGCTCTCACTTTATGGGCACAATGTAGGGGTACATGGAACACCTCCTAGGTGAAGGGCTCAACTGCAACTTGGATTTTACCTTACCTACCAAACACAAACAATGTAACCTAATTGTATGTACCTTTGCATTAGTCTGAAATAAAAATTTAAAAAATAGGAACAAATGTGCTGGTATGATGAATGAATCTAGTGATTTCATTTTACTTCACAGACTTTTCTTTGGTCTTCCACTTAATGACATAAAATTAATTTGTTTGTGAAAATCAAATGAATGAATATTAATCTATTAATATTATAAGAAGGTGCAGACTGAAGGAAATATGTATTTGAAAAAAATGCTTAAAATCCAATGCCTGAAAGTATTTTAATACTTAGAAAGGAAAAACTTAAAAGATGCAAATTGTCAGGTTTAAACAACAAAAAGAATTAAAAAAAAAAAAAAAAAGAATTTTTCCTCATCATACACAGAGTTGCTATGTTTCTGTACCTAATTAGTAAATATCAATTTTTTATCCTTCAGACTTTAAAATTTACTATTTCATAATTTCATTCTATGGATTTATAAATTAAAATGGATATTATATCTAGTCAGAAATTTTAGGTATACTAGTGAGGCTGTTAAAATGTAGGTTGTGTATGTATTACAGCTCACTTTTATTTCCAATATTTTGAAATGAACACTATTATTAAATAATTATTTAAACAAAACATTTTTAATCTTTACTCTGAAATCTTTGAAAACAGTCTAAAAGGAACTTTAACTTTTGAATGTTATTTTTACATCCCCCTTTGAGTATTTAAAATGAACTTATATCAGAATTCTGTCTACAAAATAAGTTCGTTGAACGTGTTCTTAATACATATGGAACCCATCTGATATTTAATAGACACATGTAAACATTTAACAGTCTAATTTATCTGACTAATGCCCTTCTTCATACTGTGGCCATTAACAAGTAACAAATGCTTAAACCTCAACCTTGTCAACATGAAATGAGGCTAACAATGAATGAATCTCACCCAGAAGAGCTATGAAAATTCAACAGAATTATGCTCAAACCATAGTTTTAAGTATTGAGTTGTTCAAATTTTTCATTTGTTTTTCTTACACTTGCATTTATTTTCTTCAAAACTGAATATTTTAAATATTAAATCCATGTTTACTATCTTTGCAAGTCTCATTTATGTTTGTTATGTCCTATTCGGAATATAAATTGTAACCCACACTGCCAATCCCTCAACCATCTCCAATCATTAATAATGATTGCCTGTCTGTGCTCATTACTTTTTTCTGTAGTAGCATATTATTTACTTATTTATAATATTTATGGTCTGAATTCACAAGTAAATGCAGCCTTAATGGAAATAATGATTTTTATGTTTATTCATCATTTTCCCCCAGAGGCTTAAACATATTATGCACTCAAAAATATTTTGAGTAATGAAAATAAATAAATAAATAATAGTTTAGCCATTAAAAAGTATATTGCTTATAATGGGCTCATTCTATAAAGAAGATATAATGATTACACATTTGTATGCATTCTGGTAAAGAAGAGAAATTTAAAAATTAATAATAAGAGTTTGAAACTTTCAGGTTCCACTTTCAACAATGGATATAATTAGTAAGAGAATAAAGAAAAAGATGTGAAGGACACAGTAAATTAACCAGAGCAAGCAATGTCTGTAGAATACTCCCTGACACAGAGCAGAAGGCACTTCATCTTACAGCATGATTCTCAAGTGCACATGAATTATCCTCCAGCATAGGCCACATACTAAACGATAAAAAATGAATCAACAAATTTAACAGCATTGAAATCATACAGTGTATTTTTTCCCAACAACAATACAAATTAATTATAAACAAATGCCATAGGAAAATGTAGTTAAAGAAGAAATTGCAAGGTAAATTAGAAAATAATTAGAGAGGATTGAAAGGCATCAAGATATCAAGCTAAGTGGATATAGGTAAAGCAGTGCCTACAGGGAAATTCATACCTGTAAATGCCTATGTTTTTGTAAAGAAGTAATCAAGAGCATAATATTCCATCTAATGAAACTAGAAAAAGGGAAGCAGACAAAACTCAAAATGACACTGGGAAGAAATATTAATAAAGATTAGAACAGAAATAAATAGAAAATAAATGAAACCAGTAGCCAGTTCTGTGAAAAGATCAACAAAACTGACAAACTTTTAGCTAGATTAATCAATGACAAAGGAGAGAGGACTCCAGTAACTGATACTGTATATGAGAAGGAATGTTCCCACTGACTTCACAGAATGCAAAGCATAAACAATATCATAAGTAATTGTAGGAGAAAAAAATTCTTGGAACACACATTAGCAAAACTGACTCAAGAAGAAACATAATATATGAAAAGACATACAGTAACTAAAGTGATTTAATTTACAATTAAAAAAACTTCTCATCAAGAAAAATTTAGGCTCAGATGGATTCTCTGCTGATTTCTACCAAATATTTAAGAAGAATTAATGCCAATCCTTTATGATCTCTTCCAAATAAATGAATACAGACAAATTACTTCCCAACTAATTTTATTATGAGTGTTCCCCTTATCAGTGCTATCTTGATACCAAAAAAAGGAAAAAAATCACATGAAAAGAAAACTACTTACCAATATTCCTTACGAATGTAGACACAGTTCCTTCTGATGAAATATTAGCATATGAAATGAAGCAATACATAAAAGGATCAACCATGACCAAGAGGAATGCATTTTAATACCCCATGTTTGATTTAATGTCCAAAAGTCAATGTAATATGTTCTATTATTAAGATAAAAAGCAAAAACAAAATTATAATCTTAACAGATGTAGAAAAAGCACTTGATAAAATTTAACACCTTTTCACAATAAATATTCAACAAATTAATAATAAAAGGAAACTTCCTCAATCATCTGCAAAGAAAACCCACCCACTAAGAAGTGAAAGATTGGGCGATGCCTGTGGCTCAATGAGTAGGGTGCCGGCCCCGTAAACTGAGAGTGGCAGGTTCAAACCCAGCCCTGGCCAAACTGCACCAAAAAAATAGCTGGGCATTGTAGCAGGTGCCTGTAGTCCCAGCCACTCGGGAGCTGAGGCAGGAGAATCGCCTAAGCCCAAGGAGTTGAGGTTGCCATGAGCTGTGACATCACAGCACTCTATTGAGGGTTAATAAGTGAAACTCTGTCTCCAAAGAAAAAAAAAGGTGAAAGATTGAAAACTTCTCCTGTAAGATCAGGGACATGATAAAATTTCTGCTATTATCATGTCTATTTTTTTTAATTGGTGATTCTCCTAGGGAAATCAGATGAGAAAAATGAAATAAAACATATCTAGACTAGAAAGGAAAACATAAAGCTACCTCTATTTGCAGATGACAGGATCTTATACATGAAAAATTCTAAGGATTCTACAAAAAAAAAAAGAAACAAACAAACAAAAAAACTAGAATCAATATGAATTCAGCAATGCTGCAAGCTACAAAAGACTAATATACAAAACCTGCTTTATTTTGAAACATTAGCAATAAATTATCCAGAAACAAGAAAATGGCTCCATTTACACTATTTAGAAAAGAATAAAATTTGGAAATGAATTTAACAAAAGCAGTGCAAAATTTAATCTCTGAAAATTACAAAACATTTCTCAAAAAAGTAGAGAAGACCTTAATTAATGAAAAGACAGCCTAAGCTCATGGATCACAATTTGTCTACAGTATCAAAGCAATCCCTACTACCATCACAGCTGATTTATTATGAAAACTAATATGCTCATGTCAAAATTTATACAAAAATTTCAGGAGCCCAGAATAACCAAAAAATGTTCAAAAAAGATTAAACATGTAGGACTCAGGCATTTCAGCATCAAAACTTGTGACAAAGCAACAGCAATCAAGAATGTGTGGCACTGACCCAAATATTACCATTTAGAATATTGGAATAGAATTAAGAGCTCAGAAATAGAATCTAACACTTATGGTCAAATGATTTTTGATGAGGGTGTGAAGGTCAGCGGTGAAAGAATAGTCTATTGACCAGCAGTCCTAGGACAATGGATATTGATATGTAAATAAATGAATGTGGACCCTTACCAAAATTTATGCAAAAAAAATAAAGTGGATCCATCAAATAACTCAACATAAAAGATAATATGATAAAACTCTTGGTAAAAAACATAGGTCTATATTGTCACAACCTTAAGTTATACAGTAGCTTCATAGATATGGCATCACAAAAAGATAATTTGGACTTCATTAAAATTAATAAATTTATAATGGAATGATCCCATTAATGTAGTGAGAGAACAATTCAAGTTCAAGAAAAAATACTTATAAATCATACCTGATAAGGTACTTGTGTTCAGAAAATATAAAAAATTCTTATTTGCATCTTAATAACAAAAAGAAAAATAACTATCAATAGCAATAACAATCAGGAATGACTTCAAAGAAGATGGAGTCCTACAAATCTCTAGGAATTGATCTCACCACCAAGACAATCAGCAAGATCAGTGTGACGCCAACTATAGTAGAACTCTGGGTCTGGCAAAACCCTTGAGGTTGATGAAAACACCGCAAAGTTTGGTGAGTTTTAGCTCTCAGAATAGTGTGAACCAGCCCCCAAATCTAACCACTGAACAGGTACCTGAGGGAATTGCAGACCACTTTCCTGATCAACCTGCAGGGGCCTCCATGGGCAATGGGGTCCTTGTCCTCCAGGGAGAGGAGCTGTGTTTCAATTGCAATTTCTGCTTTTGATCACAGAGAGTCATTGTTTCAATCTCCCTGGGTTAAACATGCTTCACAGACAGAAGATTCAAAGAGATAGGAACTTCCCTAACACCCTACCTTGGAGCCAGACATTTAACAAATCATTGCCATGTCCTTGCCAACTAAAGATACAATGGAAAAATGCAAAGAAACTTCAGTGATCATCCACAGGATATACAACAGCTTGCAAAATACAGATTGCAAAATAGTTTAGAAAATCACAGACACAAACTCCAGACACAAGCAAACAAGCAAAAAACAAGCAAATCCCTGAGAAATGAGATTAGATTTCCAGAGTCACCAAATACATTATTCAAGACTTCTTTCAGTCATAAGCAAAAGTTATAAAAACAAAAATAATTAAGAAAATAGTTCATTCACAGGAAATAATGATTTTGACAAGAAAAAAATCCCCAAGAAAGCCCAGTCATTAGAATTATTAGTCAATAATATAATTCATACTCTTAAATATATAATGGGGTAAAGGAAAGCATGAACAACTACTAAGAAAATCAGAAACACAATATATAAAAAAGTATGGGAAAATAAACAGAAATTCTAGAGCTGAAAAGCAAATCTAAAATGAAAAACATACCAGTGGCATTCAATGGTATATTTGTACAGGTAGAAGAGTAATATGAGGTGGCAAAATGTTACCCAGTCATTGGTCTCAGGGATTTAAAGAATGAACCCATGGATCACATATCAGTGGTAAAGTAGGATTTATTATACAGAAAAGAATACATAAAAATCACCAGGGCTCCTGGCAGAGGGAAAGATTTAAGTCAGAATATCTCCCTGCTGCCTGGGTCCTTTGTCTAGGGATATATACATAGCCTAACAAATGTATGGATACAGGCCCTTCAGCTGGGACAAAATGTCCCCGAATTCTCTTCCTGAAATTTCCCAGGCCTAGCAAACTTACATGAAATTGACCAAGCCTAGGAAATGAGGGATTCCCTGTTCAGCCGTGAATGGGGAAACCCTACATCAGTATGGTTGTCAGTTCCTGCGGATTGGTGTGGGAGGCTAAGAAACAGAAAGGGGAAGGAGCTTTGTGAACCATGGAGCTGATGCAAGACAAGGTGGCCCACCACCTGCCGCCTCAGCCCTAGAGGTGTTAATGCTGCAGCCAAAGGAGGAACCAGCTTGCTGGAGTGGGGGACACCTCTGGAGGAGACACTGGGCCTTGCTGCCTGCTCCTCTGCACTTCTGGCTGATCAATTTCATGGGCAGTGCCTTGGTGTCTTTTCATGTGGGTTTCCAGGGCCTGAAAGTTCCAGTACCTTACTGTTGATTGGACAGCTGGCTATAACTGAAGAAGACCCATGCCCTAAAAGTTAACATTGAGTTCTGACCTGGCAAAACAACTCCCTGCCATATAAACCCCTGATCAGAGAGCCCAAGGACAGACCTCCAAGAGGGAACAGGAGAGCTTGTTCCTCTCCTGGGTTCTCTCTGCCAGGAGGTTTGTTTTTTTGTAGCTATTGCAATTTTTGTTTCTATGAATAAATCCTGACTTACCACTGACCCTGTGGTCCCTCCATTCATTCTTCAAATTGCCGAGACCAAGAACCTGAAACTCGGGTATCAGAGCTAGTGAGCCTCTATGGAATTATTTCTAAAAATAGTGAGCACAAGGGGAGGAGGGAGCAGAGACACTACAGCTCTCGGGGAGCAACCTGGAGGGGTCTCCCAGCAGTTGTTTGGCTACTGAAGCCGCCTGTGTCCCCTCTGCCTATCCTCCACCCCGCTGGCTCCTCTGCCCGCTGGCTCCTCTGCTCGCTGGCTCCTCTGCTCGCTGCTGACTGCCACTGCACCAATACCCCCAGGGCAGGAGATAGTGGCTCCTCCTGTCCCCTCAGCTGGGGCTGCACTGCTGGGGCACCACCACCCTCTATCAAAAACATCAGCAAACTTGAATATGAGACATTTGAAATTATTCATCAGCAGTGCAAAATTAGGGAAAATAAACATACCTGAAGGACTGATGGGACACCACCAAGTTTCCCAGCAGACGTGTGCATGTTATAGGGTGGCCAGAATGAAGAATATTTGAAGGAAAAATAGTTGAATGTTCACAAATCTGAAGAAAGACATACAAGAAATTCAATAATTCCAAACAAGATAGGGTCAAAACATTCACACAAGGACACATTATATTCAAACTGACTAGAAACAAAGACCAAGAGAGAAATTTGAACGTAGTAAGAGAGAAATAACTTGTCACATACAAAGGAAAATTAATAAAACTATCAGTGGATGTTTTATCAGAAACCCAGGAGGCCAGTACTCAAAGTACTAAAACAATAACAAATGTCAACTTATAATTCTATATCTGCCAAGACTATCTTTTAATAATGCAAGAAAAATAAACACTTTTCCTGATATACAAAAGCTGAGGAGGTCATTACCAGCATACTTGCCCTGCAAAATATGTTAAAGAGACTGAAATTAAAAACACGAGGCAATAATTCAAAGACATAAAAAAATTACAGAACACCACTAATGGAAACATTATAATTGAGCATAAAATGATTATTGTTCTTTTGATTTGGTTGCAACTTTTCTCTTGTCCTATGTGATTTAAAAGGCAAATGCATAAAGCAATAATTATAAATCTGGGTTAATGAGTGTACAGTGTATAAAAATATAATCTCTGACAACAACCAAATAAAGGAGAGAGATGGAGATATATCTCATCTGGTGCAGTGTTTTTGTACACCATTAAAACTAACTTAACATTATTCAAACTAGACTGTCACAAGTTAAAGATGTAAATCTCCAAGAAACCAATAACAAAACCCCAAAAGATACACAGGAGAGAAACTGACATCAGCAAAATGGAGGACTAGGAGGTCCTAACCTCTGTTCTTCCCAATAAAAACAATAGTTTAACAATCATTGCAGACATCCACAGATAAAAATGGCTCTCGGAGAGCTCAGAATACTTTTAAGAAGTTATACTACTCAGTGGAGCACAAAATCCGAGGCTGAGCTCGAGGAAAGGTGAAGCCAGCACTCCACCTCCAGCATCCTCCCCTCAGGCTGATGCAGCTCAGTGCCAAGAGGTCTCTCCTCGGCTGTGACTTCCTTCCATGGGTAAAGGAGAGCAGAAGCTCTTTGCAGCCTTCCCTGCAGAACACAGCAGTCTTCACTGACACTGAGCTTAGCTGACAGAACAGCCTGAAATCCTTGCCATTGGGTATCTCCAGACCAAAAAACACCAATGCACCTCTGTGAGGGCCACTTCTGTTGCTGTGTCCCCCCAAAGCTAGAGCCACTGCCCAGTCCTCCCCTTATTGAAGTATCCATGGCACCTCACTGTCAGAGCCAGACCTGTCATACACTCATCCAAGCCTCAGAAGGTGCACTATCAAACAACCTCCAGAAACAGTGCTGCCTCGTGCTCCCAAAAGTATTCTCCCCATGTGTCCCTGCACCTGACCTGCACCTGGGATTTCAGCACATCCCTCCCAGGTAGCCTCTTATACCCGCCCATCAGCAGTAATACAACAATCATAGGAGATGTCAATACCACCTTTACTTACCTATTTACTAAAGAATTATGGGATGCAGCAAAACTAGCAAAAAAGAATGTTTTTAAGAAGAAATGTCTACCTTTAGGCTTGGGGCCTGTAGCTCAGTGGCTAGGGCTCCAGCCACATACACTGGAGCTGGAAGGTTGAAATTTGGCCAGGGCCTGCCAAACAAAAATGACAACTACAACCAAAAAATAGGTGGGCATTATGGTGAGCACCTGTAGTCCCAGCTACTTGGGAAGCTGAGAAGAGAAAATCGCTTAAGCATCTTGAACCTCAAGAGTTTGAGGCAAGAAAATCGCTTAAGCATCTTGAACCTCAAGAGTTTGAGGTTGCTGTGAGCTGTAGAATAAAAATCCCCAAAATGTTCTTAATTTATGCCTCAAGAAACTAGTAAAAGAATGAACTAAGTCAAAATTTATTGGAAATAAAACAAAATTAAAGATTAGGGCAGAAATCAGTCAAATAGAGAACAGAAAATAGAAAAATAAATAAAAGTGAGAGTTACTGTTTGAGAAGGTGAACATAACTGACAATCTGTTACCTAGATTAAATGAGAGAAGATTCAATAAACAAAATCATAAATGAAAAAGGTGAAATTACTATAAATGTCTCAGAAATAAAAGGATCATAAACTAGTATGAACAATTAAATGCCAAAAAATGGGATACCTCATAAGAAGTGGATCAATTCCTAGAAACACATAACCTTCCAAAACTAAATTAAGAAGAAATAAAAAGTCTGAAATAACAAAAAATTTAGAAAAGGAAGATTGAATTTGTAATACAAAAATAATCTTCCTTCAAAGTAAAGCCCAGGTCTAAATGACTCTACAAGTTAATTTTGCTGCAGAAGAATTTATATTAATCCCTCTTAAATTTAATTTAAAAAATAAGGGGAAAAACTTCTAAACTTATTTTATAAGTCTAGTATCATCCTTATGCTAATGCCAGCAAAGACCACAAGAAAACTAGAAGTCAATATCTCTACAAACATAGGTGAAAATCCTCAATAAACCACTAGAAAATTGATTTGCTCAGTATATTAAAAGAATAATACACCATAGCCAAATAGGATTTATCCCTGAAATGCAAAATTATTCAAATCAATCATTGCGATATACCACTTTAATAGGTAGACCGAAAAAAAAAAAAGGCATGGTCATCTCAAAAGATGCAGAAAAGGCAAAATTCAAAACATATTTATGATAAAAATTGCAACCAAATAGATAAGAATGGAAATTACCTTAACACAATAAAGGCTATATATGAAAATTCCACAGCCAACATCCTAACCAATGAGGAATAAGAGAGGGCTTGCCATATAACAACAAGGATACTCCTGTGGCCACACCTTCAACATAGTACTATAAGTCCTAAACAGAGACATTATAAAGAAAAATAAATAAGGTGCATATAAATAAAAAAGAAAGAAGTAAAATTATCTTTGCTTTCAGATGACATGATTGTATATATAGAACACATAAAAGACAAAACATTCCTACTAGAATTTATAAATACATTTCAATAAAGTTACAAGATCAATATACAAAACATATTTATATATAAAAACAAACTCTCTGAAAAATCTAATTAAGGAAACCATTCATGAAGCAATCCACAAACATTTACAATAATAAAAAAAAATATATATATATATATATAACACATAGGAATAAACTTAACTAAAGAAATGAAATATTTGTGCACCAAAAATTATAAAACATTGGTGCAGAAAAGTAAAGTCACAGATAAATGGAAAGACATCAGTTGTTCACAAATTGAAAGGATTAATATTGTTAGAATGAATTATTCAGAGTGATCTACAGATTTAATTTAATCTTTATCAAAATTTCAATGGCATTTTCTACAGAAATGTGAGAAACAAATTTAATATTAATATGAAACCACAGAAGGTGCTAAAGAGCCAAAGAAATTAGGAGCAAGAATAACAAAGCTAGGGACATCACCTCCTTATTTTAAAATATAATAATTAAACAGTATGGAACTGGCATAAAACAGACATATAAGCCAATGGAAAGAAACAGAGAGCACAGTAATAAATCTGTGTCATTGACATTTATGGTTAATTGATCTCTGATAAGGGTATTTGTCAGTAAATGGGACTGACAAAATTGGATTGACACATGCAGAATAGTGAAATTGAATATTTATCTTTCATGGAATTAAAAAACAACATTGTTTAACTGTAAGCCCTGAAACTGTAAGATTCCTAGAAGAACGCACAGGAAAAGTTCCTTGACGTTGGTCTTGGCAATGTTTTCATGGGTATGACAACAAAAACACACAGCAAAAGAAGACAAATGAAATTGCATCCAACTAAAACACTTCCTCAGAGCAAGAGAAACACTCAACAATGTGAAAAGGTAACAGTATACAATGGGAGAAAATATCTGTAACCATGTAATTGATAAAAAGTCGGTACCCAAAATATATATTAGGAACCTAGAGAGATGCAAGATGTGTGACCAGAGACGTCAGCTGCCAGACAGTCTCATAAAGAAGGAAAAGTTTTAGATGAAAAAGAAAAAACTAAGAAACAATAGAATGGGCGTAATTCCAAGGGAAACGTGCCATAACCTACAAGAGATTGTATGGGAAGAGCTTAAAAAGCAGAACAAGAAAGAGCCCGACATCAGCAGAGGGTGATGACCCTGGAGAGATTGCAGCCCAGGGGGAAAGGCAGGTGGAGCACTTTGCTCTGCGTATCTCTGACAGTGGGAGGAGCCGGGGCTGCAGCCAGCAGGGAGCTGGGAACAGCTGGTGGACAGAGCATGATGGCCCCAGCTCCCCATGGTGCTTCCCACACCTGCAGGCGGGAGCCAAGATGGCAGGTGCCCCTTTGCTTCCCCACTCACCAGACACTTTTGTTATCCCCAGGGCTTCAACTCTTCAGGTTTCATCCTACTTGTTTTCACACAGATACTTGCCCACTCCCACCCATACTCAATTCACAGGAGTCTAGCGGGTCCCAAGTGATTTCCATGACTCCAGGGTCTGGGTGTTCAGGGAAGACCCCTCCTGACCATACTGATACTGTTCCTCCATACAGACTAGTGTCTGCCCCCCTCTTCCCATTCCCTGGCTGCAGAGAGAGAGAATTGATCCATAACTCTGAGGTTTCTACAAAATGTGGGTCTCAGGCCCTTCCTCTTGGGGTCCTGCAGGGAACGGAACTGAGGTGTGCTCACACGGGGAGCTCCCGGCTCGCCAGCTGC
This sequence comes from Otolemur garnettii, assembly GCF_000181295.1. Classification (NCBI taxonomy): domain Eukaryota; kingdom Metazoa; phylum Chordata; class Mammalia; order Primates; family Galagidae; genus Otolemur; species Otolemur garnettii. Next base: position 2,181,942 of record NW_003852518.1, read on the forward strand.
CCAGATGTTCCACCACTCCCGTGGGGCTGGCCGTGCCCTGAAGAGGGGGGACGTTTAACCTGCTTGAGAACCTGTGGGCAACTCTTGACAGGTGCAGTTCTCCTGGGCATGGCGTGGGATGGACCTACTTGGTCTAGGGAGGTAAGGGAGCTTGTGTGGGCAGATCTGTGGGGAGAGTGAGGTGCGAGAAGCCCTAAACCCTGTCCCCACAGGAGGGCTGCACTCTCGGATGGGACTGGGATCCTGGGTGGGGAACCTCCTGGCCGACAACACAGTCTTGGAGGAGCTCTGCTGGCCTGGGATCTGGCTGCCAGGGGTGGAGCAGGGGATGTGGGGAAGCAGGAGGACCACTGAAGCGTGAGAACCACTTTCTTCCAGATTGTACATCTCTGACAGACCCACCTCCATAAACAGAGTCGGGGCGGGGGGGCGCTTCAGCCAGAAACTGAGAAAAGACCTTTAGTCCCTGCAACAAAAGCTAACTGCTCAGTTTATGTGGAGCCTGAGGACAAGCTCAGTATCAACCCAGCCCTGCTCTGCTGCCGTCCACCCATGGCTGCAGTAGAGATTAAGGACCCACCTGGAAACCCCTGGGCTCCACCCACCACCTGGGGCCCTGGAGTCCTTCTCCTGAGCCACTGGAGCTGGTCCAGTTTCCAGAAACAGCAATGCAGCTTGTTCCTTCCCTACCAGTAGGCACCACCTACTGAGAGGGAGGCTCACTGCAACCTAGTCACGAACTGCTTGGCCCATCCCCCCACTTTGAAGATGGTAGAGCTCAAGATCACACCTGAGAACTACAGTATTCTTCTTGGGGCACTCTACCAGCGTCTATCATGGACACAAAAGAACATCTCAGCAGCTGGCTCACTCACACAAACATCCACCAATAACTGGTAGAACAATGCTATTGAAAACTGCCCTACAAAGGAAAACACAAAATCATATAGCAACGATGGTGAATTTTACTATTTAAGGGGAAATTATCACCATTTTTAAAAAATGATTTCAAACACATTGAAGAAAAGAGAACACTTCTCATTTAATTAGGTCAACATTGCTATGATAGCAAAGCCATACTAAAAATATTACAAGGAAAAAATAATACAAAATATAGGCCAGTGTTCCCTATGAATATCGATGCAAAAATTCTCAATGAAATATTAGCAAATTGAATTTAGCATCATATTACAAAAATAATTCATCCCGATCATGTGAGATTTATTCCTAGAATACAGGATGATTCAACATATGAAAATGAATGAAATATACCTCATGAGTAGAATTAGGGATCACCAATGACATGATCGTGTCAAATGATGCCGAACAAATTTGATAAAATTCAAAACTCTTTTAAAACACTATTCAATAAGCTAGAAATTAAAAAGAACAACACCAATATGATAAATCCATATATGGAAAACATAACAAATACAATTATTTCTGTTAGGAGATATTATGATCTCAAATGTAGAAAATCCAAATAATGCACAAAAAATTATAAATGGATTCATCAAAGTTCAAAATGTAAATAAAGAGACAAAAAAGTATCAATTTTTTTCATTTAAAAGAAACACAGAAAGAAGCAATTTCAAAAAGTAACAAATAAATCCATTTATGATAGCATCTAAAAAAATAAAATACCTATGAATAAATTTAACCAGGTAAGTGACACACATATACTGAAGGTGTAAAACATTGCAGAATGAAGAGGTAAAGATCTAAATAAATAGGAAAACATCCCATTTTTATGTATAAGAAGACAACATTGTCGTGATGACAATACTACCTAAAATGGTCTACAGATTAAATACAATATCTATCAAAACACCAACAAAGGGATTTTTTAAATGTGAAAAATAAGAAAATACACTCTAAGATTTATATGAGCTTCAAGGGAGCCCAAATTACCAAAGCTATCCTGAAGCAGAAAAACCAATTTTGCAGACTCCTACTTTCTGATTTCAAAACATACCTTAAAACAACAGTAAATGAAGAATGTTGTCCTGGCATAATGACAGGTTTATAGACCAAAGAGAAAATCCCAGGCCAAGATTTATGTTGCCAAAAGCCAAGGAACTGCCAGGAAGGAAAAAAGATTCCTGGGACAGATGCTTCACTAGCACCTTCGCTGGAAGCATCACCCTGTCAACACCTCCCTCTTGGAATTCTAGTCTCCAGGACAGTGAGACAATAAGTTTCTCTGTGTTGAGCAATTAAGTCTGTGATACTTTTTTGTGGCAATCACGAGCAAACTAATGCAGATTTTGGTAGCAAGAAGTGTGGTGCAGCTGTGAGAAATACTTAATAAAGTTGCAGTGGCTTTGGAATTGGGCAATGGGTACCGGTTGGGAACATTTTACAATGCATGGTAGGAAAAGCCTTTATTGTCATAAAGAAATTCTTAGTGGAAATATGAACATTAAAGGCAATTTTATTAAAGGCTCAGAAAGGAAAAGAAAGCTGTAGGCAAAAGTTCTTAGAGTCTGAAGGAATATGTATATTATCGTAAGCAGAACACTGCTAAAAATAGGAATGACAAGGTGCTTCTGGTGAAGTCTCAGACAGAAATGAGGTGCACATAATTAGACTCTAGGGGAGAAGTAATCCTTGTATGGAGTGCAAGGTTGAATTGTGTTCTACTATTTTGTGGAAATTAAAATTGGTAAGTGATGACCTTGGATATGTAGCTGAAGAGATTTATAAAAAAATTTTTTTGAATTTGTAGCCTGCTTCTCTTTGCTGCTTACAATAAAATGTGAGGAGAGATAAATTGAAAAATGAAGGCCCAGGGAAAAGTAAGCCAGTCATGGAAGAATTTTACAACATGGATATGCAAGTTTTAGACTATTACCAATTAAAAACAACAACAATACGGAACCCCGGAAAAAATGTGCTCTGGAGAGAACAAGGATTTGGCTGGACAGCAATTTGCTAAGGAGATAGGCCTGTAACTGGAGGGTCTAATTAGCCACCTCTGTGGAAACGCTGCTGGCTTGGGCAAAAGAGGACAGAAATGAAACACAAAGATGGAGGACTTGCAAATTTCCGGGATTCTTTTAGCACTAAATAGGCAAGTCTATCTGTGAGCCTTTGTCATCCTTTAAACAACTGAAGAAATGACTAGGAGGGCACAGCTGCCTCCTCGGTAGAGGTGGGGCTGCAGCCCAGGGCAAAGGGTGGCCACTGCCATGGTGAGCCTATGAATCTAATTAAGGAGCCTGAGCATTTGAAAATGTTGGAATCCACTGCGTGTTCTGACACCAATGCCCCTTAGAGGCTGAGGGACTATTGTATGTTGGAAGCAGATTAGCTTGTCAGTGTCCACAAAGTCACAGATGGAGAGAAATTTTGCTTCAAGAGGAATCATAACCTGAGTCTCACTCATAATGCATTTAAATGCTATTTCCATAAGATTTTGTAATTACAGGCAATGGTGAAATGACTTAATAATTTTGGGAGTGATAGCATGGAATGTCAACTATGTCTTGCATGTGAAAAGGACATGAATTTGGGAGGATGAGAGTGTAGACTGTTATACATTGAGTTATGTCATTGGTGGAAGTCTTAAGCCTAGTACTCAGGATGTGACCTTATTTGGAAATAGAGCCTATCTTCATCCACCATAGGCTGGGAAGTTTACAAACAACAGAAATTTATTTGTCATAGTTCTGGAGGCTTGGCAGAAGTTAAGGTGCTGGCAAGTCTGGTGTGTGGTGAGGTCTGGCTTCTTGGATGTTGATTTGCTTCATCCTTCACATGGCAGAAGGGGCAAGGGAGTTCTTTCAGTCCTCTTTTATAAGGTTGTGAGTTCCATTCATTAGAAGTTCACTCCTATGACTTAATTATCTCCCAAAGTCCCCACCTCTTTTTTTTTTTTTTGAGACAGAGTCAAGCTGTCCACCTGGGTAGAGTGCCGTAGCATTACAGCTCACAGCAACCTCCAACTCCTGGGCTCAAGCGAGTCTCCTGCCTTTGCCTCCCAAGTAGCTAGGACCACAGGCGCCTGCCACAACGCCCGGCTATTTTTTGGTTGCAGCCGTCATTGTTGTTTGGCGGGTCCGGGCTGGGGATTCGAACCTGCCACCTTAGGTGTACGTGGCTGGCACCTTAGCCAGTTGAGCTATAGGCGCCGAGCTATCCCCACCTCTTAATATGCATGTTTTATCACCCTGAGGGTGAGAATCGCAATACTTGAATTTTGGGTGCCATGTCCAAATATCAACAGGGCCAACATAGATAAAATTAGTTAAGTTGGGGCTATATTGGAATAGAATGGGGCTCTAAACCAATATAACTCTTGTTGCTAAGAAAAGGTGCAATCTGGCCATACTGATGCAAAGAGAATATGCCATGTGTAGATGGTGCTATGGAACCATAAGCCAAGCAACTAACAGAAGCTAGAAGGGAGGCCGGGTTAAGTCCTTCACCTTTGGAGGAAGTGAGGCACTGCCAACACCTTGGTCTTGGATCTAGCTCTCAAAATGTAAGAAAACAGGTTACTGTAGTTTGTGATTGGTGATACTTTGTAATGGATGCCTTAGCAAACTAATAGATTCAATGAAGAAAGAACAGTCTTTGCAACAATAGTGCTAGACAACTTAGATATTTACATGGAAGAGAATGAATTTGGACCCTTATTTTGTAACATATACAAAACATACTTCAAAATGGGTCAAAAATTTAAGAGCTAAAACTATAAAACTCTAGTAAGAGAACACAGGAGAACATCTTAATAATCTGGTATTTGACAGTGATTTATTTGATATGACATTATTAAAGCAGGCAATAAAGGAAAAAATCAGACCTTATTATAATCTAAAAAAAGGCCACTATCAAGACAGTAAAAAACAACCAAAAAAAATGGGAGAAGATACTCAAAAATTTATATCCGATAAGGATTATTATCCAGAATATATAAAGAATTGTTATGACTCAAAACAAAAAGCCCCCCAAAGATCTAATTCGAAGATGAGAAAAATATTTGAATAGACATTTCAGAAAAGCGATGTACAAATGGCCAATATAAACATTAAAGATGCTCTACATAATTATTCATTAGGGAAATGCAATTAAAAATCAGAATAAAATGCTATTTCATATGCTTTAGTATGTCTGTATAACAAAATGGAATATAAGTGTTGGAGAGGACATGGAGAAACTGGAACCTTTCTAAATTGCTTGTGGGAATGTGAAATTATGTAGTCACTATGGAAAATAGGTTGGCAGCTCTTCCCAAGATTAAACCAAAATCCACCAGGAGATACAACAATTCCACTTCTAGATATATAGGCACAGGATTTAAAAGTCGGGACTTGAACAGATAATCGTATGCCAGCGATTACTGCAGCATTATTCACAATGACCAAAAGATGGAAACAACCCACCTGCCCACCAAAAGATGAACGAAAAAGCAAAATATGGTGTGTGTGCCTGTACAGTATATATTTATATCAAATGGAGGCTTGGAGGAAAATGAAGTTCTGATAAAAGTTCAGCTTGAAAAACCTTGAAAACAATTTGCTAAGTAAAATAAGCTAGACACAAAAGAATGAAAGAAGAATAGATAATGTGTGATTTCCTTATATAAAGTACACAGGCAAATTGTAGAGACAGAAAGTATAACATAGGTCACAGGGTTGTGGGCTGGGTAATGGGTAGTTACTGTTTGATGGCTATGGAGTTTATTTTTGGAATTGCAAAAAGGTTTGAACTGTGTAGTAATAATGATTGTTCAACACTATGGATGTGATTAATGTCAATGAAGTATACATTCAGAAGTGTTTAAATTGCTAAATTTTGTGTTGTAATATTGTTCCACAATTTAAAAAATTAATAATGTAATGTATCACAAACCATTGAATTATATGCACTTCAATGGGTGAATTAAATCTTTTGTTAATTGATTTTTATTAAATTGCTTAAATGAGCAGGTTATATGAATAGACTTGTCTCAATAAGAAAAAAATGAATGGTCAGTAAGCACATTTAAAAAGATACTCAGCATTATTAGGGTCATTAGGGAAATGCAAATCAAAATTACTGTGAGATACTGCTTCCAATCTACGAAAATGATTATAAGAAAAAAAGATGAATAATAACAATTGGATAAGACATGAGAAATTAGAACTTCCCTACATTACTGGTGAAGATATAAAATGGTATAGCTACTTTGTGAAATAATTTGGCAATTTTCCAAAATGTCAAACATAAATTTACTATATGACCAAGAAATTCCACTGCTACAAAAATTAAAATATATATGTAGGCAATAAATTTCACATGAATATTCATAGCAGCATTATTCATAACAGGCAAAAAGTGGAATCAACTCGTATGTCCATCAACTGATGAATGCATAGATGAAACCAAGCACAGCCATACGACATATTATTATGCAGTGATGAGGAACTTCCAAGGCACCATCGGAGAACCTTGACAACATGATGTGAGTGAAATTTCCAGAATCACAGAAGACTTCAGAATGTGTTATTGGCTTCACAGGAAAATGCCCTAGATACACAATGTAGAGAGAATGAAAGTAGATTTCTGAATAAAGGTGAGGCTGCATGGAGGGTGACTAGTGATGGGGGAGGGGTTTCATTTTGGAATGTCAAAGCTATTCTAAATTAGATCTTAGTGATAATTGCACTGGTCTGTGAAAATACTAAAAGTGATTGGATTTCACATTCTATTTTTATTTATTTATTTTTTGCAGTTTTTGGCTGAGGCCAGGTTTGAACCTTACCACCTCACTCCTTTGAGCCACAGGTGCTACCCTGGATTTCACATTTTAAATGGGAGATTTTTATGATGTATGGATTATACTTCAACAAAGCTCTTAAGAAACATAAATGTTCTTTACCAGTTACGACATTTAAAGGTTAAAGAAAATGTTGCTTATATTCACTTTGTTTTTAAGATCATAATTTGAATATTTGAAAATGATAGTTATTAAAATTTAAGCCAATTTAAACTAATATATTCATAAAGAAGTCCGGAATACACTTCTATTAATTCCATCTTTATATCTCTTTATCATAGAAGATCAAGTTCAAATTCACAATTTATTCCATGTTTTCATTGGACCTTCAAAATTAACTCTTGTGTCCAATTTATTAACTACTTCTTCACACATAGTCTTAGGAGAACAATTTTTGCTATGCTTTTAAAACATTTTTTAGCCTATACGTATGTTCCTCTGATCTGTTATTCATTTTCTTTTTTCTACCCTAATTTCAACACACAGCCCTCTTTATCCTTTCAGATCTAAGTAAAAACCTTTGATTGCCATGAGAAGCAATTTGACTACATTTCCATTTTATTTGTACTCATAGTTAATTTTAAATGTTCAAGTCAATAGGTTGATGTCCTTGGACTAGCGACCCATCTTAACTATCTTAACGTATCTAAGTGCTTGTCATAAGGTTTGGCACATATTGGGTCATCAGCACATCCCTCAGTGAGTAAAAGTGGATAAAAGTCAATTAGGATGTTCATTTCATTGATCAGAATATGGTAGAGCTGGTCTTTATATTAATAGTTAAAGGAGTTTCTTTTGTAGACAATACTGACAATTCTAAAGAAAATCAATCAAGTCATGGCTATTTTTTCTTTATATTCCCCAAATAATTAAATAATAGAAAGAAGATAAAAAATTAAACTCAAGTGACAAAATAATTAGAAATTTTAATGTCAGTATACTTTGTTGTAGGTTTTAAGCCATTTAAGCCTAATTAAAACAAAAACAACAGCTATAAGGTAAGCCTGTATTCCTTACTGCTATTTTTCAAGATAGGTTTATTTATAAGGCTGAGAGTACCTCTGTCTTTGAAGCCCTCCATCACTTATAGTTCGCTAAGGTATTCCTAGGAAGGATTCAGGATGAAAGGAATTTGTCACAGAAGGCAATTTTAGACTTAATGCCTCAGTCACAAAAGGGGAAGAAAAATAAGCCCTCCCATTTTTCAGCCAGTCAAGTTTTTAAATTTGTCACAAATGAAAAGCTGAACTTACTGGGCAACAGTGATTTATTTGTTTGTAGGAACAAAAAGGAAAAATCGTGTGAAATCTCTCAAACAACACTCATTTCAAAAAATAACAAAAACATCACTGCCTTTGGAGTAAGTCACTGAATATTAAAATCTCTCTGTTAGGTATATATACATATACTCACATACAAACATACAAACATACAAATGTGCACATTCTGCTTTGGTGCCCGAAATACATACTAGATGAAAATCTCTTTAAAATTTTGCAACACTGAAATCCATAATCAGTAAAGTCAGAAAAAGGTTAGTAAGGATATTATTACCATCTCAAACCCTGTACCTTGCAGAGGTCTGTAAACATAAGCAAATAAATGTTGCTATTTCTAAATCCTATCTGATTTGTTCTGTTACTACCAGAAGCCCTCCTCTTAGCATTTAGAGACTAGCCTAGGATGCTACCAAAGGCATGGTTGACAGATTAGCATTCAAGTAGTACTTTCAAAGTTACGAATTGACTTTGCTTGTAACCTATATAATTTATGGAATTATTATAATGACAAAATGCAAAAGAAACTGATACTTAGTAAATTTTTCTAATTAAAAATTTGACAATGGCTTGGTGTCTGTGGCTCAAGTGGCTAAGGCGCCAGCCACATACAACTAAGTTGGCGGGTTCAAATCTGCCAAACAACAATGATGGCTGCAACCAAAAAATAGCCTGGCGTTGTGGCGGGTGCCTGCGGTCCCAGCTACTTGGGAGGCTGAGGCAGGAGACTCACTTGAGCCCAGGAGTTGGAGGTTGCTGTGAGCTGTGATGCCACAGGCACTCTACCCAGGGGGACAGCTTGAGGCTCTGTTTCAAAAAATAATAATAATAAAATAAAAAATTTGACAATGGATACTGTTTTCAAAAATGCAACAATTTGAAAATGTAAACTGAAGAACATTTCAGGAGGAAATGAAGTAAAATCACTGAATATTTAGATTAACAGACTTTGATCAACAGCAGTCCCACCTGCAGGTTTCCATTGCATAAACACATGTGCATGAGCAAAGGAGCCTCCGTCCTGGTACAAGAACACATTGCTCTCGGCTGTGTAACTCATTACACAAAGGTAAATGTGCAAGAATTATGACAACTTTTTGCTCTTTTTAAGAACCTTTATTTTAGACTATCAATTCTCTATTAATATTTTTCCCAATTGATGGAAAATGGTAAAGTTAAGTTTTCTACCAGCCTAAAGAGGGAGGGAGCTTGAAGTCAGAATTTATGCTAAATTAGAAAATAAAAAATCTTCTTTTGTAACTCAGCATTTATAGAGATTTCTATTCTCCATAAAGGCCACTTCTTTCCCCCTCTATATGTTGAATTTCTTTTTTAAACATTTAAAAATATTACAGAGGTATGCCTACTTTGTTTACGTAATTTGCTTTTGTACATTTTAAGTCAACGTTGTAAGTGTGCCCTTCATGCAGAAGGTGCACCGTTTACCTACTTTAGGCCTGAATTTACCCTCCCCACCTCCCACCTCCCGCTTAATTTCTGTGCACTTAAGTGTTGATGACTGGTTTTAATACAGTATTGAGTACATGCGTTGTTTGTTTTTTCATTCTTGTGATATTTCCCTTAGGAGAATGGTTTCCAACTTCATCTAGGTGGTGATTTAGTATCTTTTATAACACACCATATTTTATTAATGCACTTATGTATTGATGGGCACTTAGGTTGTTTCCATACTTTTGCTATAAACATTCAAATAAATGTTTGGTGCATTTGTTTATCAATTCTTTTTTTTTTTTTTTAAAGAGACTTAAAAAAAAAAAGTCTTTTTTTCCCCCTTTGGGCAAATGCCTAGTAGTGGGATTACTGGAGTGAATGGTGCGTCTGCTTTTAGTTCTTTGAGGTACGTCCATGCTACTTTCCATAGAGGTTGTACTAGCTTAAGTTGGTGTTCCTTTCTCTCCACATCCATATCAGCATCTTTTTTGGGGGGGACTTTTGATAAGAGCACTGGAGCTAGGTGATATCTCATTGTGGTTTTGATGTGCGTTTCCCTGAGGATTAGAGATGTTGAACCTTTCGTTGTGTGTTTTTGGCCATTATTAGTCTATCTTCATTTGAAAAGATTTTCCTCGTGTTTTTTTTGCCCACTTTTAAATGTTGTTTTTTCCTTGCTGATTTGCTTGAGTTCTTTGTAGATTCTGGTTATCAGCCATTTATCAGATGTATAGCATGCAAATATTTTTTCCCATTCTATAGGCTATTTGCTGTATTGATTGTGTCCTTGGATCTGCAGAAGTTTTTCAATATGATCAGGTTCCATTTATTTATTTTTGTTGTTGCTATGATTGCTTTGGGGTCTTTTTCATAAATTCATTGTGTAGGTTGAGAGTTTTTCCAACTATAAGAATCTAGAATCTGAAATATTATTTGTGGTTGTGACTGAGTGATGTTTTTATTATTCATTTTTAACTATCTAAAATTTTCTTTAACGTATAGGCATCATTTTTATAATAAAAATATATACACATAAAAAATTTAGAATTATTAAGTCTTATATTTAAGTCTTTTATCCTCTGTGAATTAATTTTTGAGAGTGGTGAGAGGTGGGCATCCTGTTTCAGTATTTTACATGTGATCATCCAGTCTTCCCAGCACCATTTATTGAATAGGGATTCTTTCCCCCAGTGTATGTTTTTATCTTTTTTGTCAAAGATCAGACGGGAATGTAAGGGTGGTTTCATTATCTGCATTCTCCATTCTGATCCTTTGGTCAACAATCTCTGGTTTTGTGCCAGTACCATGCTTTTTTGATTACTATAGCCTTGTAGCATAGTTTAAAGTCTGGTAAAGTGATGCTTCTTATTATGCAAGGCTTCATTGACTATTTGGCATCTTTTCTGGTTCCATATGAAGCATAAAACTATTTTTTATAGATCTGAGAAAAGCGTGATTGGTATTTTAATGGAGATTTCACTGAATCTGTAAAACATTTTGGATAGTGTAGACATTTTAACATTGATTCTGCCCCTCCATGAGCATGATATATTTTTCCATTGGTTTCTATCCTTTGAGATTTCTTTCCTCAGTGTTTCATAGTTCTCCCTATAGGGGTCTTTCACCTCCTTAGTTAAATATATTCCTAGGTATTTTATTTTCTTTGTTGTTTCTATGAAAGATATTGTGTTTTAAATTTGATTCTCAGCTTGGCTGTTGAAGTATATGAAAGCTACTGATTTGTGTACACTGATTTTGTAATCTGAGACTTTGGTGCGTTTATATCTCAATTCCAGGACTCGCTTGCTTACATCTTAAGGGTTTTCTAGATATAAAGTCATATCATTGGTCAAGAGCAATAGTTTGAACTCTTATTTCTCCATTTGGATACTTTTATTTCCTTCTCTTTTCTGCTTGCTCTGATGAGGATTTCTAGCAGTATGTTGAATAGAAGTGGTGAGGGTGGGCTACCTTGTTTGGTTCCTGTTCTAAGTGGGAATGCTTTCAATTTCTCAGCACCCAGTATGATGTTTGCTGTGGGTTTATGAAATTATAATTGAAGAATTTAAAACCATTTTCTATAATGGACAAAACATCTAAATAGAAGAACAACAAGGAAATGGAGGACTTAACACTATAAGCCAATTAAACTTGGCAAACATATAGAACACATCACCCAATAAGAGCAAAATATACATTTTTCTCAATTCAAAAAGGATCATTCTTCAGGACAGGTCATAAACTATGATACAAAAGAAGTCACAATAAATAAATAGCTTGAAATCATATAAAGTATCTTCTCTTACCATAATGGAATGAAGCTAAAAATCAGCAACAGAAATAAAATTAGAATATTCTTATATGGGTGCAAATCAAATAATACATCTTAACAAATGGATCAAAGCATAGATCATAAGGAAAACTAGAAAACATACTTCAAGACAAACAAATATAAAAATACAACATATCCAAATGTTTATAATACAGTAAAGGCAGTGCTCTGAGGGAAAGTTACAATCATAAATGCCTACATAAAATAAGAAGTAAGATCCCAAATAAACAAAATAAATCCCTAAAAACATACAAATTGCTTAAATGACTGAAGAAGAAATATTAAATCTGAAAGACACGTAACACATAAAAAAATTAATTTTTAATTTAAAAAACAAATAATTAACAAAGACATATTCCAGACCAAATGGCATGGCTGGTGAAATCAATCAAAAATTTCAAGAAGAATTACAATGAACCCTTGAAATATTCTAAAACATTGAAAAGGAAAAAAATATTCCTTACCTCATGATGTGAGGCCATTATTATCCTGACACCAGGAATGAGATATGAAAAGAAAAAAAATTATAGACCAAAAATGTCTGAATATAATCCTCAGTAAGATAATAGGAAACCCAAATTGACAATATGTTAAAAGGATTACACACATAGTCAAGTAAGATTTATTCTATTGGGTGGTGCCTATGGCTCAAAGGAGTAGGGCTCCATATACCATAGGTGGTGGGTTCAAACCTGGCCCTGGCCAAACTGCAAAAAAACCCCAAAAAACAAAAAACAAAAAACAAAAAAAAAAACTTAAAAAAATATTTATTCTATTGAAGTGAACGTGTTTCAACATCAGAATGTTAATCACTATAATACAACACTTTAATAGATCAAAGGGAAAATACGCACACACACACACACACTTAAGAAAATCTCTGTGATGTGAAGATGGAAGTGGATCCTCAATGGTTCTTCATCCTCCTCATCATGATGTTGAGAGGAGGAAGGAAATAAGGAAATTGAAGAGGGGGAACAAAATTCATGTATAAGTGGACCTAGGCAGTTCAAACTCATGTTGTTCAAGGGTCATCTGTATGTGTGCATGGTTTGTGTGTAGTTGGAATTAAAACAGAATCCTTCCTTCCTTCTTTCGTTCCTTCCTTTCTTTCATTTTTTCTTCTTTCCTTCTCCTTCCCTCTCTCCTTCCCTTCCCTCCCTCCTTCCCTTCCCTCCTTCTATTCTTTTTATTTCATTACCTATTGAATAAATACAGTAATGCATTTTACTGCTGGGATAAAAAGTAATAACAAATAATAATTCAGTTTTTCTTGGAGTCTCCATTTAATTTTATAAAAACCACAAGCATATATATATATATCATACATAAATCAAATGGCCATAAATTTTGAGAGAAAATATGTCAGAGAACGAAAATAGAGCATTGGCAGGTAATGAAGGGTTCACACTGCTATAACCATTTAAAATACAATGACTGGATACACAGACAAGGTGAGACATAAGTACTTGCTTTCAAACATGGTGAAGTGTATAAGCGTAAATGAGTCCCCATGAAGATAACTCCTGAAAGAACCATTTAGAATACTCAAAAAATGAATGTTGGTGCATACAAAATTGGGTGAGGCTTATCACAGCAGTCCTACAAAAATAAGTATAATAATGGGGTATTATATATTTCAAATAAGGTTTTGGATGGTACATATTTCATATACAATACTTATTATAAAAAATTCTTAAAGAATCTATCTCTGTGTAGAGGACCAGATCATTTGCTTACAAAAGTAGTTCTCTAATTTTTAATCTCCAGATCCCTTTCTACTCTAGAAATTATGGAAATTCCCAAACTATTTTATTCCTGTGGGTTATATCTATTGATATTTGTCATATTAGAAACTAAAACACTAGAATACATAAATATATATCCCCTAGTTATATGTAGTTAAGATTCTGTAACACTCTCAAACAAACTCATGAGAGAACAAATTTGGGAAAGAAAAATAAGACATCTTAGTATTATTAAAAAAGTAAGTATGACAGCAAGTAATTTTGACCTTACTGAAAGACTCTCACTATAATTCAGGCAACTCCCCCTCTTGCAACCTTCCTTTGAGAACCACCATCCTTGAAGTTTTTTTACTGCAGAAATTTCAATGTTATGTTAATATTGATCAAAATGATGTAGTTTAATTCAATGATCACTTGTAACTGTCTTCTGTTTTTTTTCTCAAAAGCTCACATTCCTCCTTTCTGTCATGTGAGCCATTCATCCAATACTCCACTGACAAAGAAACCTTTGGCTGAAAACTCTCTTTACTTCTTTCCATCTACAGTGTTTCAGGGCTCTACATCCTTGTCCATTTTCATCTTCTCTCTCGTTGTGTCATGGCAATTTTGCTCATTCCTCAAGGCTAGTTCTAACACTTATATTCTGGATTCCAAGCCTTCTACGCTTCATAAGAACCTCACTTCTGTCAATTCCTTTCTTGTGCATGTCAATCTCTCCCTATTGAATTAATTTATTCAATATCATAACTTCTAGTTAACAAAGCTAAAAAACTTGAAGTCATCTTTTAATCTTCCCCTCTAATCAGTATCAGCATCATTCCACCTGGAATATCAATCAATTCTACCTTCCAAAATATACAGGTTAATTGTATCTTTCTCTCTCTCTCCATAGCCAATGTCTTATTTTAAGCCAACCCCTTATTTTAAGCCAATACCATCTCTTGGCAGGATTGCTGTAGTCATTTTCCAGCTGGTCTTTCTGCTTCAAAACATGTTGCCAACAATATTATATTCAGCATCAGAGAAATCTTTCAAAAACATATTCTGGTATGTTTCAAACATATAAATAGGCTTAAATAATTATATAACAATTATCATGGAACTCACAACTCAGCTCAAATAATAAAATGTCACTACTATGCCTGAGTCCTGCTGTCTACTGATGTTCACTTAGTTTACTCCTTCCCTGCCAAGACAATTTGCTAAAAAATCTGCATTCATACTCCCTTGCTATGATTTTGCATATATGAAACCCAACCTCATATATTTAGTCTCTTTTTGAATGTATTTTTAAGTGAAATCCAACTGACCAGCCAGTATTATTTTGAGATTTTTATTCCACATATTTCTTGAAATTCATTTATCTTCCCAACTTGTTGAAAAAATTTTTAATTTTTTTTTAATATACTTAGGAGGTAGTTTTGCTATATGGATAAATTGTATAATATTACACTGAAGTTAGGACTTTTAGTGTACCCATCACCTAAATAGTGTACATTATATACATTTGGTAACTTTTTACCCCCCAACTCCCTCTCCCAGCTTCTTAGTTTTTGATGTTCATTTCATCTCTTTATGCCACCATTATTTAACTTCTGCTTATAATAGTGAGAACATGTGGTTTTTGCTTTTCCATCTCTGAGGCATTTCTTTTAGGATAATAGTCTCCCATTCCATTCAAGCTGCTGCAGAAGACAAAGCAACTGCCTACAGACTGCTGTCCTCTTAGGACCAGTGAGCCATCCATGGGGACCTTCAGGTCATTGTCTCCCTAGAACCCGTGAGCCATCCATGGGGACCTTCAGGCTGCTATCCCATCAGGACTTGTGAGCCATCAATGGGGACCTTCCAGCAGGGCACTTGCAGAACTAATGCACAGGTTTCTGGGGAGCTTGGGGCTTACTTCTCTCCCACTGCAAAGAAGCATTAAACCCTGAAGGGCAAAGAGGTCACTTTGAAAGTAAAGATGCTCTTCTCCAAGAGATAATCAAGAAGAACTTCCCAAACATTGCAAGAGATTCTGAAACTCAGAGAGCAGACAGTTTCAGAAACCCAGCACGGCTAAACCCAAATAAAGTTTCTCCAAGACATATAATTAACTTCACCAAAGTTAATATGAAGGTGAAAGTATTGCAAGCAGCCAGATGTAAGAAAACCATAACCTACAAGGGGAAGAATATTAGAATGACTACAGATATCTTTGCTGAAACTTTTCAAGCTAGAAGATGGTCATCTACCTTCAATCTCTTAAAGCAAAACAATTTCAAACCCAGGATCCTGTATCCAGCTAAGCTGAGTTTCATTTATGATGGAGAAATTAAATACTTTAATGATTTTTCCATGCTGAAGAAATTTGCCATAACTAAACCAGCTCTCCAGGATCTTCTCAGACCCATCCTCTACAATGACCACCACAACGCTTTACCACCAAAGTAAACTCACTCAGAAATTTTTGTTCAAAACCCAATTTCCACAGGGGCTAAAGGATTAAAAATGTCCAATGGACTTTTGAAAAATTCAACACCCAATATAATACCAGGTTTATCAATATTCTCAATTATTGCAAATGGCTTAAATTGCCCTATAAAGAGGCACAAGTTGGCTGAATGGATACAAAAACTCATGCCAGTTATATGTTGCATACAAGAATCTCATTTTACCTTAAAAGATAAATATAGACTCAGGATGAAGGGATGGTTATCTATAATTCAAGCAAATGAAATCAGAAAAAAACAGGTGTTGCAATTTTATTTGCAGATAAAATAGTCTTTAAACCAACAAAAGGAAAGATAAGGATGGTCACATCATATTTGTTAAGGAAAACCCTCAACATGATGATATTTCAATTATTAACATTAATGCGCCCAATCAGAATGCTCCTCAATTTATAAGAGAAACTCTAACTGACATGAGCAACTTGATTTCCTCTAGCACTGTAATAGTTGGAGATTTTAACACCCCTTTGGCTGTGTTGGATAGATCCTCCAATAAGAAACTAAGCAAATAAATTTTAGACTTAAACTTAACCTTTCAACAATTGGATTTAACAGACATCTATAGATCATTTCATCTTAACAAAACTGAATACACATTTTTCTCATCAGCTTATGGAACATCCTCCAAAATTGATCACATTTTAGGTCACAAGACTAAATTTAGCACATTTTAAAAAATAGAAATTATTCTTTATATCTTCTCTGACCATCATGGACTAAAAGTTGAACTCAGTAACAACAGGAATCTGCAAACTCACACAAGACATGGAAACTAAATAATCTTATGCTAAATTATAGCATAATGATAGATGAGATTAAGAAAGAAATTACCAAATTTTTGGAGCAAAACAATAATGAAGACACAAACTGCCAGAACTGTAAGGGTTAACAACTATTTTAACAGCACATTCAAGAGAAAGTGCATCTTAGAAGGAGGTGCCTAACGACCTTGCTGATTAAGAGAAACAATACAAAAGACCAGAGGCGGTTTAACACATGCACACATTCCAAAGAAATTTACTCATATCACTCTCCACCTCCTTCCTACTTCATCCTCACAATACTAGCCTATCACAAACCAGGACTACATACATAACCAAATTTAGAAGTACCCCTCGTTCCCCCACTAACTGAACCTATATAAACCCCTCCCTAGTACAATAAACAGCTTTGGCTCAGTCCCTTTCCCAGTGTGTCTGTCTTTGTCTTATTTGTCTTCCCCTTTCATAGGCCAACTCCCCAACCTGCTGCCGCCCACCGGTCAGGAGGCGGCACAGAACCTCTGGGATACTGCAACGGCAGTCCTAAGAGGGAAATTTATAGTATTGCAAGCCTTCCTCAAGAGAACAGAAAGGGAGGGAATCAACAACTTAATAGGACAGCTCAAGCAACTGGAAAAGGAAGAACATTCCAACCCCAAACCCAGCAGAAGAAAAGAAATAACAAGAATTAGAGCAGAATTAAATGAAACTGAAAACAAAAGAATTATATGACAGATCAATGAATCAAAAAGTTGGTTTTTTGAAAAATTCAATAAAATTGATAAACCTTTGGCTAACCTAACCAGAAATAAAAGAATAAAATCTCTAATTTCACCAATAAGAAATGATAGAGACAAGATAACCACAGACTATGCAGAAATTCATAAAACACTTAATGAATATTATAAAAACCTCTATTCTAAGAAATATGAAAATCTGAAGGAAATTGACCAAGAATTGGAAGCACGCCACCTTCCTAGACTTAGCCAGGAAGAAGTGGAAATGTTGAACAGGCCTATATCAAGTTCTGAAGTAGCACCAACTATACCAAATCTTCCCAAAAAGAAAAGCCTGGGACCAGATGGCTTCACGTCAGAATTCTACCAAACCTTCAAAGAGGAACTAGTACCTATATTACTCAACCATTTCCAAAATATAGAAAAAGAAGGAATACTTCCCAACACATTCTATGAAGCAAACATCACCCTGATCCCCAAAAGAGAAAAAGACCCAATAAGAAAAGAAAATTAAGGACTAATATCTCTAATGAATATTGATGCACAAATATTCAATAAGATCCTAGCAAACAGAATCCAGCAACACTTTAAACAAATTATACACCATGACCAAATGGGTTTTATCCCAGGATCTCAAGGCTGGTTCAATATACATAAACCTATAAATATAATACATCACATAAACAAATTAAAAAACAAAGACCATATGATTCTCTCAATTGATGCAGAAAAAGCTTTTGATAATATCCAGCATCCTTTCATGATCAGAACACTTAAGAAAATTGGTATAGAAGGGACATTTCTTAAACTGATAGAGGCAATGTACAGCAAACCTACAGCCAATATTATATTGAATGGAGTAAAATTGAAAACATTTCCACTCATATCAGGAACCAGGCAAAGTTGCCCACTATCTCCACTTCTTTTTAACAGTGTAATGGAAGTTTTAGCCATTGCAATCAGGCAAGAGAAGGCAATCAAGGGTATCAATATAGGGTCAGAGGAGATCAAACTTTCACTCTTCTCAGATGATATGATCATATACCTGGAAAACTACAGAGACTCAACCACAAAACTCTTAGAAGTGATCAAGGAATACAGCAGCATCTCAGGCTACAAAATTAATACTCAGAAAGCAGTAGCATTCATATATACCAACAATAGTCAAGCTGAGAAGACAGTCAAGGCACTTCCATTCATGGTAGTGCCAAAGAAAATGAAATATCTGGGAGTGTACCTAACAAAGGACGTGAAAGGTCTCTATAAAGAGAAATATTAAACGCTGAGAAAAGAAATAGCTAAAGACGTCAAGAAATGGAAAATCATACCATGCTCATGGCTAGGAAGAGTAGACATTGTTAAAATGTCCATACTACCCAAAGCAGATTCTACAGATTTAATGCAATCCCTATTAAAGCACCTCTGTCATACTTTAAAGATTTGGAAAAACTAGTACTTCATATTATATGGAAACAGAAAAAACCTCGAGTAGCCAATACATTACTCAGAAATAAAAACAAATTGGGTAGAATCATGCTACCAGACTTCACACTATACTATAAATCTATAATGATCAAAAACAGCATGGTATTGGCACAAAAATAGAGAGGTAGATGTACGGAACAGAATTGAGAAGCAAGAGATGAACCCAGACACTTATCATCATTTGATCTTTGATTAACCAATCAAAAACTTAAATTTGGGGAAAAACTCCCTATTTAACAAATGGTGCTGGCTGAATTGGCTGGTGACTTGTAGAAGACTGAAACTGGACCCACACCTTTCACCTCTAACAAAATTTGACTCTCGCCAGATAAAAAACTTAAACCTAAGGCGTGAAACTATAAACATTCTTGGAGAGAGTGCATGGGAAACACTTGAAGAAATTGGCCTGGGAGAAAACTTTATGAGGAGGACCCCAGGACAATTGAAGTAATACCAAAAATATATTACTAGAATATGATCAAACTAAAAAGCTGCTGCACTGCCAAGAACATAGTAAATAAAGCAAGTAGACTGCCCTCAGAATGGGAGAGGATATTTGTAGGTTACTTTTCCATGGTCTACAGACACTGAAAAAAAATGCTCATCATCTTTAATCATCAGAGAAATGCAAATCAAAACCATTCTGGGATACCATCTAACTCCAGTAAGAGTAGCCCATATAACAAAATCCCAAAACTACAGATGTTGGTGTGGATGTGAGGAAAAGGGAACACTTCTCCACTACTGGTGAAAATGCAAGCTAATATGTTTCTTTTAGAAAGAAGTTTGGAGAACACTCAGGGATCTAAAAATTGATCTGCCATTGGATCCTGCAATTCCTCTACTAGGAATATATCCAAAAGATCAAAAATCACTTTGCAAAAAGATATTTGCACCAGATTATTTGTTACAGCTCAATTCATAATAGCCACATCATGGAAGAAGCCCAAGTGCCCATCAACCCATGAATGGATTAATAAATTGTGGTATATGTATACCATGGAATACTATGCAGCCTTAAAAAAGATGGAGATTTTACCTCTTTCATGTTTACATGGAGGGACCTGGAACATATTCTCCTAAGTATCTCAAGAATGGAGTAAAAAGTATCCAATGTACTTAGTACTTCTATGAACCAACTTATACTTTCTTATGAAAGATAGAACACAACTATAGCCCAGGATGAAGGAGAGAAATGGAGGGGGAAGGAAGGGGAGGGAAGAGGTTTGATAGAGGGAAGGTAAATGGCAGGACCACACCTATGGAGCATATTGCAAGGATACAAGTCAAATCTATCAAGTATAGAACATAAATGTCTTAACACAATAATCAAGTAAATGAGGTGAAAGCTATATTAGTTTGATGTAAGCACATCAAATTGTGTAAAAAAACAACACATTGTACCCCACATATACATAACTGTATTTGTGATCTATGTGTATATGACTTAATTTAAAAAAAAAAAAAAAGGAAGCAGTAAGTGCTGTTGTGTGCCCCAAAGACAAAAGCCTCCCCTGGGGGCACGCAGGGCTGCCAGTCCTCTCCCGAAGTTGCAAACTGCCTGCCTTGTCTGTGAGAAGCCTGTGCCCCCAACACAAACATGCCACCCCTCTGTGAGATTTTGGCTAAAGCCCACACCAGTCTGGTAGCCCCATGTGAAATGGAGTGAGATTCCTCTACCACTTGTGCCTTGCTGGGCCAGGAAAGGTCATGTCCCTGGAGCAGAGATCCTGCTCTCATTGCCAAGAGAGAAAAACGTGAGGGGCCTGTGTCCCACAGCTGCCACATGCTGCTGATATCAAGAGTGGCCACCCCTCTGGGGCCATCCCCACAGCACACCCGACTGTGGGCCTGAGCATTCTTCTGGAGCAGCAGGTGATGCACCGCGCCACTCAGAACCGGCACGTGAGCCCAGGGAAGCCCCAGAGCAACTTTCTCAGCTGTCTACTCAATTTCTAGGCCCCTCGGGACGCAAACATGCCATCCAGGGACCTGGGAACTGGAAAAGAGAAAGAGAGAGAGGGGTAGATAGATATTATTTCATTCTTCTCTGCTCCTCTGCGGCTGAGCAGTACTCTATGGTATATGTATGCCACACTTTCTACATCGGCTCATCAGTTTAATGGGCACTTAGGCTGGTTCCCTATCTTTGCAATTTCAACATTATGCAGTGATAAATACTCAGGTACAGGTATTTTCTGATAGCATTGCTTGTTTTCTTTTGAGTAGATACCCAGTAGTGGAAGGCCGGCCCAAAGGAGAGAGAGAATCTCCCCGGGAAGCGGTGTAGATCAGCTGGGGTTGCGGCCAGGGCTCTGGTGCAGGGGAGTGTGCTGTCTGCTCTCCTTTGTCCTGGAGAGCGCTATGGTACTTTGCCCTGGAGAGCGCTATGATACTGTCCTGGAGAGCGCTATGGTACTGCCCAGTCCCTCCGCGAGGCCCACTCCAGGGTCGGAGCTCTCAGAGTGCTGCTCCTCTCCTCTGACTCCCACCCCTGCAGTTGTCACAGTGAAGCAGGTGCTGGGGAATGTTTGTGTGGGACCCACTGACAGGGAGACAGGGGCTGTGACATTCCTGTCTGGACAGAGGTGCTGGCACCTGCACAGGGCATATGGCGCCCACTATCTTACCAGGTCTGGGTGAGAGGAACTGACCCAGACAGCAGTGCAGGCCAGTGAGTGCTCTGTTCTCAGGAACCTGCCAGTTCACCGTGACAAGTCCAGGCAGCAGCGCCTGGGCTTGTCACGGTGAAGGGCTCTGACCAATCGGAACTGGCAGACCACCGCAGGTGTCGTGGGAGAAAAAGCTCACTCCCACACACCTTTTGTGTGGGGTTCTGGATCCCTCCAGGGTCGGTCTCTGCTGAAGTTCTGCTACTTCCTGTTCTGCGTTTCCACGTTCAGGGCGGACCCCAGTGAGGGCCATTCCTGAAACTCTTCCTCTCCTTGGGATAAGCTGATAACTGATGACTCTATTCCGCCCTCTTTGCTCCCTCCGCTGAAATTCTGGCAGTACGTTCATCTTCATTGCTATATAGATTTCCACGGTGGTTATTTAGCTGTTTCGCTGTCGATGGGCGCTTGAATCTTTGCAGGTGGCACACATACTTGATTAAGGGGCTGCCTGTCAGCTTTTCGCACTCAAGTCGCCTGTTGTCTCTATATTGTAATAGTAAGTACACAGTATGGAGTTACAGTAACAGCATGCAAATACACCTTTCCTCCTCAAATTTTCTGGTTTGTTTATCTATAGCAATGTGAACTCATGACTGATTTATTCAAGAAGTTATAATACGTTGCTGCTGATATATATGATATGTAATTTGATGCCACATCGTCAGAGGTTTTGCTGGTGCATTCATTTTATGTGAATAAATGCACTCACACTCAAGCTGACAAAGACTGTCCTTGACCAAATTGTAGACAGGCTCCTCTCAGTCCTCTTTTCAGTGTAGCCTCATCCTTAGACTCTGGCTTTGACCTGCTGAGTCCAGTTTTGACATGAATGGTACTTAGTAGATTTTTGCAAGAATCCCCCTGACCCTTGATGTTTTTCCTTAGGGACTCTCAATCTGCATATTGGCTGTAATACCCCAGCTGTCTGTGTTTTACTTAGAGTTAAGTTGATCCTCATCTCTCTCCCCTCTGGCAACAGTCTTGACACCTGTTGCAATAGTTCTAAATAAACTCTTTTGTTTTACTATATTAACAAAAATCAGGGCAGTTTTTATTTTTATTTCTTTTTAACAACATGCTTGCATCCTCTCTGTCTGTACAAAGAGCTGACTTAAAAACTATGACAAGGAGCACAGGTAATATCCCAGCCTTAATTTTCCATATTCTTCCTCCTAGAAAAACAACAGAGCTCATTGGATATAGCAGAATCCAGCCTGAGACGAAAACAGTACACATTCAGCTAGAATATTGTGTTCACATAAAAAGCAAAGATGTGCTCAGAGAATGACAGGGTCATGTTAAAAGCACGGCAGCAACAGAAAGGGGTTCACACTGGCCAACTCGCAGATAGTGGGGCATGAAAATAAATGTTGACATAACAGGTTAAAACCCCTTGAATGTGTTCAATATTTATAGTTCATAAATCTATTGGATACAAACAAATAAATTTAAATTGTGATAAGGAATGGTATTTTTAATAGTTTGAATAAATCTTCACAATATACTAACTGATTAGAGACACTAGCAGCCTCAAGGCCATATGTCACCCTTTAGTTCCCCAAGTGCAACTCCTCAATGGAATCCAAACTTTACAAAATAGTCCCTTTATTAAAAGGATTTGTTCTTTAAAGTTTGGATTCAGTCAAAATGCCACACTCAAAGATCCAGAAGGCCATATGTAACCCCAAGGTCATAGGTCCTCCACCCTTGTAAGAAGCCTCGAAGGCCCTGAAGGGATCACCAATAATGAGATAAACTGTGGTTCTGTTCCCTGGAGAGAGTGTAACAGGATGCAGGGTCACTGCTAAAATGTCCCTGTTGAAGGTACAGCACCGGAGTCTGAGCATGAGGTACCAGTATGGAAACAAACCTGGAAGGGCACTGTGCAAAATAACTTCCTACCATCGTTTCAAGTGTCAAAGACTCACAGTTAAAGAAGATTGCAAAATTATTCAAGACTGAAGTTGACTGAAAAGGTGAAAACAAAATGCAGTTTATGATTCTCAACTGGAATCTTTTGCCTAAAAAATATTGCTAGGAAAAATGGCAAAACTTGAGTGGACCTAAAAATTTGATGCCAGTATTATATCAGTGTTCATTTCCTGATAGTGATCATTGCACTGTGGTTAGTAGGGGACTGTCCTTGTTGTATTTTTTCAGAAAAAAAAAAGATTTTTTTTTTTACTGTTGTCATAGCTTTTTTCTAAGTTTGAGATTGTTTTGAGTTAAAAAAAAATAAAGAAGTATCTAAAATGGACCTTTATTTAGGCTTTTGGTCTTTAATTTGGAGTATAGGAAAAAAATAGATGTAACCTGCAAAGCTAAAACTCTGACTAATTTATTATAATAACCAATAAAATCAGGATATATGAAATCAAATCATTAAGTTATGACATACTTTATAAAAACTTAGCTAATAATCACAATTGAATAAGACAATATTATAGATAATTTGAATTTTGACAAATATTCTATATCCTTTAATTTTTAGGTAGTCATATTTTAGCTTTTTTAAATTACAAAATCTTTCCAAAATGAACGAATGTAGACAAATACTGTAGCAGTCTTTGTAAATGAATGCTAGTCTGCCTCTTCTCCGTGTGAAAGTATTTAACTACTGAAATATATTATGTAATAACTTACTTACCTATAGTTACTTCTAGGAAAGCTGAATATCATTATTTTAAAACAATTAATTTAAAAAAAATCTTCTTAAATAATAGTGCTGAAATACTTTAATTGGTAGAATGATA
The DNA here is from genome assembly GCF_000181295.1 of Otolemur garnettii. Lineage (NCBI taxonomy): Eukaryota > Metazoa > Chordata > Mammalia > Primates > Galagidae > Otolemur > Otolemur garnettii. The sequence goes on from NW_003852518.1 coordinate 2,206,420, forward strand.
ATCAAACCTAATTATTTCTATTATCCCTCATTTTATACTAAAAGTACATTTTTATAGCTATATTTTTTATTATAATAAATTAGTAAGAGTTATGGCTCCACATATTATATCTATCTTTTTCCTATACACCAAATTAAAGACCAAAATATGAGGAAAGTATTTTAGGTGCAAAATATACCTTTAATATTCTAATATTTTGTATGCAATTTTTTTCATAAAAGAATAAGTTCTATAAGATATGGCTATAAGAATAGGAGTAATAATTGAGTTAGATAATTTATTAAACCATAAAAACAGAATTTTTTAAGTGTCAGCACATTTAACTCATGAGGAATTCAATTTTCATATTATTTTTTCTTAGTTTTAAAATTTATCAGCACAATAGCTCTGAATATGTTAAGAAGTCTTATAATGTGATTAATAAATTTTCTCATTTTGATTTCAGACTAATCTACTGGGGCTAAATATTCTTAAAGGTGTACTCACTATATCAGATCAACAAAATACAGACCACAGTAAATCAGAAATTGTGTGTCCTTTTTTGTCCTAAATCTCCAGAAAGGTCAGAAACCTTACATGTGTAAAACTTGTTAAGTTTTTCTTCTGGCCCTTATGATTCAAAATGATCGTAGTGAAAGTCTACTGGGATTGGACTTGTATTGAGTCTGCAGTAAGAAGCTGGCTATTCCATGAAGGGAGAAGTTTAACTGACCCGGCTCATTGTCCACACAGTCAACCACGCAAGACAGATTTATTTTTTTCTAATACTTGGAAAATGGACTTACTTATGATGGAGGAAAAATAAACACTCTCCCTATAACAATAGATAAACAAGCAGACAATACTCAGCTAATAGCTTAGAATCACACCAGAGTCACAGTGCGTCACTTCTGGGAGAGTACTGGCCAGGAACAAAAACTCAGCAAGGAGAGGGGCGCTGTCTCCACTGATTCACTTCTCACCTGAACAGCAAACTCAGGGTTGTGGAATCAAGGGGCTTTTTAATATTCTATTCTGACAAACCTGTGTGAACTCCCAAGTAATACAGAATAAACAACCAATGAACACTGCATTGATTTACTTAAAAATGGAAGGAATGAACTCCTGTAAAGAAATCCTGTAGAGGACGCCAAGAGTCAGATAACCTCTGAGCAAGATGATCTGCAGCTGAGGGGTGGACCCTCAGGCCATCTGTCCATAGGTGCTCCCCCTGGAAGAAGAGCCTGAACCGTCAGCATGTAGTCATTTGTTAATTACCCCCCTCACCTGTGTTGTACGTCTCACTAAAAGGCTGGTGCAGAGGTTGCTGGGGCTACCCTGCAAAGAAGGGCTAGCCGGCTTCCTACAAGCTTGTACTTCTAATCTGCCTCATGCCTGGTTCCTTCCTGTGGTGATTGAGACCAGGGCCACAAGGGCCCAAGGGGTTGTGACAAAACCCCCTTACTAGTTCACTGAAGTGAGAAGTTCATGAGTAGTTAAGTGTATGGGTTAAGTGTACCGGCGGGTGAGAGAGTGCAGGGCAATGTTAATTAAAGATTGATGAAACACAGGTCTCAGTTTTCATATCTCCTGAGGAAGTGCTGCTGTGAGCAGATGGTTCTGCTTTACAACAGCTGTGAGTCTACAACTGTGGATGGAGAACAGGAGAAGATTTGCTGCAGAACAACCAACAGCTCCTGCCACAGTCTGCCCCTCTGGCAGCGGCTTTAGTCACATGCATAGTCTCCTAAACAGAACACATATTCCTTCCCCAAATAATTGAACCCCAAATCTGACCCAGTAATTGTAAGTCTATTTGTTTCATATATAAATCTGGGGACTGATAAGATGGTTAAAACAAACCAAGAATCTTCCTCTCCATCAAAATACCTAATATACGGTCAGCAGTAAGATAACTGACATAAAAAAAAAAAAAAACAAAAAAAAAAAACAAACTATGAGTTGGAAAAGAAACTACTGAGAACTCACAGCAATGGTTGATCTCTAGCAATGAAGTAATTACACTCAGGAGGAATTTGAATGATACCTCACACCGTCATTGAGAGGAATGTTCTCCTTTGGACCATTTAGATCAGTGATGTTTAACCAGTGTGCCAGGAGAGGATCTTAGGTGTGCTGTGGAAATTTTTAAAGATCATTAATTAAATTACTTTCAAAAGAAATTCACAGCACAGTAAGCATATTCTTTTTCTTTTACTCCTTTTTTTTTTTTTTTTGATCGACACAATTTAAGTGTGTTGTAGAGGTTCAACTACAGGATCAAGGTTGAAATACACTGAGTTAGGGTGCTGGTGTCCTACTCCCCATGTATTGTTTGCTACAAATTTTACGTCACTCTCTGAACGATTCCTTCTGGTTCATCATCCTCTCTGGCCACGTCCAGTCATCATTTGCATGGCATGTGTTCTTTAGAGCCTGGGTAGTTTCAAAATCTGCCTTTTTCATGAGTAGGCACATATTCTGTCTTCCAAGTTATAAAAAGCAAAAGTCTTCCCAAATGTTTTGCAGGGCTTATTATTAGGTTCCAGCAGTTGCCTGGCTGACCAGATTTTCTTCCTTCCTATTCACTGTTTATTGTAGCCTGTGTCATACAGCTTCGCTTTGGACATCATACCTCCAACACCAACCCTCACTTAAAGTTACGGGGGGTAACTGAGAGTAAACACTGAGCTATTGTAAGGATGAAACCAAACCATAAATAGCTTTGCTTACTATATAGATACATATAATTTTTTTCTTAAAGTAAAAAATATCATGGGTTTTCTTAGTCTAAAGCATAAAAAATTGTGGCACATAGGTAGAATGCTATGTTCTGTGTTCCTTGAAACTAGTTTCTCTGTTAGAAAGCTAAACTTGCCTTCTTTGTCAAAGATAGTTCAGAGATATGTTCAAGTGACTGCTCACTGGAAGGAAAATCCAGACAGAGCCATGTGATGCGCTGCATTACAGCCCAGGCTTGTGAACAGCAGGAGTCACTTGGCTTTGTTTAGTGAGCAGTGATTTAGTCAAGTAGCCACATAGAAACTCACTGAGGTGTGGAAATGCCAGCACTGAGTACGCAGCCTCTTCCCCAACTCTAATGCTATTACTTGGAAGAAGAAGGGAAGTGTGTTTGGACAGACTACTCACAAACCCTGGCAAACCTCCATTATATTATGCCATCTCACTGGAACTATGATTAAACATATATTGGTTAAAACAATCATGAATTTTTTTTTCAGAATTTAACTCATTAATTAATGAGGTGAAGTGTATAAGGAAAGGCCATTTCAGTAGGAACGATGGTGATCCTATGTGTCAATTTGACTGGGCCACAGGATACCCAGACATTTTGCCAAATATTATTTGGGGCATGTCTGTGAACGTGTTTCTGGAAGAGAATGACATATGGATCAGTAGATGGAGTAAAGCAGACTGTCCTTACTGTGGGTGGGCCTTGTTCAGAACAAAAAGGCTAAATTACAGGGAAGTCATCCTACCTGACAGCTGGAGCTGAGACATTCATCATTTTTTGTCTTCAGATGTGCATGGAAACTCATCTCTTTTTGTATTTGAAGCTTTAACTTTTGCACTTGAAATGAAACCCTTGATCTTCAGGTCTTCACACTGAAACTGGAACTACTCATCTGCTCTGCTGAGTTTTGAGCTTGCTGATCTTTGCCTACAGATCTTGAAACATCTCAGCCTCCATTATCATGTGAGCCAATTCCTTATCTCCCTCCCTCCTGTCCCTTCCCTCCCCTCTCCCATCCTCTCCTCTCCCTTCTTCTTTACTCTCCTCTCTTTTCTCTTGTCTCTCTCTCCATATACACATATCTGTGCATGATTGCATAAATATAACACCTATGACATAATTTAATAAAGAAATTTTATAGTAAAATCCCTAGGTGTTTACAACACTAAACATAGTAATTACAGGTTATTTCTACCAAAATAAATCTATAAATTAACTTGTACTCTCACAGTGTCTGGTGCATTTTCTTATGTGATAATCCTTATATAAGCTTTTTACTCGATGCCTTTGAAAAGGGATACAGGCATTTTTAATAGTGCCTTATCCTTCTTTTCTATTTTTTTACTCCATGGTTTATTATTTTAAACTTTCAAACTCATCAGGTTTGTGTTGCTCATCTCATAATTTCATATTCTAAACTGCTTTACCAGATTCATCCCGACCGCGAGCCATTTCTAATGACCCTTGTTCTCTGTACCTCATGTCTCTGGGAATTATCTAACTAGTTTGTGGGCTCAAGTCAGTCAGTACCTTTCTCAAGAAACCTCGCAAGAAATTAGCTGAGGCTTGCCCTTAGAATTTGCTTTGTTTCCTCCAGCTGTTCTAGGGATCTTGTTTTTAGGACACAGGCTTTACAGGTGTAAAAATCAGAAAATGCAGTAGAAATGGTATGTGACAGTCGAATGGATGTCACAAGAAGCAAAATATCAGCAGAGCTGCCACTTGTGACTGAGTCAACAAGTGACTACGTGTAAGGTGGACAGGATTAATATTAGACTTAATGTTTGATTTTTACGTGAAACCTTCAGCCAGACATCAGGTATTGCTTCAGAGAATGTCTAGAAAATTGTTACTTACGGTTAAATCAATAAATCTCTGTTGGTATCACCCTTGTGTGTCATGTCGTATGAAGTGGTTCATGAGGGAGCTATTTCAATTTCAAGTCTAGATCTTTGGGTAGAAGCTGCCGCCCTCGGTATTTTCAATTTTAAGATCATATTTTAAATCACTATTTGTTTTCTCCTTCTACAACTTAATAACTTGTATAATATATTTCCTTCCTGTATATGTGGCTTTTAAAATGTTTTTTTTTTTTTTTTAAATTTGGAAGAAACCGTTTATCTCCTTTTTAGCCTCAGGAACATTTAAAATGTATTTCATATCTATATGACTTAAATCAAGCTACTCCAAATGAAAATTTCCAAAGTGGAATGTGTGTATAAACTAAGGTCCCAAGTTAATAGTAATGTATCAGTGTTGGGTCATTTATTGCAGCATCCAAGGTGCTAAAATGGTAGGGGCACAGGAGGAATTTGTACTTTCTGATTAATCTTTAACTACTGTAAAAAATAAAGCCTCTTAATTAAAAAATGACTAGTTACCCATGAAATTGTGTGTTCTCACTCAAAGAGAAATAAACATTTAAATCATGTAAATTATTATTTATTATTTCATCCTTTACATTATCAAAAACAAAATAAGCAGAATTTTCTGGTGGGAATTTGAGCAAAAGGGTGTCTATAATCCCTAATGGGAATGGAAAATCATTCACCCAAACTGAAGATACTTTGGTTATATTTAGCAAAATTAAATATACATTTACTTTTATACAGCAATCCATGTCTAGAAGTGTATGCCAAATAGAAAGTTAGCTTATGTTAAAGCTTATTCAAGGAAGCTTTAATTGTAACAGCCATTTGAAATTATCACTAATTAGTGGCTGATTGAATAAATACCTATAAAGTGAAAGACCATGCAACTGTGAAAAAGGAATGAAGAACTTAAGTAAATACTGATTTAAAGTGACCCAAATACTCTGTGAGTAAGGAAAAACATGATGCAAGTCTCCCTGACATATAAATAAAAAATAAAGGTTTTTAAAAATACACTATTGCTTTTACATGAAAAAATTAAAAAAAAAATTTAAAGCTTGGCCAGGTGAGGTAACTCATACCTATAATTTTGGCTCTATGGGAGGCCGAAGCAGATGGATCATCTGAGCTCAGGAGTTTGAGACCAGCCAAGACGGAGACCCCGTTTCTAAAACTAGTCAGGTATTGCGGTGGGCAACTGTAGTCCCAGTTAAGAGGCTGAGGCAAGAGGATCACTTGAGTCCAAGAATTTGAGGTTAAGGCAAGAGGATCACTTGAGCCCAAGAGTTTGAGTTTGCTGTGAACATATACCTGTTGATTATCTTTGTCTTTTTTCCAAATGTGTCTATTCAGATTCTTTGGCTTTTTTTTTTTTTTTCCAGTTTTTGGCTGGGGCCGCCACCCCTGGTATATGGTACCAGCACCTACTCCTTGAGACATAGGCGCCACCCCTTCTTTGGCCATTTTTAAACTGGTTGTTTGGTTGTTTATGTTGCTATTAATTTGTATAAATTCCTTATGTATTTTGGATATTTTCCTATCTTAGATATATAGCCTGGAAATATGTTCTGCCAATCCAGACAATGCCTGTTCATTTTTTGATTGTTTCTTTAACTGTGTAGAACTTTATAGTTTGATGTAGTCCCACTTTTAAATTTTATTTTTATTGCCTGATTTTTCCAAAAAGGTATTGCCAATACTGATACCAAGGACATCTTCCCTATACTTTCTTCTAGGAAGTTTTCAATTTCCAATCTTACTTTAAGGTCATTGATTCACTTTGAATTTGTTCTTGTGTATGCTGTAATATAATGTTCCAGGTGTATTCTTTAACATCACCAATTAAACACATTATCCCTCTCCTTGGTCTTCTTAGAGGTTAAGTTGAAAATTAGTTCACCATATGCTTTTAAACTCTCTATCAGTTTCCATTAGTCTGTTTTTATGCCAATGCCATACTGTTTGGCTTACTAGAGCTTTATAATATAATTTGAAATCAGAAAGTGTGATGCCTACAAATTTGATTTTATTTCTAAGGAAAGGTTTGACTATTCACTGTTTTGTTTTTCTGTACAAATTTCAGAATTTTTTTTTTTCTTCTGTTAAACATGTAATTGGAATCTTGGTAGAGATTTCATTGACTTTATAGATTGGGGTAGTTTGTACATTTTAACAATATTAATTCATCCAACTTATGAATATAGGATACCTTGCTATGGGATTGCATTTTCTTCACATTCCTTTATCAATGTTTTGTTCTATTCAGTGTGCACAGCTCTCACTTCCTTGGTTATATTTGTTCTTAAGTATTTATTTTTTTGATGCTATTGTAAATGGGATTTTTAAAAATTTATTGTCAAGAAGTCTGAAATGCAAATGACTGAGGCAAGAGTGTGATGTTTCTGTGAGCTATGACACCATGGCACTTTACCCAGTGCAACAGAAAAAAAAAAAAAGAAGGAAAAGAAATTATTTTGACTTATTTGTGTCAACTTGTTTCTGGGTTCTTGTATTCTCTTCTTTTGATATATACATCTATGCCTCTGACTATATCACACACTCTTGATTACCGTAGCTATATGGTAATTCATAAAATTGTGTACTACCTTCTTCTGATTTTGGTATTAGACCATACTAGATTCACAAGATGAATTGGAAACAGTTCCTACCTCTTCTGTTTTCTTGAAGAGATTGTGTGGAATTGGTATTAATTATTCTTTAAATGTTTCACAGAATTCTCCAATATAATTGTTTGTAATTAAAATAGAAATATATTGGTATTTGGGAGGTATTCCTTTTTTTTGGCCAGGGATAGGTTTGAACTGGCCACCTCCAGTATATAAGGCCAAGCGCCCTACTCCATTGAGCCACAGACACCACCCATTGGAAATATTCTTAAACTGAGAATTAGTGTCTCTTAACATTTAAAAGAATATTTAAATTAGATGTTTCTTAGTGGATGGATTGTGGTTAATATTTTAAGTGCTCTTTTCATGTATATTGTCAAATTTATATATCCTTCTGATGTCTGCAGGGCCTGTAGTGACATTTCATGTTTCACTACCCATGTTAGCAGTTTTTGTATTACATCTTTCTTTGTCATACTTGCCGAAGTTTTGTCAATTTTATTGATCTCTTCAAAGAATCAGCTCTTTGCTTCGTTTATACACTGTTTTTTTTGCTTTCGATTTCATTGAGGTCTGCTATTACATTAATTCCTTCCTTTTGATTGTTTTGTGTTTATTTTGCTTCCTTTTAGTGGAGGAAATGAGATGAGATCACTGATTATTAATTTGAAATTTTTTTTTCTTGAAATGTGTGCATTTAGTACTATAAATTTCTCTCTCAAAATTCTTTTAGCTATATCTCAAAAATTTTGCTATGTGCATTTTCATTTTCATTCAGTACAGTGTAATATAATTTATTTTTATTGTTGAGAATTATTGAAGGTAAAAAAAACCCACATTACTCTGCTTGCATTTGTTAGGTAAAGTCCCTCTTATAATTGTGTCCCACCCCCAAGAGGTGTGTCATACACCATGGCCCCCCCTTTCTTTCCCTCTCTCTGCTCCCCCATTCCTCTCCCACCATGTACTAGCATCAGTTGTCCTCACATCAGAATTGAGTACATTGGATTCTTCTCTGTTTTTGTGACACTTTGCTAAGAAGAATATGTTCAACTCCATCCAGGTTAATACAAAAGATCATTTTTTAGTAGCTTGTTAATTCATTCCTGGATTGGTGGGCATTTAGGTTGTTTCCACATCTTAGCAATTGTAAATTGAGCTGCGAATAAACAGTCTAGGACAAATGTCCTTGTAGTAAAATGATTTTATTTTCTTCTGGGTAGATGCCCAGTAATGGGATTGTAGGATCAAATGGGAGGTCTAGTCTGAGTTCTTTGAGGATTCTCCATACTTCCTTCCAAAAAGGTTGTATTAGTTTGCAGCCCCCCCAACAATGTAATATAATTTAAAAAATTATTTTGAAACCTCTTCATTGGCCTATGGATGATTTAGAAGTTCATTTTCAGTTTGTAATTATTTGGAGATTTTCCCTTATTTTTCTGTTACTGTTTTGTTCCATCAATTTTGAGGAAAGGGATGTTAAGATCCACAGCTATTTAACATACTTGTGGATTTAGTTATTTTTTCAGGTCTATCTAGTTGTACTTGCCACATTTGCAGCTGTTACTTGGTATGCATACACTTAGGATTTTTTTTTTCCCCTGGAGCAATGGCATTTTTATCAGAGTATAATGTCATAATGTTTCTCTCTTTCACTTGCATGTATTTTTGAAGGTTACTTATCTGATAATACAGCTACTCCTCCTTTCCTCTGATCAATTTTACAAGATCTATCTTTTCTAATATTCTGATTTTAAACTTACCTATTTCACTATGTCTGGAGTGAGTTTTTGAAGACAAAGCAAAACGTATGTAGTTCGATAATTTGTTTAAAAAATCAATCTGTCTTTTGATTAGTGTATTTACACTATTCATTCAGTGGATTTCTTTCTTTCTTTCCTTCCTTCCTTCCTTCCTTCCTTCCTTCCTTCTCTCTCTCTCTCTCTCTTTCTCTCTCTCTCTCTTTCTTTCTTTCTTTCTTTCTTTCTTTCTTTCTTTCTTTCTTTCTTTCTTTCTTTCTTTCTTTCTTTCTTTCTAGACAGAATCTCAAGCTGTTGCCCTGGGTAGAGTGCCATGGTGTCATAGCTCACAGGAACCTCCAACTCAGGCTCAAGCCTCAGTTTTTCTATTTTTAGTAGAGACAAGGTCTCTCTTTTGCTCAGGCTGTTCTCCAACATGTCAGCTCAGATCCACTTGCTTCCTCCTCCCAGAGTGCTAGGATTACAGGCATGAGCCACTATGCCCAGCCCATTTAATGGATTAATTAATGGGTTTATTTTTGTGTGTCCACCAAGTCCTTGAAACTCTGTTTATTGTTTTTAAGTCTATTTTCTCTGTTATTAATATTGGTCAATTCTATTTTTCATTTCACTGATTCTTTTCTCTGCGTGTGCATTAAGCTCACAAACAAACTGACTTAGCTTTTTTTTCTGTTTATGTATTTTTCAGATTTAAAATTTCCATTCAGTTTTTCTTTGTCTCTTCTGTTTCTTTTCTGAGATTTTCTGTATTTTTACTGAATGAAATTTCATCTTTTCTTATTATCTTAAGGGTGTAAAACTGCTCATTGAAGCATTTTTCCTCAGGGCTGATTTAAAGTCTTAGTTGTGTAGTTCTAGTAACTCTGTCATCTCACAGTTCATCTTTTGTGTTTTGAATTCAGTTTGAGACATTCCTGGTTCTTGGTTTCTGAGCTATTTCTATGCAAATGTTGAAAGATTGGTTTTATTCAGGGCCTCTGGGTCTCACTTAATTCTTTAGTTCTAGCTTGCTTTGGATGGCCCTTTGGGCCAGAGAAAGAGGCATGCTGTCTCATTTACTGCCAGATTATGGCAGAAGTCCAAATTATCAATTTAGCCTCCCTTGATTTCCGAGGAAGGGACTCCTCACTACTGCAGGGTAGGGTGGGAGTTCCAGTTCCACAGGTTTTCTCCCTCTCTCGACAGGGCAGTGCAGGTGGCCTCATTCCTGCTGGAGGGTGACAAACGACTTGACTCTCCCAGCCTTTCCCTGGCAGGGAGTGAGGGGCTGCCTGGATAATGTTGAGCTGAGCTAGGATTCCCATCTCCTCACTGTGGGGGAGAGAAGGACTTCCTCAGTGGGTGGCAGGAATGAAAGTCCCACTTCCCTCCTTGGTCTTCCTGACATCACTCCAGCAGCAACTTAGGGGTGATGCCTTGTAGCTTTGTGTGAGTGGGAATGGGAGCCACGGTCTTGTCTGAAGAGGTTGGCTAGAAAACAGTGATTTTTCTCTTATCTTTGCATATTTTAAAAGTAACTTTCCAGGCTGCCTTTTTCCTTGTTCTACGGTTAGAAACCAGGCTTTTTCCCTGGCTTGCTTTGTCTGCACCACTGACATATCTGGTTGGCAGTTTCTCAAGTTCAATCTAAAACAAAGGAGGCAAAATAGGAACTTGGGGGCACCCAGCCTTGTGTGACTCTCAGAGCTCAAGGCCTCTAGTAATCAAGCCCTTCTCTTTTCAACTTTCAAAGTCTTTTTATGTTTGTTTTATATATATTACCAAGGGGAAATTTGCCCGGACATAGTGCAGCATTAGGTGTTATGGAAAAGGCTTGGTGACTTAAGTCTAAAGCCTAGGAAGTCAGATTTCACTTGTGAGAAAACCATGAGGATATTTCTAAATATATTAGAATTGGTGTTAAATTTCTGATAATTTACTGAAAATGTTACTCGGTGGTCTAATTCAAAGCCACTTTTTAAATGGCGATGAAAAGTGTGAACTCATGAATATGAAATCTATTCTACAAAAGCAATGTTACCAGACTCTCACTTTGTTACCAACGCCATTATAAAAGTGAAGATAAAATTATTTAAATTGAACCTAAAGGAGTTAAAATCACAATTTGTATAAATTTGCAGATAAGTAGGAAAATATTATATATGAGATAAATTATTATTTATATGTAATAAACATGAAGGAGGCTTATTACAACCAGCCATGACTTTTGGAGAAAATAAACATTTTGAATTATCAGTTTGTAGAATATATTTTTCAATAGAGAATCATTTCCATGCTACATTTTAAAAGATGAATCATGGTCAATTTGATGATTTTTCTCATTGCCTCAGAGTGAAATACTTTAAGTCCTTATAAATGAGTTACATTCAACATATGCAATAACTGTTTTCATCAATTTTTGAAAATTAAAGTTCCTGTGTTCATGGAGACTGAGACTCCTCTGAGGGTGTATGCTGACTGGGCATAGTGATAACTGTCATTACAACAGGCAGGCTTCATTCTGAACCAATGAGAAAGGGTTTCTAGAACACCTTGGCAGATTACTTCCCATAGTTTCACATTTCCACAGGTATTCTTTGCTGGATGCATGTTTTTCATAACAATAAGACACTCCACAAGGGCAGGATGTGGTCAGGGCTGTACACATGGCCCTGAAGTAGTGATAGTCCTTGTCATCAGCTGTATAGAATCTTTCTTATAAATGTTAATGTAGTGCCATTTTTCAAGACTTTTTTTTCATTTTGTAATGAATGCAGTAGTAGACAAGACTGGCAAGAATTTATAAAGGACATTAGCTAAATCAGCATCAATTTTGCATGAGTTTTTATGGCTGTGGAACTTCTGGATGTGTCATTTGACCCTTTCTTGAGGTGTCTTAGCAGTGTAAGTAACTGTGAATATCAGTGAATTAATGTGCATTATCCTGACTATGCAGTAAAGTGGTTAACCTTAAAAGACACTATGCCAGGAAGTTTCTAGAATCTTCTTCTCCTGCACCCACCTTTACTTTCTGGAGGAGATTTTTGGTCATCCATAGAAGTGGCAAGTTAATACTCCATCATATTTTTCCTACTTTACTATTAGATTCCTGAAGCAGTGAGTGTTTCTGTCATTCTACTTCAATAACTATCTGGTTTGTTGATTGTCTCACATGGAAAAAAGGCATTGGGGCTTCTTGAAGCCAGCACTGGGTCTTTTAAACTACATCTATTTCTGTAAGTCTATGCTTCCCACAATTCCTAATCCCCACTGGCTACAAAATAGAGGCTGTTTTCAGTAATATTGCCATCGAGTTACCCTGCTATTTGTAACACATCCTGGGGAATGGATAAAGGAAGTTGATGTGAATTGAATGGGAATACTTATTTCTGGATATCCTATGTGCCTCAGTAAAAAATAAAAGTACCAGCTGGCTAAGTTTTTATTAAGTTTTGCAGTTGCAATTATCATTCTTTTAAACTATCATGGTCATGGTCACCATTTTTATCTAACTTTATTTTAATCACAGGGTAATGACGTTCACAGCATGTAACAAAATTTATATAGCTTATTTATGTCACTAAAAGATAGTTAGATCTTTTATTCATTTATAAACTATTATATAGCTAAGTCTGAGTGAATATTGTCACATGATGTTATATGTGCAATATAAAAGAAAAAAATTTATAGATTAGAAATATATTCATAAACTTTAGATGGACTCTATTTTTTATTTTATTTTTTTAAATTATTTTTTATTAAATCATAACTGTATACATTGATGCATTTATGGGGTTCAGTGTACTGCTTTGATATATAATGTGAAATGCTTACATTGAACTAAGTAACACATCCATCACAATTATATTTATTTCTTAATAGTTTTGAAATGTCCCATTGCATTATGCACATTAGGTGAGGTTCCCCCCAAATGCCCTCCCTCCTCCTACATCCCCCTCCCCTCCCCTCCCTTCTCTCTCTTCTTCCCATTTCCTTTCTGGACTATAGTTATGTTTTGCCATTCATATGAGTGTGTAGGCGGTTATATATTGATTTCATAGTAGTATTGAGTACATTGGATACTTTTTTCCATTCTGATATACTTTACTAAGAAGAATATGTTCCAGCTCCATCCAGGTAAACAGAAAAGATGTGTGAAGTCTCCATCTCTTTTTATGGCTGCATAGTATTCCATGGTATACATTTATACAATTTGTTAATCCATTCATGGGTTGATGGGCACTTGGGCTCTTTCCATGTCTTGGCTATTATGAATTGGGCTCAATAAACCTTTTGAGTCTCCTCATAAATTATTCTTCCAGGACGATTTCTTCGAGTGTTTTGCCTGTACTCTTTTCTAGTATTTTTATAGTTTCATGTCTTAAGTTTAAATCTTTTATCCAATGAGAGTCAATTTTTGTTAATGGTGAAAGGTGGGGGTCCAACTTCAGTCTTCTACAGCACCATTTGTTAAATAGGGAGTCTTTCCCCACTGAATATTTTTGATAGGCTTGTTGAAGATCAAATGATGAGGGGTGGCACCTGTGGCTCAAGGAGTAGGGTGCCGGCCTGATATGCCAGAGGTGGTGGATTCAAACCCAGCCTGGACAAAAAAAAAAAAAAAAAAATCTTTTGTTTAAAAAAAAAAGAAAAAGATCAAATGATGATAAGTAACTGGGTTCATATCTTGATTCTCTATTCTGTTCCATAAATCTACCACTCTGTTTTTGTGCCAGTACCATGCTGTTTTGATCACTATAGATTTATAGTAGAGCCTGAAGTCTGGTAACATGATACCTCCGGATTTGTTCTTATTTCTGAGTAATGTATTTGCTATTCAAGTTTTTTTCTGATTCCATATAAAACAGTACTATTTTTTCCAGTCCTTTAAAGTATGACAAAGGTGCTTTAATAGAATTGCATTAAATTTGTAGATTGCTTTGGGTAGTATGGACATTTTAACAATGTTGATTCTTCCCAGCCATGAGCGTGGTATGTTTTTCCATTTGTTAACATCTTCAGCTATTTCTTTTCTCAGAGTTTCATACTTCTCTTTATAGAGATCTTTCATGTCCTTTGTTATGTAAATTTCCAGATATTTTATCTTCTTTGGCACCTCTGCAAAAGGAATAGAGTCCTTGAACTATATTTTCATCTTGACTAATGTTGGCATATATAAAAGGTATTGATTTGTAAATATTAATTTGGTAGCCTGAGATGCTGCTGAATTCCTTGATCACTTCTAAGAGTTTTGAAGTTGAGTCCCTGTGATATTCTAGGTATAGGATCATATCATCAGGAAAGTGTGAGAGTTTGATCTCCTCTGACCCTATTTGGACACCCTTGATCACCTTCTCTTGCTTCATTGTGATTGCTAAGATTTCCATGGTATGTTGAATAGCAGTGGAGACAGTGGGCATCCTTGCCTCATTCTGATCAGAGTGGAAATGTTTTCAATTTTATACCATTCAATATGATATTGGCTGTGGATTTGCTGTAGATGGCCTATTTCAGTTTAAGAAATGTCCCTTCTATGCCTGACTTCTTACGTGTTCTGATCATGAAAGGATGTTGGATATTATCAAAGGCTTTTTCAGCATCAATTGAGAGAATCATATGGTCTTTGTTTTTTATTTTATTGATGTGATGTCTCATATTTATAGATTTGCATATGTTGGACCAACCCTGTAACCCTGGAATAAAACCAACTTGATTATGGTGTATAATTTGTTTGATGTGTTGTTGAATCCTGTTTGCTAAGATCTTATTGAATATTTTTGCATTGATATCCATTAATGATATTAATCTACATGTTTCTTTCCTTGTTGGATCCTTTCCTGGTTGGGGATCAGGGTGATATTTACTTCATAGAATGTGTTGGGATGTATTCATTCTTTTTCTATGCTTGGAAAATGTTGTATAATATAGGTACTAGTTCCTCTTCAAGGGTTTGATAGAATTCAGTTGTGAAGCCATCTGGTCCCAAACTTTTCTTTTTGGGGAGATTTTGTATTGTTGATGCTATTTCAATGATTGATATAGGTCTATTCAAGATTTCTAGATTTTCATATTTATGGGAATAAAAATTTTTGTAGTAATCATTGAAGATTTTTTAATTTCTGAGATGTCTGTTGTTATTTCTCCTTTATCATTTCTGATAGACGATATTAGAGATTTTACTTTTCTGTTTCTGGTTAGGTTGGCCAAAGGTTTATCAATTTTATCAATCTTTTCAAAAAGACACCTTTTTGTTCCATTAATCTTCTGAATGATTCTTAATGTTTATAATGTTTTCAATTTCATTTAATTCTGCCCTACTTTTGATTATTTATTTCTGTTCTTCTGCTGGGTACAGGGTTGCAATGTTCTTCTTTTTCCAGTTGCTTGAGATGATCCATTAAATTGTTGGCTTCCTCTCTTTCTGTTTTCTTGATGAAGGCTTCCAATGCTATAAATTTCCCTCTTAGGACTGACTTTGAAGTATCCCACAGGTTTTGATATTTTGTATCTTCATTATCATTTTGTTTCAAAAATTTGGTGATTTCATTCTTAATTTCATCTTTGACCCAGCTATCATTCAGCCTAAGGTTATTTAGTTTCCATGACTTTGACTTATGAAGATTCCTGTTGCTGTTGCGTTCAACTTTTATTCCATGGTGGTGGGAGAAGATACAAGGAATAATTTCTATACTTTTAAGTTTGCTGAGGTTAGACTTGTGTCCTAGGACATGGTCTATTTTGGAGGATGAACCATGGGCTGATGAGAAGAATGTATATTCAGTTTTATTCTGGTGAAATGTTCTGTAGAGGTCTGTCAAGTCCATTTGTTCTAGGGTCAGGTTTAATTCTAATAGTTCTCTGTTTAGTTTCTTCTTGGAGGATCTATCCAAAACTGTGAAAGGGGTGTTAAAATCTCCAACTACTACAGTGCAGGAAGATATCCAGTTGTTCATAGCCATTAAGGTTTGCTTTATAAATTGAGGAGTGTCAGTGCATCACCAAGGAAGCAAGCCAGACAATGGACTGTAAGCTTGAAGCTGGCAGGAGGTGGGCATCCCCATATGTGTCAGAGAAAAAGCCCCAAGCAACCTATGCAGCTGCTATTTATTGAGAACATATGCCCCTCCCCTGAACCTTACCCCCTTCACTGGAGTTCCACAGCTGATCAATTTCCAACTGCCAAAGTCTGGTCATTAATGTCCAGTAACTTCCACTTTGTCTCTGCAAGCCTGCTGTCCTGGTCAATCCCCACTTTGTCTCTTCAAGCCTGCTGTCCAGGTTCCTACACATCTTGCTGCATAGGTTGTTACATGGATCAATACATATGTTGTTACATAAGCTTCTACATATCCTATTACATAGGTTGCTACATATTCTGTTACATAGCTTTCTACAGAGGAGCATTCTGATAGGGTGCATACATTTTAATTATCAAAATCTCTTCATGTTGGGTGTTTCCCTTGGCAAATATGTAGTTACCATCCTTATCTTTCTTTATCTTTGTTAGTTTAAAGCCAATTGTATCTGCTATTAAAAATGCAACCCCTGCTTTTTTCTGGTTTCCATTTGCCTGTATTATAGATGTCCATCCCTTCACCCTTAGTCTATTTTTATCCTTTAAGGTAAAATGAGATTCTTGTACACAACAGATATCGAGTCTGAGTTTATGTATCCAGTCAGCCAGCCTGTATCTCTTTAGAGGAAAATTGACATTAATTGACATTAATTGACATTAATTGAGAGAATTGATAAGCCTGGTTGTATTTGGGGCATCATGATTTCCAGATGTCCAGTAGATATTTTTAATCCTTTCACCACTGTGGAGGTTGGATTTTGTTCAAAAATTTTTGGGTGAGTTTACTTTTGAGATAGAGCATTGTGCTGGTCATTGTGGAGGATGGGTCTGAGAATATTCTGGAGAGCTGGTTTAGTTATAGCAAATTTCTTCAATGTTTATATGTTGTTAAAGTATTTGATTTCTCCATCACTAATGAAACTCAGTTTAGCTAGATATAGGATCTTGGTCTGGAAATTGTTTTGTTTTAGGAGATTGAAGGTCAAGGTCAATGACTATCCTCTTTTGGCTTAAGCATTTTGGCTGAGAGATTTGCAGTCATTCTGATATTTCTCCCTTTGTAGGTGATGCTTTTTCTACATCTGGCTGCTTGTAGAATTTTCTCCCTTCATCTTAACTTTGGCAAAGTTAATCACAATATGTCTAGGAGATGCTTTATTTGGATTGAGTCTTGCTGGGGTTCTGAAACTGTCTGCTATCTGAAGTTCTGTATCTCTTGCAATGCTTGGGAAATTCTCCTCCATAATCTCTTGGAGTAGAACTTCTGTGCCTTTAGGACCATCCTCTTCTCCTTCAGAAATTCCTATAAGACGAATGTTTGATCCTTTGAATTGATCCCACAAGTGTCTGAGGAAATGATCCGTTTTTGTTCTCCATTTGTCTGCCTCTTTGAGTGTTTGGGAATGCTCAAAATCTTTGTCCTCAGTTTCAGAGATCCTTTCTTCTGTCTGGACAACTCTTTTACTGAGGGATTCTACTGTATTTTAGAGATCTTCAACTCCTTTTTTAATTCCTTAAGTTCTGCAATGTCTTTTCTCATTATGTCCATATCTTTGCTGATTTTGTCTTTGAATTAATTAATTTCTTGAGACAAACTTTGG
Source organism: Otolemur garnettii (assembly GCF_000181295.1). Classification (NCBI taxonomy): domain Eukaryota; kingdom Metazoa; phylum Chordata; class Mammalia; order Primates; family Galagidae; genus Otolemur; species Otolemur garnettii. Next base: position 2,224,067 of record NW_003852518.1, read on the forward strand.
AATTCCATTTCCATCTTTTCTTCCACTCTATTTATTCTTATTTGCCATCCATATTCTGAGTTTGATTTCTGACCTTGCTGCTATTTGTCTATGCATGGCATCCTCAGTTGTATCTCCTTTGTCATTTCTTTTTTTAAAAAAATATTTTTATTAAATTTTAGCTGTGTACATTAATGCAATTATGGGATATAATGTGCTAGTTTTATATACAATTTGAAATACTTTCCTCAAACTGGTTAGGGATCCTTTGTCATTTCTTGGGAAGGTTGATCTACTCTGGTTATTTGTGTTGCCAGAGTTCTTCTGTTGATTCCGCACCATGTTTATTTTCCACCATTTGGTTATTAGAACTGGTTGGGTGAAATTCAATAGTAGTTCCTAGGTAGTAGAGATAGCCCCTTACCAAAGTGCTAGGCTTTGTAATTGTGGCTTATCTCCTACAAGCTTACAAAGGCCCATTTCCGAGTTTTGGCTGGATACTATGAGGACCTACTTGATGAGATAGCCCAAGCTGGCCCTGTTTTGATACAGTCAACCCCTACCTTATCCTAAGAAGCCACAGTATTAGGTTTAAAACTCAATTGTGAGGAGATATATACAGCTACGGCACCCAGCCCCCACCGTTCAGTTCTTTTCCACTACAGAACTTCAAAGGTCAGCCTCAGAATATCCCTGAGGGGACAGCCCCTGACATGAGTTTCAATTAAATTGTCTCCAGCAGTGCAAACCCTGCTCACCAGAGAGGGATTCAAGGGTCTCCAACAGCACAATTGGAGCCAGGGATCGATAGCCCCACCTGCCAGACTCAGTCCACAATGTTGTCCACTTCTGCTCACAGGCCCAGTAGGAACCAGGGGCCACACTCCCACCCACCAGTCCCCAGTCCACACCCAGCTAGCCTCTGCTTGCCAGACCAGTTGGGGTCAGAGGATCACACCCCACCTGCCAGTCTCAGTCCACTGCCTGGCAAGCCACTGTTCACAGGCACTGTTGGAATCAGGGCACCATACCCTGCCCCCAGGTCTCAGTCCTTCCTTGGTGAACCTCTGCTTACCAGCCTTGCTGGAGACAGGGGACATGCCCTTGCCCTCAGGTCTTAGTTCACACCCAGGAGGCCTCTGCTGGAGGGTTCTGTCACAGTCAGGGGACCACACCCTTGCCCTCAGGTCTCAGTCCATGCCTGGTAAGCCTTTGCTCACAGGCCCATAAGGCGCTGGGGACCAGTCCTGACTGCCTACCTCAATCCACGTGAGACAATCACTCTCTACTGTGGGTGCCATCAGAGCCAGGGGTCTGCACTCCGTCCCACCAAGCACAGGTCGAACCTAGGGTCAACACTACCACTGGCTGGGCAAAGTCATAGCCAACTGATTGCTCCTCCTCCTGCTGAGCATCCTTTCTCCCTGCACCCTCTTTCTTTCCTGTTAATCACAGATTCTATCCTGATGGTTTGCAGTCCACACTATGCCCAGATCTCTCAGGAAAAGACCAAACACTCTGTGCTTTGCGGAGGGCAGAACTTCAGATCACCACACAAGGAGGAAGGGTGGACTAGGAGTTTGGATTTGTGGGGGAAAATATCTGTTCAATTTAATGCTTGTCAGGGTGGTGTTTAGGTTCATAAGTAGGACCTCTCTGGAGAAAGAGACCTGGAGTTTAGTGGCTCTCTCTAGTAGGTAAAATAAGAGGTCCTTTGTTCCTGCTCAGTCACAGCTAGTCTGTGGCAGTCCTCCTGTTTGGGAGAGGGGTCTCCTGTCCTCTAGTTGATAGGCTTCATAACTGTAATTTGTTTTCTTGAATACTCTTCCTTGGAGTTACAGCTTGCCAAACTTCTTTCTTGGCTCAGCTCCCCGCCTTTGGCTTCATAGAGTCTGATTCCATCCAGTTTTACTCCCTCTGGTCTGGAGCCTCTGCTGAGGATTGCTACCAGTCGGCCATCTTCCCAGAATCCTCCAGATGGACACTTACAGATACTGTTACCTTCTATCACATGAACCACTAACATGTTGTCTTTAATTTTCTTTGAAGTGTGAAAGATGTCCAGATGTAGAATCAATGGGCAATTTAATTTAATATCATTGGAAATCTAAGTTTTGAAAACTCTACTTCAATGTCATCTATCCACTTAGTCTTATGAAGTATGGAGAAGGTTAAGAAATTGATTCATGAATCAGGACCAGGCTTTTGCAATGAAAGAACAAGAACAAAAACATCAATGTGAACATTGCAATTTCCATAACAGTGAGACTTTTACTAATGCACGTGCTACTAGGCCAAAAAAAAAAAAAAAAGATTTTGAAATAAATAAATTTTTGTGCTTATAATTTGCATGAATATAGTTAAAAGTATCCCAATGCAGCTAGATCTCTGTATAGGGAAAGCAGATAAGACAATCCTTAGAAAATGTAAGGATTTAAAAATCCTCCTAAGAGATGCAAGAAGTCATTGGATCTGGTAGTGATATTGAATTGAAAGAAATCATTCAAGGTCTTTGTGATGGAAATTATTAAATACATGTGGGGTGACTCTTATAATTCCCTTCTATTTTCCTGTCTTTCCTTGCTCTTTCAAAAACTCATGCATAAATTCCAATATTTCATCATGTACATAGAAGCAATAACTGAAAATAGCATTTGACACAAGTGAATCTTTTCAGAAACGGCAAAAAATAGAAGTTTGGGCTTATAATTGTGAAAGATCTGGAATGTGAGTTAGAAGTTGTTTATATCAGGCCCTGCCTAACTTATCTTGGGATGCTGCTCCCACAGCCCTCAAGCAGATTTCTATGGCATCCTCTTTATCATCCCACAGATGCTCAGTGACGTAAGGCCTAGAGACATACCCAGGAGGCAGGTTTAGTGATTTTGTTACAAGCTGGTCTTGAGAAAACTTATTAAGCCTTCTATGCTAACCATGTTTCACTTATTGAAATTTTTATTGAGATAATTGTAGATCCAAATGAAGTTGTAAGAAATAATACAGAGAGACTCCATGTGTACACTGGGAAGTTTCCTCTAGTGGTGATAGATAGTATGTGAAACTGTAGTATAATATCCCAACCAGGGTTGTCATATTCTTACTTTAATATAGTCACCTACCTTATTCAGATGTTCCAGTTTTAATTGTGCTTTTTTTATATTTTAATGCATTTAATTCTCTATGCAGTAATATGGTCTTATTGCATGTATAGGGTTTTGAGCCCATCACACAGTCAAGACCCTGAACAGAACCATCCCTACAGGAATTCCTTGGTCGCCCTTTTATAGCCACTGGCCTCTTCTGCTCCTAGTCCTGCACCTAACTCTTAGAAGATACTACTATGTTCTCCATTTTCAAAATGTTATTACTAAAAATGTGTTAAATCATACAGTACATAACCTTTTGTGGGTTTTTTTTTTCTTTCAGCATTATTACCTGCAGATTCACCCAAGTTGTTACATGCAGTTTGTTTCTTTAAATTGCTGAGTAGGTATACATAGTGTGTTTGTGCCAGAGTTTGATTAACTCTTCATTACTGAAAGCTATTTGGGCTATTTCAATATTGAGCTATTACAAATAAAACTAGTATGAGCATGATTGCATATGCTTTTATGTGTTCATAAGTTTTCAGTGTTCTTGGATAAATGCCTAGGAGCACAGTTGCCAGGATATACCGTATGATAATTGCACACCTAGATTAATAACAGACTACTAATTTTTTTCAGATTGATTGTAACACTTTACACATCTATAAGTAATGTATGGATAAACTAATTTCTAAGCAACTTTGCCAAAATCTGGTGACATTATTATTACTATTGTTTAATTTTAGTGTTTCTGATAGGTGTGCAGCACTGGGGTTTTGATTTGCATTTCCTTATAGCTGATAGGGCTGAACGTCTTTTAACACAGCTTTTTGACAGTGTGTATCCTCTCATTTTCTAATTTGACTGTTCTTAATGTTTGGTTTTGAGTGTGCATTTGTGTATGTATATGTGTATGTATAATAAAGATATAAGTTCTTTAACACAAATATAACTTGTGAAAATATCTCCAACTCTATAATTTGGCTTTTAAACCTCTTAAACTGGAATTTCATACAGCAGAAGGCTGTCATTCTGATATAGCGCAGGGTGTCCCCCTTTTGCTCTCTTGTAGATTGTGCCTAAATTTTGAACATATTATCCTATGCTTTAAAAAAAAAATTATAGTTTCAGATGTTGCATTTAACTTCATGATTCAATGTAGGTTGATTTTAGTGTAAGTTTCATGTCAAACTGCATTTTCTTTTTGCATATGAAAACTATCTTTTTCATTATATTCTTTACTATTTTATCAAACAGCAGCCCTATTTGTGCAGGTTTCTTCCCATGTGGCAGTCCCTTCTTATCTGTAGTTTCACTGACCCCTGTCTCAGCTATCTGTGATTAACTGCTATCTTGGTCTGTTATCTCTTGCTTATAACAGAGTACACCACACTAGGTACTTTATAAGAAACAGAATTTATTTCCTACATTTCCTGGGGGCTGGGAAGTCCAAGATCAAGGGGGGCAGGTTGTGAGGGCCTTCCTATTGCTCTCCTATTGAGTTTCCCTATTTTGTGGGAACTCTGCAGAATCCCACAGCAGTGTAGGGCATCACATGCAGAGGTGGCCGAGCTGCCAGCTCAAGTCTGTCTTCTTCTTTTTATAAAGATACCAGAAGTTCCACTCTCATCATGACCCATGAATGCATTAACCTACCAATCCATTAGAAATCTATTAATTAATCAATTAACCTATTAATTAGGTCAGAGTTCTCAAGACCCAATCATCTCTTAAATGTTCCATTGTCCAGAACTGTCCCATTGGGGTTAAGTTTCAACATGAGTTGCAGAGGGGACAAATATTCAGACCATGCAAACCATAGGAACCAAGGTCCAAAAATATTAAGGTATTTGAGTGGGGGTGAGAGAGAGAGAACATTCATATAAATTTTATTATAGTGTCTTGTTATAATTCTATTATTAGTTACTGTTAATTTCTTATATCTCTCAATGTTTTATTATTAGTTATTGTTAATCTCTTACTATCCCTGATTTATAAATTAAACTTTATCATAGATATGCATATATAGGGAAACACACACATGGTGTCCAGTACTCTTGAGCAGTTTCAGTCATACACTGGAGGTCCTGGAACGTGTTCACTGCAGATAGGTGGACTGCCTGTCTCCATTAATTTATTTGTCCTTCCATTAGCACTGCTATGATTGCTGTGGTAATGCCATAAGCCTTCTTACCAGGTAGAGTTGTAAATCCAGCTTTATGTTTCTTTGTACACTGTTTTAATGACTTTAGTTCTTTTTTCCCATACAAATTTTAGAATAACTTTGTCTATAAAAATCCTTGTTGAATTCTAATATGAATTTAACCTTGGATGAACTCGGAGTGACCTGACATCTTTGCTGTGTTGAGTCTTCTTATACAAAAACAGAAGCAGCAGCAATAACAACAACATGAGTCTCCATTGGTTCATGTTTATTTTTTTATCTGCATTTTGTAAATTTTAATATACATATTCCTTACATGTTTTGTTAATTTTATACCCAAGCATTTCATTACCTTTGGGGTGATTGTGGATGTCATTGTGTTTTTAATTTTGGTTTTCACACATTCATCATTAGTGTATAGACAACTAGTTAACTTTTGTGTGTTTATCTTGGATCATATGATCTTGAATTCAGTTTTTGGTCAGAATAAATTTTTTTCTGGTGGAATATCTGAAATTTTCCACAGGGACAATTGTGCCATGTTCAAATAAAGACATTTTTTTCTTTCTCTAGTGTATATCTTTTTCCCCTCTTGTTTTGTTACAGTAACTTGAACTTCTTCTAGTGTATTGAATTAGAATGGTAAAAAATATCTTTGCCTCGTGCCCAATTTTATTAGGAAATCATTCTGTCTTTAACAATTATGTATGACCTTAGCTGTAGGTTTTCTATTAAACCTCCTTATCAAGCTGAGATAATTCCTTTCTATTTCTAAGTAGCTGAGAACTTTTATTTTGAGTGGGTGTTAGATTTTGCCAAATGCTTTTCTGTATCAATTTATATGATTATCTACATCTTCCTCTTTAGCATAATGACACAGAAAATTATATCGCTTGGTTTTTTTAAAGTTAAACTAGCCATGCATATTTTGAATAAACCCTACTTGGTCAAAATGTATTTTCTTTAATGCACTGCTGGATTGTATTTACTTTTTTTTTTTTGAAGCTTTTTATACAAAACTTCATATTAGATGCAGAGTTCTCTCTCTCTCCCTCTCACTCTCTCTCTCTCTCTCTCTCTTTTTTTGTACTATCTTGGTCTCATTTTGGTACCAAGGAAATGTTGTTTTATAAAATTAATTGGGAAGTGTTTCCTCCTGTTTTGTTTTATGAGAAAGAATGTTTAAACATATTAGTGTTCTCAGATTTATGGCAACTTCTGCAGGGAAAACATCTGGAACTACACAGTTCTTTATCAGAACTTTTAATTATGGATTAAGTCTCTGTAATGGCTACAGAGCTATTCTGATTATGTGTTTTATCTGGTTAGGTTTTCTTAATGTTTATCCAGGAATTGTGTTATTTCTTCTAAGTTTATGCATTTATGAGTTTAAGGTTATCAGGATAATTTTTATTATCTTTTAATTGACAGAATCTATAGTGATACTCTGTATTACATTTCTGTTATCTGTTATCTGCATCCTCTCTGTTTTTATTTTTGTCAGTCTTTCTAGAACCAACAAGAACCAGCCGTAACAATTCTTTCAAGAAGCTATATTTTGGTTTCAGTGATTTTTCTCTATTGTTTTTGTATTTTCAATTTCATTTATTTCTATTCTCATCCTTATTATTTTCTTTCTCTTGTCCATTTTTGGCTTACTTTGCTCTTCTTTTTCTAGCTCTTTGAGGTGAGTCTCTTCTTTTTTATGACAGTAGGTGTTTAGACCTATTAACTTTTTAAAATTCTATAAATATTATTAAACTTCATTCTATAACTCAGTTAACTTACTTAGACACTCTTTGATCCTTTTGACCCTTGCTTTTAAGTGCTGTTAGGAAAGACCAGCACTGTGTTAGTTTAGGGCTAATTGCATCCCATTGTTGGAGCAAGTACCTTGCAGTGGAGTGTCTGAAGCTGCTGTTGGAAATGTGGACCATCCCTGGCACTGTGGTTCCTCATGGGGTGTGTTCCTGGCACTATGATTCCTCACGGGGTGTTTCTTTTCTCAGCCTTGGGTGTTTTTTTCTCATATTGTAGCTAAGGGGAACACAGTGTTTCTAGCCCCAGTGAACTCTGCATATCTTTCCCGGTCATTCCCAAGGTGGTTCATCCCCAGATTTCAGGTGATTGCTTCATGTACCTGCACTAACCAGGATTCAGCTGACAACCTGAAAGAAACTGTGTGTCCCCGCAGTACTCTGGGTTTGCAGATTTCTGCTTTGGAATACTTTGCTTTTTGAACTCTACCAACTTTGCCTTGCCAGACCTCCACCTGTGTCTTCTCAACTCATAACAGTTCTTGCACCTCTACCTGGTTTTCCTCTCTCTGTGCAACAACTTAAAACTCTTTCCAGATATGAAGCTGGGTCCGTCACTGGGGTTTCTTCATTTGGTTCTTCAGCTCTTGTACATCACCATCCTTGTCTGCCTGATGATAAATGCCCAAAAGGCAGTGTTTCTGATTGTATGTACATTATTGGTGCTACTGTTAGTACTGTTATTATTATTTCAGGTGAGAAAATGAATCCAGTTCATTATCCCATCTTAAAGGCACAAGCTTCTGTATTCATAATGTTTTTATAAATTATATTCATTTTTCTTTTAATGTTCATCTTATCCTATATTTGCCCAATAAAACTTCTTCATGTGGCTTTTAAGTTGATTCTGATTTTTTTTTTTGTTTGTTTCACAGCACTGTAGGTCAGTCTGGATAATTGTGCATTTTCTACCATAGATTAATTATCAGTCATGCTTCAAGTGCCATGAGTTATGATTCAAAGCATCACAAGTTACAGACTAAACCTATTATTTTAGTAACTATGTTACCATGAGAAATGCCTTGATTCTATCTGAGTCTACATTATCTTTTTCAATTATGGCCATATAATGCCTTCTATCTTCCTTTGTTGTGGAAATTAAATAAAATACTAGATATAATAAGTTCTGGTAGAAATCTCAATATTTAAAATGCACTTAATACCTGATATGTTTTTTACTTTTTTTCTGCCTCAGAGATAAGGGTTTATTTCATTAATTATAAGACTCAGTGTGTGCTTTTTGCCATTAGAGTTTTAATTGTATATTATGTCAGTAATTATTTGTAAAATGAAATATTTAACTTACTGAAGAGAATTTTTGAGATACCTAGATTATACTCTTTCTGAACTCAGATAAGTAAATGCCTGATGAATGGTGTCTGAATTCACTAAACATATTGTGCTATTAATCTTGAAGTCTGCTGGCTTATTAGTGCTGTGTCAATATATCAAACTCTTACCTCCATCTGCCCATCAGAATGAATTACACACTTCATAGTTCTTGAGACAGAAAACCAATATCAGGTGACAGGGTATCAGGTCATCTTTAATGCCTGACATAATTCTTTCTCTGTCATACAATTATGTTAGGATTCATTTTTATCCTTTTCCTGGGTCTTGGTGAATAGAAAATCATTACTATAATAGTATAGTGTATCAGTTGTTTATTTCTTTGACTTTCAAAATAATCTTGAAAAATTTATTTACTATAATTTTCTGAGGAGAAAATTATTACTTATTATATTCATACTTTGCTTTTTTGAATTTCTGTTCTAAGTCTCAAGGAGTGACTAAACTAGAAAGAAAGAACAAGAAAAAATAAAGAGAGGAAAAGAGGAAGAAAAGAAAGAAGGAGAAAGAAAAGAGAGAAAGAAAAAGAGAGAAAAAGAAAGAAAGAGAAAGGAGAAGAGAGACGAGGAGAAGAGAGGGGAGAGAGAAGAGAGCTGAACTCATGGAGTGAAAAATAAAACCTGCATTAGTTTTATTTGACCAAAGATTGCATTGTAAGTCTTAGTGTACTCTCATTATAAGAATGGTTTGGGGTAGCAGAAGCAAATGTGGTGAAGACAAGAAAATGCTAGATTAGAGGTCACAGATTTGTCCTGACAAAGGATGAGAATGTAGTAAAGGGTGAATCTGCTCTCTGCATTTCCCTCTATCCTTATGTGCCTAACCTTCATCAAATGCTCTTGATATTGTTTAAAATAAGTTAATGGTGGTAGAATATTGGCAACATGGTTCTAAAAGAATGTGTCATAGTATACAGTAGTTTGGGTCAGAAATGTCAAGTGTTCAGAAATAAAGACAGGATGGTGCATGTAAATGAGGTGACAGGGATTGACCAAGTGAGTAAATTATTAACCACTGAAGAGGTGTCACCCCCAGAGGATACATTCTGCTATTGTGCCCATTTTACAAATGGAAAGACTTGTTCAGAAAACTTCAAATGCAGACAAGAAGATATAGAGTTGTTTCCTTGTGCTCTTCTTTATAATCAAAAGCCCTGGAAATAAAGCAAGAAGCCACAACAACAGAAGATTGAAAGGTGAACTGGTGTGGGCTCTAGAATTAGAGAAACAAAATGGCTACAGAGAGTCTTACATCCAAAAAATATGACCTTGAAATAGTCCACAGATTTTTGAGCTCCAGTATAGCCAAGTAAGGGGGGCAGGGAGATTTATTTCTCCCTGGAGCAAAGTAGAGTTCTACTGACATGTGGGGTGAGCCAGCACGACCCTGGCCAGGAGGATGCAGCAGGAACCCTACATGCAGGAGAGGCGGGTGGATGCACCTCCTTACCCTGAGCCTGTGCTCCCTGACCCACCAGAGAAGCCCCAGTAAAGGGATCTGTCACAGTTTTGCAGAGAGACTTGAAGGCACGGCAGTAGAAACTATCCAGAATAAATGAGAGAAAGAAAAAATAATTGCATAAAATTATTGTATAAAAGCCTCATTAAATTATAGGATGATTCAAGAGGACAACCAATATATAATTGGAGTCTCCACAGGAGGGGGTATAAATATTAAAAGAAGTAATACTTCAATATTCTTTTTAATTTATGAAAAACTATAAACCCTAGAGGAAAGACGAGTGAAGGGGAAAAAACCCACAGAAAACTACACCAAGGTCCATCATAATCCAATTGATTAAAAACCACAATGCAGAGAAAGCCTGAAATGTAGTTAAATTTTTTTTAAAAAGACAAATTATATTGAGCATCATAAAAATTAGTATAAACACACTTCTCATCATAAGCAATTCAAGTCAGAATATAGTGGAGCAACATCTCCAAGTACTAAAGGAAACATGGACGTTCATGCTAGAATTCTATGCCCAATCACATGTCTTTCAGAAAGGAAGTGGAAAAATTAAAAAAAAAATTTAAAACATTTTAACCTAAAAAAGTTTAGAGATTTTCATTACCTGCCATCTGTGCTAAAATAAAATTACAGTGAGTACTTAAAAAAGAACAAAAATGACACAACAGAAAACTAGATTTAAACAGCAGAATAAACAATTCTGGAAATGGTAATTATATGTATGGATATAAAATTTACTTCTGATTTTAATTTCCTTTTAAATATAATTAATCATTTGAAGAAAATAAAATTGCAATGTATTTTACAATATATTTATATATATGGAAATATTTATATACATATATGTAAGGAAATGTTATCAAAATGGGAAAACAGGACACAATTTTAGCAAGGAGAAACAAAATATGCTGTTGTGGTATTTTTTACATAATGTCTATGAAGTATAACCCTGGTTGACAGTAGACTATATAAGTCAGACCTGGGTATAATAAACCCAAACAATCCCTAAAGCAACAAAACAAAGAGTAATAGATAATTAGCAAAAAAATGGAGATAAATGCAATCATGGAAAAGTACTTGATTAATGCAAAGAAACAAAAATAATAAAGAGGAAAGGGAAAAAGACCAAATAAGAGAAATAAAAAATATGAAAATAACAGACCTCGATCAAATAACAATAATCACGTTGAACAAATTCTCTAAACATCAGTTTAATAATCAAAGATTTCCACGAAAAAGTAAGCTCCAGTAATATGCTTCCTGAAGAAAACCAACCTTAAATGAAAAGATGAAAATAAGTTTAAAATAAATCAAAAAAATGTAGATAATTCTAAGAATAATAAAAGGAGGCCTAGAAATGTTACATTAATATGAGACAAATTAGACAGAGTAGTTTCTGGAGAAGGAAAATATTGCTGGGAATGAACTCGGCTTCTTTTGAATGAAAAGGGGTCAATGTTTCATAAGGACTTAAGTTTAACATATATTAACCTAAAGTAGATTTCAAAGTACACAAACTAAAATCTAATAAAAATAGTTATGAGAAGTAGATAGATTCATAATTGTAGTTGGTTTTTTTGTTTGTTTGGTTTTGTTTTATTGAGACAGAATCTTTTTTGGCCCAGCTAAATGTGGTGGCATCATCAGACCTCACTGCATTTTCACACCATTGGGCCCATGTGACCCCCTGCCTCCAGCTTCTGCCTACAGGTGCACGCCACCATACCCAGCTAATTTTCTAATTTTAGTAGAAACGAGGTCTCACTCTTGCTTGGGCTGGTCTTGAACTCTTGATATCAAGTGATCCTCCTGCCTCAGCCTCCCAGAGTGCTAGGATTATGAATGTGAGTCGCTATGCCCTACCTGCAGCTAGATATTTCAACATGACTTTTTCAATAATTAAGAGAAGAAGAGAGAATATAAATGATAATGATCAGACTTGAACATTACTCTCCACCCACTTGACCTACTGGATAAGCATACAACAATACTCTCAAAAACAGAATGATACATATTCTATTCAAATACACATTAAATATTTTCTAAAATAACCAGTATTCCAGGCCATAATACCAAAATCAGTATTTGTGACAGAAACAGAACCAATAGAAGGGGAGGGAGAGAGAGAGAATTTTGAGAAATTGTGTTAAGATATTGCAGGTGCTGCCAATCTAAAATCTGCAGGCTTCAGTTCAAATAAATAGGCTGAAAACCCTGGAAAGAATTGATGTGGCAAGTCAGGTCCAACAGTGTCTAAAGGTAGAATCAATAAATGTAATAAACCATATAAATTATATTCTCTGACCACAATAAAGGTAAATCAGAATTCAGAAAAAAAAAAAGCTATCTGGATAGTTCACAATATTTGAAAATAAAATATTTCTAAATAAAACATAAGTCCAAGAAGAAATGAAAGGAAAATAAGAAAATGTTTTAAACTGAATTGAAGAGTAAGACAACATATCAAAATTTATGGGAAAAGCAAAAGCAGTGCCAAGAAAGAAATTTATAGCATTGAAACTGGCAAAAAAAGTAATGAATGATCACAGTATCAACTTAGAGACTAGAAAAATTAAGATCAAAAAGCCCCATCTGAGCAGCTGATAGAAAATAATAAAGACCAAAAGAGAAATCAATGCTCCCCAATTAAAAAAAATGATCAAAAAGACAAAATAAATATTAGAAAGGACATGGAGAAAGGGAAATGTTAGTGTTCTGCTGGTGGGAATTTAAAGTAGTATGGTCATTATGGAAAATAGTATGGAAGTTCCTCAAAAAACAAAAAAAAGACTAAAATTAAAACTACCATATGATCCAGGAACCCCACTGCTGGGTGTCAATCTATATGTCCAAGAGAAAGAGAATCGGCTTATCCTAGAGATTTCACACTCTTGTGTTTATTGCAACACTCTTCACAACGGCAAAGATCTGTAATCAACCTAAGTTCCTTCAATGGCAGCACGAATAAAGAAAATACAGTATATAAACATAATGGAATACTATTGAGGAATAAGAAAGGAATAAAATTGTGCCATTTGCAATAACACAGACAGAACTAGAGGACTTTATGTTAAGTGAAATAATCCAGGCACAGAAAGACAAATGTTGCACGTTCTCACTCAGAGGTGAGGTCTCACTGATCTCATGCAGGTAGTGAATAGAGTGGTGGTTACCACAGAGTGGGGAGGGTAGTGGGAGAGGAGAGGGAGATGAAGATGGGTTAATTAATCGGCACAGAAATGCAGTTGCATAGAAAGAATAGGATTTAGTGTTCAGTGACACAACAGAATGTAGTATATATAATCATTTATCATATATTTCAAAATAACTCTAAGAGTTGATTTGGAATGTTTCCAATGTAAAGGAATGATGTACATTTCAAGTAGAGGAGATCTCAATTACCGAGACGTGATCACTACACACTGTATACTTATCACACATATGTCATAAATATTTACAATTTTTATATCAAAACAAATTAAAAGTAAATGAGAGATTTGAAAAGAAATCAAATAAATATAAAATATAAACATAAAGAATATTAATGATAAAAAAGATAAATCTTTCAGAAGATAAATAAAATTTTAAAAATGCTAAGCAGATTAAGAAAAAAGAAGAAGGAAATTTCAAACATAAAAACGAGAGCATTATCTTTACTATATATTTTATAAATGTTAAAAAATAAAGAAATGTTATAAATAACTTTCTACCAATAAATTCAACAGACTGATGAAAAATTTAAAAGCTCAAAACTTCAGCACACACCTGTAGTCCCAGCTACTTGGGAAGCTGCAGCAAGAGGATTGCTCAAGCCCAAGAGTTTAAAGTTGCTGTGAGCTGTGACAACTTGGCACTCTACTCAGGGTGACAGAGTGATAATTTGTCTCAATAAAACAAACAAACAAACAACCTTAACACCAATTCTATTTTATTATAAAAACTGTTTGTAATTAATGAAATTTCAATAAGAAAAAATCTACACAAAATTGGTTTCACTAGTAAATTGTATTTATTGAAAAAATTAAATAATTCCTAAAACATAGGAAGAATAAGTACTTCTAAATTTGTTCCATGAGTCTAGCATTGCTTTAATAGAAAAATGAGGGGAAAAATTATTAAATAAAAAGAACTATAGATTATCATCTCTCAGGAATAGAGATGTAAAATTCTTAACTCTTAATCCTTAATTTTAACCAATCAAATCTACTTAAATGAGATTAATTCAATCAATGAAAGGTAGATTTAATATCTAAAAGTTGTTCAATGTATTAAAAAAAGAGTACTGCCATAAAAACAGACAAATTGACCAAAGCAACATTATAGAAAGCCCAGAAATAATTCCACACATTTAGTATCGATGGATTTTTGATAAGGTTGTCAAAAACACATAATGGGGAAAGCATGCTTTCTTTGATAAATGATGTTAGAATAACTGGAAAACCACAGGCAGAAGAATTAAATTGCATTATAATTTCTCATCATATACAAAAAAATCCACTTGAAATAAATTAAATTCTAAAATGTAAGACCTGAAACTGTGAAACTACAATTAAAAGCCTCTTGACATGGGTCTTGGCAACAATTTTTTCTATGTGGAACCAAAATTGTAGTTGACAAAAGCAAAAATAGACAAGTAGAATCATATCAAACCAAAAAGCTCTGTGCAATCAAACAACCAACTTAATGAAAACACAGTCTATAGAATGGGAGAAAATATCTACAAATTGAGTATCAGCTAAGAGAGTAGCATACAATATATGTATAAGGAACTCACATGACTCTGTAGGAGACAAAAAATGACATTATTAAAAAGTGAGCAAAGGGCAGTGCCTGTGGCTCAGTGGGTAGGGCGCTGGCCCCCAACACTGAGGGTGGTGGGTCCAAACCCGGCCCCAGCAAACTGAAACAAAAAATAGCCGGGCATTGTGGCTGGCACCTGCAGTCTCAGCTACTCAGGAGGCTGAGGCAAGAGAATCACCTAAGCCCAAGAGTTGGAGGTTGCTGTCATGCCACAGCACTCTACCGAGGGTGACAAAATGAGACTCTGTCTCTAAAAAAAAAAAGAAAGTGAACAAAAACTTTGAACAGAAAATTTTTAAAAGAAAACATACAAATAGACAAAAGATGTATGCCAGGTGCTTTATCTTATACTTGGTCACCTTATACTTGTTAGAATAGCTATGATCATAAAAAAACCCAAAATGTCAAGGGCTGTCAAGGGTGCGGAGGAAAGGGAACCCTCGCTTGCAGTTGGTGAGAACGTAAATTGGCTCAGACATTATGGCGCAAATATGGAGGTTTCTTAAAATACTAAAAACAGAAATATCATGTGATTCACCAAACCCATTTCTGAATATACAGTGAAGGAAAATGAATTCAGAACCTCAGAGCAATATCCGTTTCTGTGCTCCCACGTCCACTGCAGCTTTGCTCCCAGAAGTAATTCTGTGGAAACAACCTAAACTTTCATTGACAGATAAAAGGGTAAAAAATGCAATATATGTGTATGTAATGAAATATTATTTGGCCTTTGACAAAGAAGGAAATCCTGCTGCCTGTGACAAATGGATGAACTGAAATACATTATGCTCCATTAATAAGTCAGACTCCAAACCAAATCCAGCAGATCTCGCTGTGTGGGAAGAGTCAGAGCTCAAGAAGCAGCCGGTGGACCAGTGGCTGTCAGGGAGGGCAGGGAGCTGTTGGTCAGAAGGTACAAAGTTTCACTTATGTAAGATGAATGGGTTCTGGAGATTTAATGTACAGCAAGGTTACTATAGTTTATAAGAATGTATTATATACCAGAAATTTGCTGAGAGTATATCCTAAGTGCTCTCATCACAATAAAAAAGAAAAAAGTAGAAAGAGATGAGGATGCGAGGTGACAGATAGGTTAACGCACTTGTTCCTGGTGATCACTTTGTCATGTGTGTGTATCAAAACAGCAAGTTGTACACCATGAGTATATGCAATTTGAATTTCGATGAACTCAAAATGTTTTAAAAATAAGTCAATGCAATTCAAGTAAATTGCCGAATAATATGAAAAAAATATTTCAAGATTTAGAGAATTCTGAATTTGGAAAGTCTAACATTCATTCTTGATAAAAAACAAATAAACAAAAGTAACCAAACCAATTATCTGGGCCTGGTGGTCCCAGCTATTCTGGAGACTCAGGTGGGAGGAAGGCTTGAGTGTAGGATTTCGTGGCTATGGTGGGCTATGACTGGGCCACGGCACTCCATGGTGGGTAACAAAACTGGAGCTCATCTTAAATATAATGAATAATCAAGTAATAACCAAAAACTTCAGTAATATAAGAATATAATCTTAACTCTTAAAGTTGATGGAAGGCATCTACAAAACACCTACATCTAACAATTTTACTTAATGGCAAAAAGATTCAATGCTTTGCCACTGAGTTCACAAACATAGAAGGGATGCTTTTATGACTTCTATTCAACACTGTACTGAAGATTCTAGACAGTACAAAAATAATAATGAATAAAATAAATCCAGATTGGAAAGGAAAAACGTAAACTCTTTTTACAGATGACATTATGAGCTATGTAGAAAATCTTGCTCTATCCAAAAACATGCTACTGGAACAAATCAGGTTAGCAGATGTGCTATCATTCTGAATATGGCAAGCTGACTATTATAAAATATTACAAAGGTAAATTAAATAATATCTCTCTAAATAAAGAAGAGACACACTGTGGTCTTACATTAGAAAGTTAGTTACAGTGTTAGTTCTCTCAAAACTGATCAATAAAGTTAATGTTACCCAAATGAAACTACTGGCAGGATTCTTTGCAGAAACTGCTAAGTATATTTTGAAATTCATATAAACTCACAAAACTATTTTCATGATAAAGAACAAAGTTGGCTTGGTGCCCATAGGTTGGTGGTTAGGGCACCAGCCACATACATTGAGGCTGGTAGGTTTTGAGCCCGGCCTGGGCCAACTAAATAGCAATGACAACTGAAACCAAAAAATAGCTGGACCTTGTGGCAGGCACCTGTATTCCCAGCTACTTGGGAGGCTGAAGCAAGAGAACTGCTTAAGCCCAAGACTTTGAGGTTGCTGTGAGCTATGATGCCACAGCACTCTAGTGAGGGCAATATAGTGGAAAAAAAAAAAAAAAAGAAGAACAAAGTGATCAAAGTTGAAGTTGCCTTTTGTGATTTCAAGGCTTATATTTCTAAAGTAATCATAGGAGTGTGGCATTAGTATAAAGAGGGGCAATAGTTCAATGGAACAGAGTAGAGAATCTGTAAAACATACCCACACACACATGATTTTAAGAAAGCTGCCACGTCAAAAGAATGGGCAGAAGGGAAAAAATTTTCAACAACTGGTGCTGAAACAACTGTATAGATGTGGAACAAAAAGTAAACTTTGATCCTTCATTCACAGCATACACAAAAATTAATTGGAAATGGATTGTAGCTATAAGAGCCGGGACTACAAAACTTCTATAAGAAAATTAAGAAAATCTTAGTGCCTTTGGATCTGGCACGTATTTTTTATGATACCTAAAGCACAATCCATAAAAGATAAAAGAACAAAAATACATAAGATACTAATGCACAGCATGAGACTGTCCTGCCACCTTTGTCCACCTGCAGAACTTAAGACATCATTCACGGGCACAGAGTCGCATTTTGTCACTGACAGTGGAGACCTTGCGTGTTTCACCAACTAAGACCTGATATCTGTCTGCCTGGAAATCTGGGAGGGAAGACAGAGTCAAAGAGGGGCCATCACTCTTGGGAAGCCCCTTCTCTGCTGGAACCCATGTTTCTATCAGCAGGAGTCAGGTGGAACTAACTCTTAGTTCTCAGTCCCCATACCACTGTACTCTTGAGAGAGCTCAGGACTAAATTCACCACAGTCCATGTCAGTGAAATAAGATTCCCAGGACTCAAAGGAACTCTTCACTGAACTCTGTTGTCTACTGCAGAGTGTATCACTTTGATGATGCTTCCTCAGACCCTGTCTGTATCCTGGAGTATTTTCACTGGGCAAGCTAGAACTAAGGTAAAATAATCAAGAGCATTCCCTGTATCCTCAAACTCTGTATCCTTAAACATTATTTTTACCTCCTAGTTTTAGGTGAATCCTATTTCTACATCATCATTTTCTTGTCTTAACAAAGTAGCGAAACCGTCTTGCTCCCACTTTACTTCTCGTTGACAAAGTTGTCTGTACATAGGTTCCCAAATTTTGTGCTCAAATTTTCACTTGAACCAACTTCAACAGAGTTTTCCCTCCACCGCTGCATAGATCATGCTTTTATCATGTCATTAAACAATGTCCATTTTGTTATAAACAATGTCAACCCTGGGTCATCAGCACAGTGGGGGCTCAGCACCCTTTCGTCATTTGAACTCCTGGAGCCTCCTTCCCCTTTCCCTTATTGGGAGTCCCGTGCTAACTTCTCTACCCTTTGCTGTGCCTTCATTTCCCTGTATTAAAAATATAAATGCAGCTTGGATCAGTCCTTGAATTCTCCTTTGAGTTTATCTACAATCCTTCCTTTGATGGTCATGTCCATTTATATGCTGATTCTTTTAAAATTTACATTTTCAGCCCTGACCCCTACCCTGAACTTCAAATTCCCACATCTTACTGTCAAATTTAAATCTCCAGTGTGAATCTGGTGTCTCAAAGCTAGCATGCTATTAAAAGGGCTCCAGATGTTACCCTCAAACCTCGTCCCACCAGTCTTCTCTATTTATTTTATTTTTATTTTTACATATACATATGATTATTAGACTTCTACCTTTTGCTTTCACAGAATTAAAAAGGTTTAAAATTTACCAACAATAACAATGTTTAAGATAAGGACTAGAAACAAAAACCTCGTAAAGAATTAATGAAGATAAATACATTCAGAAAAGAAATCAGATAATTACTGCAACGAAGTATTAAGCAATGATAATAATAATAATGCAAAGAAAGTAACATTCACATGTCTTCTCTGTTGATGGAAAGTCCATCTTCACAGTTACTCATCGTAAACCTCAACTCTGCCCATTCTTAACATCATGGGTAGATCCTTAGGAAATCCAGTTGTTTCTGCTTTCAGAGATACAGAGTATCTTAACTAAGATCCCCTTCACACCCCCCAATCTAAACCACCTTAAAATATTTCAGAGACTTTCCTCCCCCATTCCTCCTCTTGCCACGCCCACTTTTTAAACATACTCATAA
This sequence comes from Otolemur garnettii, assembly GCF_000181295.1. Classification (NCBI taxonomy): domain Eukaryota; kingdom Metazoa; phylum Chordata; class Mammalia; order Primates; family Galagidae; genus Otolemur; species Otolemur garnettii. Next base: position 2,243,153 of record NW_003852518.1, read on the forward strand.
ACCACACACAACTAGGTGCAAAGTTTGGGGTAAAACTACATTTCCATTCTCCTTAAGGACTGGCAATGTTAATTTTATATAAACACTACATATTTGAGATATGGCTAAGTCTAAATCACAAACAAGGAAACTATAACTATTCTAAGATGAAAAGAAATGCATCCTTTGAATTCACTTGTCCTGGGTTCACTGCGTCTTCTCCAAGCACCTGCAGCCCCCAGCATGGTGTGGCACCAAATTATTTTATAAAACCGCCCAGCCTTAGAAAGAAAGTTTCTTTGGATGAAAATAATTTTGTTGTTATTCCCACAGCTTCTAATAGATTTACTGATACATAGAAAGCATGTAAATATTTGTTAAACTGAATTGATATCCCTCTGTATTTAACAAATATTGCCACTCACACAGAGAAAAAATTTCTGCCAACTGCCTGCTCTGGCTACTTTAACAAGTTCTAATGTGCAAGTTTCTGAAAACTTTGCAGGTTAATTTTGCCAACCCAGTCATTTTTGAGCAAATATTTCAATATTTTTAACACTTTTTAAAAATCAGAATATAAATTATCTCCTATAACACACAATAAAAGCAAAAGTTGGACTGTCTCTTTAAAAGGGTCCATTCACTTATATAAAGTCCAATTCAAAGTACAACCTTCAGAATTTGCACATACAAAAAAAAAAAAAAATAAGTGTCAGCTCTAATCCCTCAAAGAAAGGGGAAGGCACTTGAGTAGCTATTGAAGGTAAAAGGGATTTTTCAGGGAGAAATATGCTAATTGACAGGCATATTTAAAAGTCTGAAATAAACTTCAAAGATCTGAGATCATCCTTCCCATACAAAATTTAAAATTCCAAGGGAAAAACAAATATGTGACGATTAAAAAAAAGAATAAAGGGAACAAGTTATTTTTGGCTCTGATACTAAGATGTATTTCAGCGGAAAGCAATAAACTTACTACTTTACAATTTCAATCTTACTGAATATTTCTTAAAAAGCTGATAAAATATTTTGAGGAAAATGCAATCTATCCCATTATTTTATGTTCTTTATGTAAAAATTAATTTTAGGCCTGGTTTAAAAAACATCATAGAGGCCAGGCATGCTGGCTCATACCTGTAATCCCCGTAAATGAGAGACCAAGGCAAGAGGATCAATTAAGGCCAGGAGTTTGAGATTAATCTGAGCAATGTAAGAGGACCTTGTCTCTAAAAAAAATAGAAAATCACCCGGGCATGATGGCGAGTGCCTGTAATCACAGTTACTTGGTAGGCTGAGGCATGAGGATTATTGGAGCTCAGCCCAGGAATTTGAGGTTACAGTGAGCTCTGGGGACAGCACTGCATTCTATCCTGAGCCACAGAGCAAGATCGTGTCTCAAAATAAATAAATAAAAAATATATATGTATATACACATACACACATAAAGCTACACATTATAAAATATAATGCATTATGTATATGTATATGTATATATGTGTGTGTGTCAATAATCTCAGCAAAAATGCAGTTATGAAACACCCATAGATTGTCCCTCCATAAAAGCAAAGAAAAATTGGCAAAAACTGTCAAAATTAACATTTTTGGCACTCTGTAGACTAATCAACAGCTTAGAGAAACTAGAAGAACAATTAATCAAGGAGAAAATAAAACAGCTGAATGTTGATGAGACCAGCCTCTCTCGATGTGTTTCGTCTTACCCTGGTGCTGCCTGTTCCCCGGCGTGCACTGGTGTTGACCGTACCAGCCTACGCTCACAGCGTGGGTATAATGCTAGAAGAAGCATGATAGGTAACAGTTTAAAGTAATTGTGGTTTATTTATTTATTTCAAAAAAAAATTAGGAGGTACAGAGGTTTTTGTTATGTGTATAAATCGTATTATGCTGAAATCCGGGCTTTCATAGTACCTGTCACCAGAATAATGTGACTTGTACTCTAGAAGTAGATTTTTATCCTTAGTCTCCCCCACATCCTCCCTGCTTCTTAGTCTCCAAAGTCCATTACCGCTTTTATGACCCTATAGATCCTTAATTCTTTAGCTCTCACTTATGGTGAGAACTTGGGATATCTATTTTTCCATTCCTGAGATACTTCACTTAGGATTATGGCTTCCAATCACATCCAAGTTGCTGAAGAAGACATTATTTCTTTCCTTTGTGTGGCTAAACAGCACTCCATCGTATGTATGCGTGTATATATTTATATATCACATTTTCTTTATCCACTCATCAATTAATGGACACCTGAGTGGATTCCATGACCTTGCTGCGGAGGATTTTGCTTCAGTAAACATTCAGGTGCAGGTATCTTTTTTATAACATGATTTCTTTTCCACTGGGTAGATTCCCAGTTGTTGATTACTGGATTGAACTGGGTCTACTACAACAGGAATCTCATGCTGTTTTCCGTAGATCATACAGGTGACGTTCCCACCCAGCCTGGGTCAGGGTTCCCTTTTCAGCGCATCCAGGCCAGTATCTATTGTTTTTTGACTTTTTAACTGTGGCAATTCCAACTAGGGTAAGGTATTACCTCATTGTGGTTTTAATTTGCATTTCCCTGATAATTAGTGATGCTGAGCATTTATTCTTTATCTTTTTTTTTTCCTTTTGTTTATCTTCTGATTTTTAAAACAGCAGACCAAAATGTATACTGGGGAAGGTAAGCTCTACTCAGCAAATGGTGCTAGAAAGACTGGATAAACCACATGTCGAAAGATGACACTGGATCCCTAACTCTCCCTATGTACAAAAATTAGCTCACGTTGAATTAAACAATTAAATATAAAACCTGAAGCCATAAAAAACTCTAGAAGATAATGTAAGAAAACTCTTCTAGACTTTAGCCTTGGCAAAGAATTTATGAGTAAGATCCCCAAAGCAAATACAGCAATAATAAACATAAATAAATGGGACTTAATTAAAGGTTTCTGCATGAAAAAGGAAATAATAGATTAAACAATTTATGGAATGTGACAAAATACTTGCAAATTATACAGCTGATAAAGGGATAAATTCCAGATTTTATAAAGACCTCAAAAAAAAATAGTAAGAAAAAAGCACATAACTTCATCATAAAATAAGGAAAAGACATGAATAGACTTCTTAAAAGAAGATAGACAAATGCAGGATTTTATTTTTACCTGTCTGAGAGAACCAGCTCAAAGGGCTTGCCTTGTTGCTACTTCTCAGAACTCTTCTAATCTGATGCCCTGGGGAAGAGTTTTTGGAAATATTTATAGGCAAATATTTGAATCATTGCTGCATGCATCCACAAATAGTGGTTGTATTAACAACCAGGCTAACCAAATAGTTGGTGAGAAAATACTGTGGAATCAAATATTTGGAGAGTGAGAGTTTTGAAGTATCTCAACAAATTTCTGGTAATCCATAAGCCGTCCCTGGGCTGTGTCATGTTTAGGAAAGACATGAGAAGACTCTCCCTTCTGGTAGATCTTGAAAACGGCCTGACTAAATCTGGAGGGCCAGAACTGCAGATCAGAGAGCCCATCTGCAAAATCTTTAATCACTAGTTACCCCTTAGCTAATGGCAGAGAAATTTTGGTGAGTACACCAAACAAAAAATACATATTTTGCACAATTAATTCAGAAAAGTCACTGAAGAAATAACAAAATTACAACAAATAGCAAAGGGGAAACTGTCAGGGAGAAAGGTAATCTGATTTTCATAGCTGTCAGATAATAATATTCACTATATCCAATTTATATCAAAAAGGTATAAAGCATGCAAAAAAATGAGAAATTATAGGCCGTATAAGGGAAAAAATAGAAACTGTGCCTAAGAAAATCAAGTATTAGACTTATTATACAAAGACTTTAAATCAATCTACTGAATATTAGTAAAAACTTCATTTGACTTGTATGCAAACAATTCTTCAACATATCTTCATTTCTGTGCCCTAATAGTTTACTCTCTTAGGGTTTATTCAGCTTCTTGGGTGTTTAGGTGAATATTCTTCATCAAATTTCTAAAAAGTTTGGTCCTTGCTCAAATAATTTTCTTCCTCTTATTTTTCCTGCTATTCTTATAACACAGTTTTTTCCTTTATTAAAATGTGTATAAATGTTTTGTACCCACTGTATATGTGTATTTTTTTAAAAAGAGACAGATATGCATATATATATATATATATGTTTGGTTTTTTAGATACATTTTTACACATTATTAGAAATTTTAGGATATTAGTCCTAGTTATGACAGCTTTTGTTTATTTTCTTAGAAGTGGAAAAGTAAAGAGAAAAAACTATTTTTGTGATTTTTTTATTTAATTATTTTTTATTTATCCCTTCCTATAGAATCAGATCTTCTCTAGGTTCCAGCAGTGACATCGCCCTGGAATAAGGTATGATGAAAGAGCCCAGTATCTGAACTCTGAAATTGTGCCTCTCATTTTTCATAAAAAATCCCTACCAATAAATTGGTGCACATATTCTTTCTTTTGATAATGTCTATAATTTTCCTGGCAGATCAATTCTACCCATATATCTTCATATTGGGTAGAATTCTGTTCTACCAGTCAAAAATTCTATTCCACTCCTAATATCAAAGTGGAATTAATGGCATTCACCCCGTCACTAGCCAAGCTGTCTCTGAATCAGTTTTAATGAAGTAATAAGCAAACAGGAACAGTAATCAAAGAACAGGTTTTTTTTTTTTTTTTTTATTCAAGGAAACAACTTAGGGACTTAAGATGTGAAAACACCTTGCTATTGGGAGAGACTGAAATGTGGAGTTTAGAATTAAAATAAAGTTAAAAACTTATTTTTTTAAATAAAAATATTGTAACTGCTGAAAAGTTGAAGTATTTTCAATTCAATACCCGTATGTCTATCACATAGACTCTATCAATAACTTCTACCTAGGCTTATTTTATCCTATGAAGCCACCTCTCAATCCCTCTATTTATGAAACTATGTCATTTTTGATGCATTGCAAACTAATTTTCACCTGTGAGTAAACAATACCAATAGCACAGCATATATATTAGTAATAAGAATTTAAGGTTTTACCAATTTATAAAATTTTGATGTTGAAGTTGCTACTCTTAGAATAGTTTGAAATAATTTATAGATAGCTTTTAATTACTTTTTGAGTGACTGCCATAGCTTGTGTTTCTCTAACTCCGGAGTCTTTCTTTGCCCTCATAAAACTTTATTTCTCTTTCCCAGTCATAACCGTTGATTTTCAGACCTATCTTTATCCTACATTCCTGCTGGCCAGGTCATTTGCCTGTGTCACCTCTTAGAGTGTGTTGTGCCTGTGTAAATTCATTTAAGTACCCACAAGCTATAACTTACTGGTCTTCCAAAGTCTCAGTTACTGTATTCTGAGTTCTCTAAGAACACTGGGTTTTTCAATAGGAGTGGCTAAAAGTAAAGGGACAATAATGATGAAGGAGGATACTGGATTTCATGACATTCTAGTGACAAAGAACAGTTTTCTAATGCAGGGAAATGACTTAGGGACTTAGGATGTGCAAATATCCTCACTGTTGAGAAAGACTAAACTGTGGAGTCTTAGATGAAAAAGAACTTAAAACCTAGTTAGAGAAAGGTCCTGCCAGCACAGCTGGTGAGCTTTAACCTGATCGGACTTAGCCAATGTGCGAAGCTTAAGTGAATTCAGTTTTGACATTCGGAAAATGTGGAGCAGACAGTCATATAAATCATTGACATAGAATTTATCATAACCTCCCAACTACGCTGACACTGTCAATAGATTCATGTAGTACAGATACCTGCTGCAGTTTTTGTCACTGGTAACTATGTTGTAATCTTTAAAAAAAGAATCTATTATAGGGGTTAAATTAATTTTTTCTTCAGGATAACCATACCAGATTTTGGTACTGGAAAGTGGGGTGCTGCTGTGAAAAATACCTTAAAAATCCAGAAGCGTCTTAGGAATTGAGTGATGAGCAGAGGATGGCGAATTTTGAAGAGCTTGATAGAAAAGCCTACACTTCCTTGAGAAGATTCTTAGTTGAAATGTGAATCTTAAAAGGACTTACAGTGAGAACCCAGACAAAAGGGATGCATGTTATTGGAAAACAGAGGAAAGGCAATGTTTTTTACAGACGGTAGAGAAATCAGCTGTATTGAGTTCTCTTGTTTTGTAGAGATTAGAATGTGTAAATAACAACCTTGGATATTTAGTTGAGATTTTTAAGCAACCTGTTTCAGGTGTGGCCTTGCTTCTCAGTGCAGTGCAGGAGGAATGGCTAAGCAGAGAGAAACAGCACCTAATGATTTGGAAGGTTCTCAACTTATTCAGACAACACACTTTGGAAAAAAGGGCCAGGGGAGCGGTTAGAGACCATTTGGTAGAGAGGAGATTCCTGCCTTCAGCAACCGCCTCAGCACAGGCCAGCGAGGGAGGAGGTGACGGGGACCAGCCGCTTCCTTTCTGATGGGTCTGACCATCGCCACCTGTGCTGGAAACCAGTAAGATTTTTTGAGAATTTTATGTGACACTGCAACCTGCTTAGACAGAAAGGGACCAAAACGGGACAAATAAAGTAAGAATGACTTTTAGGGCGTATGAGTCTGTTCCTGTCTTTAGAAGCTGAAAGCACAGACCAGGTCACAGGGCCGTGCAGGGCCCAGGACGCCTGGCTCTCATCCCGACAGACGTGCAGCCAAGGAGTTCTCATTCCCAGCTTCAAACGCCGCCGATGGAGTTACCCTGTGAGGTTGGGGACTTGCGTGAACCTCAGGATTCTTTTCTTCCTCACGATTTCTCCCTTTATCATGGAATCGCCTCTTCTACCTCTGACCTGCCTTGTGTTCTATTTTGGGAGCATTTTCGAGGTTTCGCAGGTGTGCAGCAGGAGAGTGAATTTGCGGCAGGGGAAGTCACACCCCAAGACTTATCCATACTTGATCCTGATGATATTTAAGATTTGGGGCTTAGGGTTGATGCAAGAATAAGTTTAAACTTTTAGAAATGTTGGAATGGGATGAGTACATTTTGCATGTGAGAAAGACATCAGCTTTTCTGGGCAAGAAGGCAGAGGGTTAAAAGCATAAGGGTGTCCCTGCTGTGTCCCTGCTGCAGGCCACCAAATTCATATGTTACAATCTGAACCCCCAGAACTTCAGAAAGTGACCTTATTTGGTTCTTTGCTGTTGTAATTAGTAAGACATGGTGAAGTCATAGTACTGGAGTGGGGGGAGGGTCCTCCTCCAGGATGACCCGCATCTTCAGAAATATGGGGAATCTGAGCACAGACAGGCACACAGGGAAAACACTTTGCAAAGATTAACCGCAAAGAGTCTCAGCCAACCTCCAGATCAAGGGGCAAGGCACAGGACAGATGGTTTCCCGTATCCCTTGGGAGAAATCTGTCTCGCTAGTTCCTTGATCTTGGACTTGTAGAATCTAGAATTTTGATACCAGACATTTCTGTTTTGTAACTCAACCAGTTTGTGCTATTTTCTTACAGCAGCCTTATAAAATTAATAGAGGTGACAATAAGGAGAAGAAGAGAAATTCTTAATTTTCGGTGCTAAACCTCGTATTCATATGAATAAACATTTAAAAACTTACTAAATGTAGAATATAAATGTCTTAACACAATAACTAAGAAAATGCCATGAAGGCTATGTTAACCAGTTTGATGAAAATATTTCAAATTGTATATAAAACCAGCACAATATACCCCATGACTGCATTAGTGTACATAGCTATGATTTAATAATAAAAAATTTGCAAATTGGATATTCCTTAGTTTAGGCTGCCCGTTTAGGAGCATAAGGTTTTTCTAAAAGTTGTTTTATCATGAGTTTTCTTTCCTTAGAAACTCTAATTTGTTTCTTATCTCTACATAATATGTGAACTGATATTCAGATTTTATCAGAAATTTACATTTTAAGTAAGGGCATGTTGCGTTGTAGTGCTTGAAGTGATTCATGTTAACAAAGTTGCATGTTTTAATTTGCACTAACGTCCTCTAATCATCCCAGAAGTAGAATCCAGATTTTAATACATCTTGCCCACTTTTCAAGATGCAGGTTATAAAGTGTGGGATATTGAATAAATGATGTACAATTCCTGATCCTCATTTCTGTTGAAAAAATGGTTGTTATGAGCAGAGAGTGGGGACAAGTTATATTTGGCCATTGAAAATCTTATAATTTGTATGGAATTATAGCATGGTCCTGAACTTTTGGTCTCAGGAACTATAAAGATCTTCCAGATTTTGGTTATGGCTATGTGGTCCTTGCGACTTTATTCCAATTGTCCTTTGTGTATAAAAATTTATTCATGTGTCTCTATTTCAATATTTCTTATATTTTAGTTCCGGTATCTTCTTGACTGTTACCTTATTGAAAACTTCAATAAAATTGCTTGAGAGCCAGGGTGCTTAATATTTCGCAGAAGACTGTTCCCTACCCACCTCCCCACCCCGACATGCTCCTTCAGTGAACATTTCCCTTTACTGACAGGCCACAGTTTTCACCATGTAACTATTTTTGGTCATTTGCTGGGAGTTCTTGTTTTCAACTTCCCTTAGGAATTTTGTGAGCATGGGAAAAAGACTCCTGCTTTTCATTACACACTCTGTTTGTGATGACACCTGATATATATCGTACATTTCTAAGAAGGAATTCAGGAAAAAAATTAATAGAAAGGAAAGAAAAACTATACTCACTTAAAAATTTGACCTAAAACTAGACTCGATACATACACAAAATGAAATAACTTACGTTAACAATAATTACTTCACATTTCACTTGTTTTCTACTTTACACACTATATTAGCCTCAGCTACGGTCACATCCGCAATGTGTAATTTTGGCAAAAATGAAATCATATTTCTTCTATGGAGATTGCAAACGATTTCTGTCACCCTTCTTATATTCTCCCTTCCCCATGTTAATAATTTAATTAATTGCTGTGAATAAGTTACATTTATGTCCTCATATGTTGCTGCCTAAAAATAGGCAAGAATTTGGAGTGACTTACAAAGTGGTTGTAAGGACAAATGGCTAGATTGGTTGTAAGAAGTTACATGATTTCTAAATAATAAGAGATTGGGCTGTGGCCTCTGGCACGTCCTCCACCTTAAATACCTGAATGATTTATTTCTGATTGTTCCATCCATCAGTGACGTTTGTTCTAAATGGAAAAGGTTTGGATTAGGTGATCTTCACTTTCTATTACATTGTCATAACACTGTGATGAATAATTTGCCCCCAGAAGTTTTCAAACATTGAATTTATGAGAAAAATTAAAAAGGATAAGGGCGTGCTAAAGAGACAGCAATTCGTGACGTCCTTAATAACCGGAAAGGCTTTCCGATGTGGGGGTTCGAGGGATTTAGTTCACAGAAAAGCTCTCATTAAAGAGAGAATACAAGAGGCACTCATTTCTACCAGTAAGGTCTGATCATAAATGAGATATATTTAAGGAGAATGTTTCATTTGTTGCAAAACCACATTATATAATATTTGGGTTTTCAAGAACTGGAATACGTTCAAGACAGTCCATGAGAGTGAATCAGGGTAACATTTGTGGGTTTCTTGGTGTTTGGGGTGCACTGTCTTTACTCATCATGTAAATTGCTGAGTTTACACTTTACTCTCTAAATGGAAGTTATGCATAATTCTCCTTGTACAGTTTGGAGAATTAATGCTTATAGAACTTAAAGAACTAAAGCTTAAAAGGGAACAAGTCTCTAACATTTTGACCTCAGGTCATTTGATTCTGCAATTCCTCTAGCGTGAGTCATATGTAAGAGGGTGGAGAGGTACAGGGGAAAGAATATCTGAATTTTAGCACAGGCTTCTTTAATTTGAAAATCTGCAAATACTCATCACAGCTATAGATACAGTGGTGGAGAGGAAACATGTCTGGACCTGAAGAGCTTCACCTGCAAAATAAGGAGTTTACCCTGTGTGAGCTTTAAGGCTTGGTATAGTTCTGCAGGCTAATCAGCGATATTGCTTCACAGGTACATAAAAACTAGAGCTCTAAGTATAGGGTGTGTGATGAATAGAGAGGCTTCAGGAGGAAAATCATTTATGGATCCCAATTGTTATATCTTGGTGGTTTCTTCTGAGAAGAAGACATAAACCTGATACATTTTGAGAAACTAAATTCTTTTTTCATATTTATTATCTACAGAAAAATATGGCTTATTTAAACAGTTGGTATATTTTGTGTGTTTATTGATCAATAAAGTTTATCAAAAACTCTGTTCCTTCATAAGAGAAAAGCAGGGAAAACAGAGCATGTAACTGCAGCGTGAAGACCTGCCATTTGACCCTGCAATTCCTTTGTTGGGTATATTCCCAGATGACCAAAAATTGCATTACAACAAAGACATTTGTATCAGAATGTTTATTGCAGCCCAATTCATAATTGCCAGGTCATGGAAGAAGCCCAAGTGCCCATCGATCCACGAATGGATCAACAAACTGTAGTATATGTACACCATGGAATACTATGCAGCCATTAAGAAGGATGGAGACTTTACATCCTTCATGTGCACATGGATGGAGCTGGAGAATGTTCTTCTGAGCAAAGTATCACGAGAATGGAGGAAAAAGTATCCAATGTACACACCCCTATTATGAAACTAATTTATACCTTTTATATGAAAGCTATAACCAAATAGCCTAAGAATATGGGGAGGGGGGAGGGAGAAGGGAGGGCGGAATGGGTGGAGGGAGGAGGTTTGAAGGGATCACTTCTGAGGTTTATCTTATAGGGGTACAGGTGAATCTTTCTAAGAGTAGAATGTGAACGTTTTAAAGCAATAACTGAGAAAATGACATGAAGGCTGTGTTGACCAGTTTGATGGAAGTATTTCAGATTGCATGTGAAAACCCCACACTGTACCCCAGAAGTGCATTAATGTACACAGTTACCATTCGATAAAAATAAATAAATAAAGAAAGAAAGAAAGAAAGAAAGAAAGAAAGAAAGAAAGAAAGAAAGAAAGTTTCAGGAAAAGCAGCTCGTGCTGGACACTGGGACGGCCTGGCACTTCTCAGGGCTACATTGTCCACAGGTTAGAGCTGATCCTATAACTTCTATTTAGGAGAAAACCCTTACAACTTGTGAGTAAATCCGTGAGTGCTTGGGTGAGTGAGTGAGAGAATCAGGGCTAGATGTGCACAGAGAGACCTGCAACTTCAGACTCAACCCAGACTGAGAAACAGTCCAGCAGTTTTTAACTTCAAAGTTTACCTCATAGTGACATTTAAGCAGTGAGATATTAAAAGATGTTGATACACACTGATAGTAAATAAAAAGAACTCACATTTTAAAGGACTTTGGAGTTTATTATAAGCTTTCCTGTATTCTTTCGTGGGATTAGCTTTGCTGTCTTCTGTGAAGGCACCGTTATTTCCATTTTAAAGATGGGGAAAGAAAGCAAACTTGCCATGTGCCAGATTTAGAAGCCCATCAAAGTCGGCTGACTACGGAAGTCCTGACCCCGTTCCCTGCATTTAGTATAAAATTTTGTATAGGATTGATGGTGGCTGAGGACATATAAGAGTGACAGAACTTGATTGGGGGTTCAGCTCCCCCTTCTTTCCAAGAGCACTGGACCACACTGGAGGTGCTCACCCTGTTATCTCTTTAAGGTTCTCCTCTCCCCAAACCACCACTCACTCTGGCCCTTCTATTGTGGAAATAGTGGGTCTGTATATCCAAGAATTGCTTAAAAGTAAGCCATTCCCAGGTATGAACATTTTTATACATAAATACATGATTTACCCAAAATTGTTTTCCCACTTTCTACATTAATTTTTTTATTCTGTATGTCAGGCAATTAAAAGTAGAAAGAAATCATTTAGACCACCCGATGAGTGACAGCATATAATCACACATCCCAAATACCCCCAGAGTCACTGTTGAATGTCTGGTGGCTGAAATCATCTGCAATAAGAGGCCCAAAGTCCTGGGCAAGACACATCAGATGTTCAAGTTAACACCTTGCCTCTGTTTCCACATCATGTCCTCCACTTCCGTGTCTCCTAAACAAGAATTCTCTTACTGTTGGTGTGTTTTTACCTTCATGTACAGAAGCCCGCTCCATCAGCCTATTTAAAGTCCTTCTGGAAGAAAGGTCTGATGTCTTGTCCGTTTTAATAACTTCAAGTTCAGTTAGGCCAAATGTAGACTTAGTGAAATCCCTGCGTATAAAACAGCTCAGAAAACACCGCGTGGTTGCTATTCATTCAGTTTGGGATGAGAATGTTGAGTGATTTCTCTGCAGCATGTTTTGTCTTAATACTGACTATGCAAAAAATGAGTAGAGTCTGGTCCTTGATTCAAAGACTGGATGAACTACTTTTAATTTGTTCATTTTATTTATAAATACGAGCAGTAGAGAACATGTGTGATGCATTTGACATGTGTGATGCATTTGTTCCTGCATTTGACAGGAACATGTATAGGGTATTAAAAGGATGGCGAATTTGACAGGAACATGTATAGGGTATTAAAAGGATGGCGAATTGGAGTGTGCAGAGAAAGTTTCCTGACGGAGGGGCCGTCCAGCCTAAACACAGTGGTGGTTTACCTGTTGCTGGGGTGTATGTTTGCAGAGGAGGTCACTGGACAAACAAATATCGAAGCAAACAAGTGTCCCATCACGGAGGGACTAACAGTCTCTGTTAGCCATTTAAAGGCTGTAGGGGGACATTTTTAATAGGGCTGGCTGGACTAGGTATTTCAGATCTTTCAGTCTTATTACAAGTAGTAAATGGAATACACAGGACTCAGGACACAAGGCACGAGGAAGCCGTGCAGTATCCGAGGCGAACGCCAAGAAGCTGAACCAGGCAAGTGGTGCCCCCGTGGAGTAGGGAGAGGGTTGGAAACAGTATAGGGTAAAAGATTCAGAAGATAAGAAACTTGATTCAGTTGAGAAAAAGGAAAGGCAAATGTAATGATGAGGTTTGCAATTTGGATGAACAGACTATTAAAGAACACAGGGGCACCTCAGGTTTCTAGGACAATGTGAGACTTTGTCTTCAATGTGGCAAGTTGGAGCAACATGCCGAGAAGGCCTGGAGGGAACCCATGGCCCTGCTGTACCATGTCTCTTAGTTTTGATTTGTAGATACACAGTTAGTAGTCATTTCTCAATGAAGCAAATGCAGTATTTTTATTTTGTGTCACCTCCGAGTTTATTTACATATAAAACTTTACTGAGTTTCGCAACCAGATATATGTTTAGAAATAAACAGTAGATGTTACGCTTCCAAGACAGAAATGTGAAAGTCAAGAGTAGCCTCCTGGTCAACAGAGCAAGACCCAGGGAGGGGTTTGTTTCTCGCACAGATGAAGAACCCCAGGTTCAGCAAACTGAAATGTTTTATTAAGCACAATTGCCTGAACTTTGCCCCAGAGAGGCACATTACGTTTATTTTTCTATTTTGACAGAGTCAAACCTACTCATTTTTTCAGAAGGAGACACACTTCCAAGGCTGTTCACAAATGACCTTGAAAAAGACATCTGGAACAAAAACACTGCAGCTCCTCTGTTCATCAGACACGCAACCATGAGAGAGAGAGAGAGAGAGAGAGAAACTGGGTCTGATACTGTGATTTACTTGACCAACATAGGCTAGGGTCTGATCTACGTACCTATATAATTTTTATATTTAATTAAAGATTTTTGCAAAGATATTTGGGTTTAAATAACAGGATAAGGGAATGTCACAATATTGTCCTCACTGTGTGCCCAAGCTAAGTAAATTCCCCAAACTTTGAGGATCTACACTGGGTAACCAAGTAGTTTCCCATTCAATGTCTGTGTTGACCTTTCCACCTGATCCAGTCTACAGGTGTATGAGTGGACACACAGACTCTGCCTTGGACTCCCAGGACAATTCTATGTCCATAGCATCTGGCCAGTGAGGTGAGGCTGGCACAAATGCTTGGCAGAACCACATGATGCCGTTAGTCTCTTTAGCTAAAGTGAAGAACGTGTCTGCAGGATGTGCATGAAACACCCACTGGCTCTCTCTCCAGAAGCCTTCTCAACCAAGTCACTCGGAGGGCCTCACTTTGGAGGGATCTCTGTAGTTATCTGAGAGCTGCATGACCTGCTGGCTCTGTTTATTTAAACACTTACATCTCTTGCAACTGCCCCCAAGGTACTGGGTTTGGAGAAGGGAGGCGAGTTAAAGGCCAAGTTTCACACACACAGTGAAGTGACAGGGAGCACATGAGGCTTCTAGTACAAAAAGTATTATTTGCAATTGTCTCCTCAAGTGGGACCTGTGTCATTGTGGATGAGAGGTGCTTGACAGTGACCCCGTTGTGGTGTCTGGGACAAGCTGGTGAGCTTTAGAGTTTCTAGTGTGTTAGAGTTGCCTGAGGGCTCTCTGTCCAGCCTGTCCCATCCCATGGTCTCATGCCGTCAGCCAAGTGGCACTAACTTGTCCCCCAGAATGTCTGTGGGAGCACCGTGGGACTGGGGCGGGGAAGACAGGCAGAAGTGCTCACAAGTGCAGGAGTGGATTAGCCTCTGCTCTTTCCAGTGGAATTTTTATAGGGCTTAAGGGGGATTATAGGTCAAATTAAACTCAGAATCATCTGGCAGGGCATGGCCCATCCCACAGTCAGCTATGATTAGGGAATTTATCAGTTCCAGAGAGCAGCTAGGAGCATTTTCTTTTGTCAGGAAGTCTCCAGGGGCCAATTCTAAAGCTGCCCAGCACCAGCATCACTCCCCCCGCCCAGATTCTGGGGTCTCAGGCATTTCTTCCCCAGATGCTGGGTTGTTGCTCTCTACAACAATGGGACGTCTCATTCCGGTAGCTATGATTTCACTTTTCTTTTTGATCATCTCCTAATTCCACCTAGACTTTTTATCTGGAAGGATCAGGTGCAAAAGGAACAGGGACATTTTTTTTAAATTTGACCAGAAGTAAAAATAAATTATTAAGCCCCTTTAGGCCCAGTTCTTACATAGAGCTTGTGCTAGCCACACTGGACAAGGTTTCCATCAGGGAGAAGAAAGATTTATCTCAGCTGAGAATGGCCAGAGTGGAATGCTAAATTTTCAAAATAGGTCTGTATAAATCTTTCCCTCCTTTTGTGCTAGTAATTACTCAGGAAGTAGCCAGAGATTGTCTTCTTTAATCAGTCTGTGCTTTTCCAAATGTCAAAACAAATAGCTAGTCCAAGAGTGAGTCAAAATAAACCAACATTCATCAGGGGAAATGTTGGCCAGAGCTACAAGAATATTGCCCACCAAGCAGAATGGCAACGTTCACTTCTGGTCCTGCAAAGCTGACTCTGAGGGGAACAATCATAGAAGCCCTCTACTAGAAGGAAAACTGAATAAACAAAAACCCTAAATAAAAAAATTATAAATACAAAAAAGAATAAAGAACTGTAATGAAGAACAATGGGGTATTGGATTGTGGATGATGCTGCAATTTTCAAAAGAGAGGTCAGAGAAATCTCTGAGAAAGTGTATTTGAGTGTTTCTACCAAGATACACTAAACAAAATATTCAGTGGCGAGTCTTAAGAAGCACTTAATTCATGTCAGAAATGATAGGCTCAGTGTCCATAGCTCAGTGGTTAGGGCTCCAGCCACATGCACCAGGGCTGGTGGGTTCCAACCCAGCCCAGGCCTGCTACACAGAAATAACAACAACAACAACAAATAGCCGGGCATTGTGGTTCACACCTGTAGTCCCAGCTACTTGAGAGGCTGAGGCAAGAGAATCACTTGAGCCCAAGAGTTTGAGGTTGCTGTGAGCTGTGACACCTCAGCTCTTTACTGAGGTTGACATAGTGAGACTCTGTTTAAAAAAAAAAAAAAATGATAACTGATGTTCATCAGTTTCCTTCCACATGGGCATAAGATTAAAAAGAGAGAGAGACCCTGTATGTGCAATTGTGCATATGACATCTACAGAGAAAATTTACAAGAATACATACACAGATTGAGTATGTGTATGTATTCATACATATATACAATACCTAATACCTAATAAGAGCTCAACAAGCCTGCTGGGTTCAAGTTACTGTACGAAATTTCATTGGGATTCTACACATGACCATCATAAGCCATTAGGAAAACTTTATTGTTGTAATACTGTGGGAAAAAAATAAAATTCTTGGCTCATCTTAGGCTTGCATACTAGGGGAGTCCAGACTGGCCTGAATAAAACCTCACCTCATGTTTTTTTACATCGGAGTGCGTCTCGGATTTGTCTGTTGGGGTTATTTGGGAGAATAATTTTCGGGCACAACATTTGGTGCATGGGCC
>NW_003852518.1:2266152-2315196 GCF_000181295.1 Otolemur garnettii
AAAAAAAAAAAAAAGAAATGGCAGAATGGAAAAAAATAAAAAAATAAAAAAAAATAAAAAAAAAATAAAATTCTTTTATAGTAATAACATGTAGATAAACTGATACATTTAAAATATTTATTTTAATGCTGTCATTGAGACATAATCTATATAATTCACCCCTTCACCATGTGCAATTCAATTGTTTTTATTAAACACACAGGTAAGTACTGCCATCACCACAGTCAATTTTAGACCATTTTCATCAACGCATTTTCATCACATACATTTTAGCTAACCATCCCCCAGTAGGTTAATCTCCTTGAAAGCCCTGGCAAACAAAATCTATATTCTGTCTCTGTGGATTTCACAAGAACAGAATGACATGTGTGTCATTTTGTAACTGGTTTCTTTCACTTATTATAATGTCCTCGAGGTTCATCCATGTTGCAGCATTTGTATCAGTATTTCATTCTTTTTCATGGCCAAGTAATATTCTATCACATGTATTTAGCATATTTTGCTCATCCAACGATTGGGTAATGAACATTTGAGTTATTTCTACCTTTGGCTACTATGAATAATGCTGTGTTATTCATGATACATTCATGGACAAGTTTGTGTGGACAGATGATTGTACATTCTCCGCAGTGATGTATGAGACTGAGTTATCAGTACCCTGCGGTATGACTGTGTTTAATATTTGCTCCAGCTATAAGTATCATAGACTTTAAATTCCTCTAATATCTTTGTTTATTTCCTTCCTTCTTTTCCGTTTATCTAAGAACTTCTCAAGTTGTATCTTTTCCTGGCATTTTGAAAAGAAAATTTGGTTTATCTAGAAAAATTAAAATAGGCATACCCTTTTACCTTTTTATTTCATTTTAAATGCCTTCAATAGAAATTTCTCTGCATTCTTGAAATGGATGTATAATTATGTTCAATGACTAGTACTGTAAATAGATAAAAATATAGAAATAGTATTATCTTTTTATTTAAGTAAATAAAATTGATTTAATTATTTCTAGTCATGGAGAAACATAATCAAAATAAAATGACTAATCTTGCTGTACCTGTATCTTCAAGGATAAATCTCAAAAGGTAATATCCAGTCAGGAAAGTTGCAAAATGTTACAAGTCATGTTATTTTGTTATATGCAATGTGATTTAAATGCCCCAGACAGGGATATATAGTAGATGGTATAAGATAGCAAGGCATGAATGGAAAATGCAGAGTGCAACTTTCTCTGGTGAGTAGCCAGAGGGAGGGTCCGTGGTGAGGCTTTAACCATATCTACAAAGACTGTAAAAGTTGGAAACTGAAGCAGAAATGTGAAGATGTTGAAATTACCCAAGTGTTACAAAGAGCGCCTGATATACAATATTCTCTTCTGTATGCTGGAGGTGCTCCAAAATCTTTGGAAATGAAACTCTAGATGGAAATATTTTATTTTTTCTTAGGTCAGAAGAAAAGTAGAAAAGAAGGAGAGAAGGGACAAAGTCCAGGGAAAGGGCCGAGAGCTCCTTCCTGCCCTGACGGCCACACTGCAGACCCCACCCGCAGGCTCACAGACGTCTTCATTTTACATTCACTAGAAAATAGGTGACACAAACTTTTATTCCATGTTTGCAACAAATCATAAAATACTGACTCAGGGAAGTAAAGTACATTATTTTCAGGTCACACAGTGAGAATAGTAAAGCTTCAGTTGAAAACCAGAACCATCTATCTCCAAATCCCATATTCACTCCTTACATGTTTTAAAATTACAATCTTTTCAAGCATAGATTTTGCACAACTCAGATTCTCCTGGCCAGAGGGGTAACCCCTCAATTCTTTAATTTGGAACGTGCAGGTATAAGGCTGTCCTTGAAGTACACCAGCCCCTGGGCCTTTGCACGCCAGGTTCCTGCAGAGCCCTGCAGTGCTCCCAGGACACATGGTATGGTGATCCCTGTTGAACTCTCCACACTGTATTCCCCAGATGTGTCCATTGTCTCTGGAGGTAGTGGGTCCAGACCTTCACTCCACTTCTCGGGAACCACACCACTGATCCTCAACCCCTGGTTTGATTCAACAACCTGTGTTACTCAACACTTTCAGGCAATGGTAAAGCCTTCCCCAGGACATCGGCGGCTGCCACATTTCCCAGAATCTGCTGCCATTGCACCTGATTCTGCCCACTGAATGTGGAATAGAGTGGAGCAGGAGCCACAGGCCAGCTCCTCTCCTCAGGCCAGCTCCTTTTCAGAAGCCACTCTCCCCCCTCTGGCTCCTTGCATCCCTCCATCTGCTTTTCTCATAATCCCATCAGGAGTTTGACTTAAAGGTTTGGGATTCCCTTTGAAGATTTTGTAATAGAGATAAAAACAAAGAGCTATAAAAACACAGAGGGATCAATTAATTCTGCTGTGGGGGGATCAAGGAGGACATCAAAAAGAAGGAGACTTTGAATTTGGCCTTGAAGCATGATTAGTACTTTTATAAAATCACAAAGAATTCAAGCAGAAAGGAAATCCAATCTTTGGCAGTTTCGCCTGACCATCCTGGGTGAAAATAGGAATATGTGACACTGCACTTTCTAATTTGCTGTGTGACACCGCACTGTCTAACTTGCTATGTGACACTGCACTTTCTATCTTGCTGGGGATTTTCCAAACCATTAAGTCCTGGCTGCAGTGGAAAGTTAGCAGTGCTTGGGGTGATTCAGGTGAAATGACAGCGACATTTACAGAACTCTCTTTATAGTTGCTCCAGGCAAATTGTTGGTATCTTAAAAGCAGCTGAGTTAAGTTGGTATATGGCTAAATCCCAACCAACTACCTCGCTGGCTCAACTGTCAGCTCAGCTACACCTGCCGGGAAAAGGCTTAACATACCTTCATAAACAAAAGGATGTCTGTCTTCATTCCTGACTTTTATTTCCTTCTCCTCAAACTCAACTTTCAAGCCCTCTAAACTATAAGTCAACCTAAAGATTTATTAAATAGTAAAACATTCAGAATGTGCATTTGAGGTCAGGCATATTAAAGTCTGCCTGATTTGAACATAGAAAGCAGAGTTGTGTACCAGAAAGAAAATTGGCTTAACATTCAAATAAACCAGAGTTTGAATCCCAATTCTATTTCTTGACAGGGTTACCTAGGGAAATCATTTTAAGGTCTGAACTTCTGTTTTCTCATATTTGAAATGGGGTGTCTATTTCAAAGTGTCATTTCAGATTTAGGACATGTGGTTTGTAGCGCAATGATAATAGTGGAATGAAGGCAGAGGGATGTGACTCTGACACTTTAAATTGGCTAGGCTCCTCTGCTTCATGGTTGTTTAACTGTAAATTTAGTCAAATATTTCCCTGTTTTGTTTTCTAATATAGCAAATGTAAATAGAGATTTCCAGGCATTAAAGTTTGATGTGAATTTTAAATTAAAATCAGGTAAAGAAAAACATTTTATAAATTCAAAAAAGCTATACAAATGTAGAGAAATAAAATTTATTCTACAAACATTATTATGTTAAGTAGCTTTTTTGACCCTCTAGCCATTTGGTTGCCTGAGATAACCATTCATTAGTATGAAAATCTCCTGATGTTCAGATGAATAGGTCACAGGCATTGAATATCACCCTTGAGAACAGCTATACCATATTGGTCTTATTTGTTCTAAAATTGGAAAGACAAGCAGAAATTAAATGGCACATTTAAAACAGAAATGTTTTTAAAATTTTCCACTCAGAAAGGTTAAAATAAAAAGACATTTGTTGAATTTTTATGTTGAAATGGGACAGTAGATGCGAGAGAAGGATGGACCCCACTTCGGGTATAATTTAGTAATAGAAATTTATTGATAATTTGAAGCACCTGCAGGTGCACCTGCAGGGAGCTCTTATGGTGGGCCAACAAGAAGCCTCGAATAGTGGGGAAGAAGCCTTTTTATACTATTCTGCATAGTCATGATGACTAGCAAGCTAGGGCAATACAGAAGCCAATCATAGCAGTTAGTATGGGGTTACAGGGTAGGGGTACATATTGATTCATACCTCACAAGATATATCACAAGTACATTACTTCATAATCACAAGATGGGGTCATAGGGGTTTACACAATTTGGGGTGGTGGTATCTGTTTACTTAGGGTACATTAGTTCATAGTTCAGGGGTACAAAACAAGTGTCAGGTAAATTTCTGAGAACAACTTGGGACCTCTTCACCTGGGGCTTTATTTGGAATCAATCCCTTCCTTCCTCAACCCCTCGATGTGTACTTCCTCAATTTCAGGCTGTTTCTCTGCTCTTGAGAGAGCTGGAACTAAAAGCTTAGGAGAGGCTTCCTTTTCAAGGGTAGGGGGCTTATTCCCCATTGGTCTTAGGGAGGGGGTCAAGGGCTGGGGGCTTGGTTATTACAATGTCTTTGGAGTTGTTTTGATTCAGAGGGTGAAAATAGTGAGGTTATACTGACTTAGATGATTTAACCCCCTTTGTCACTTTCATCATAACATGATGGGGGACTCAAAAATTAATCTGAAGACAAATTTGAATTTTCTCTTCAAAGTGAATTTTATAAGGAACCCCCTTCCATGAAGAGGTCCCAAGTTGTTCTCGGAAATTTACCCAACACTTGTTTTATACCCCTGAACTATGAACTAATGTGCCCTAAGTAAACATGGAGAAGAATGTTCTAGGTGAAGCGCTTGCCCACCCCACCCCACCAGCTTGTGCTCAGCTCCGCCTCCTTCTACCTACTCCTGAACCCCTAAGATTTTACTATACAATGCCCTAAGTGTGATTGAGCAAGGAAATTCATTTAGCTTGATAATTAAACTTGCTATTAAAAAATAGTCATGCCACTTTCTGTCTGAAATTATCTTCCCTTTTTTTGCAAAAAAAAGTATTTTATTTTCTTTTCCTATAGGCTCAGAGTGACTTAAAAAAATTATTCTCTTCATATAGCTATTTTTGAGACCTAAAGTTCTAGTAACACAGTCTGAATTCCATCCTGGCTACACCATAAGCCTGGTACGTACCTGTGAGTACTTGTCTCAATCTCTCTTTGCCTCAGTTTCTTCCATAAAATGAGGAAATAGATTACTATATACAATACTGAATAGACTGTATAAAAATACATGTGGCTCAGTGAGTAGGGCGCTGGCCCCATATACCGAGGGTGGTGGGTTCAAACTCAGCTCCAGCCAAATTGCAACAAAAAAATAGCTGGGTATCATGGCAGACACCTGTGGTCCCAGCTACTTGGTAGGCTGAGGCAAGAGAGTTGGAGGTTGCTGTGAGCTGTGACACTGCAGCACTCTACTGAGGGCGAATAAGTGAGACTCTGTCTCTTAAAAAAAAAAAAAAGAAAACATAAAGAGAAGAAATAGAGTATGTGTAATAATGTTTTTCTTTGTAACTATAAAATCAGTATGAAGTAGTGATGACTAAGGTAAAAAAATAAAAATGCTGAACCAGTGGCCGGCATCTAGAGACCAATGGATGTCCCTGTCGCATCTAGAGACCTCTGGATGTCCCTGTCAGCATCTGCCCTGTTGGAAACTCTACACCCTGTGTTTTACATGCTGGGTTTCAGTTTACAGAATAATCCTGAATTTGTATATATGTGTGTGTGTGTGTGTCTATACACACATAATCAATTTTTAACTATAAATTAAGATTTGAAATTAACTCTTAGAGAAGTTACATGTGGCAACATCCAAGGTAACGTGGCTGAGAACTGACCCAGCTGACAATCTAACGTGTCAGCCTGTGGTAACTGTGGACTTTCTGCTCTGCCTCCAAGGCTCCGTCGCGGTCCTGCCTGTCACGCAGCAGTCTCTGGGCCCTTCCCAGGCTTCCCAGAGACACATGTTGGCACGAGGGCCTTCCCCTTTAGGGATGTGGTGCACTTTCTTATTAGGTCGGTTCGCACTTGCATGCAACGTGAAGACCTGACCCACTTCCTTTATCCTGGAAGAGTCCGTGAGTCCCTTTCCATTCAGTCTCTGCCTTTCTTATCAGAGGCATTCACAGTCACTTTCTTTCACCACACTTTGCTGTCCTCCTGAACTCCATGCAAGTGGGACCGGACGGTGCCCACGCCTTGCCCTCAGCACGGTGCCCTCGACAAGCTTCCAGCTGTCTGTGTCTGCAACCAGCTCTTTCTCTTCGTAGGAGGGATGCCAGAATGCAGGGGGATGAGGCGGGGGTGGGAAGAATGCCAGTGAAGATTATGTATATTACAAGTTTCTTTAAGGTTAGATATAAACTTACCCAATGTCTGTGAAATTCTACCTCCAGGTAATTATTGAGTTTGAGATTGGCACATGTACTCACAGACATGTTGTCTTAATAGACCACACCTGTCCATTCCCTTTCATGCTGGGCACTTTGTCAATCCAAGGTGTGTTGTTAGGAAGATAATTGCTATAATATTCCTATAAAAGATTTTTGTGGTCAGATGATTTCATTTGTCATGAATCAATACCAGGGGGTAGGATTGCACAGGTCTTGGGTAAGTTTATAGCTAACTTTAAAGAAACTTGTAATATAAATAATCTTCCCTGGCATTGTTCCCACCCCTACCTCATCCCCCTGCATTCTGGCATCCCTCCTACGAACACTTATATGAGATACTTGTCTCCGCATCTGTCATATGCTCTTATTAATTCTTAAGACAATTTCTGTGATGTCCTCTTTCTCTGATTTTTTAAATTTTTGAATTCAATTATATGGTTTTCTTTCTCTTTTATATTTGAACTTTACATGTTTTTTCCTATTGATTCACACCTTTTGCATAAGATATATTTTTTTCATGTCCTCCCCCGATTCTTAGGTGTTTCTCTCTTTGTCCTTTATCCACTACTGGTAATTTCTGATAGCGTTTTTGCCCTTGGCCATTAATTCACTAAATTTATTTCAGGTAAAATGTTTTATTATTCCATGTGTACTCTGAACACTTAATTTCAGTGCTTGTATGTATCCAATTCTGTATCACTAATTGGTTCATCTATGTAAGCGTTTGTTTTCTATTTCCATGTTTCCCTGAGAATATTATTTATAGTCATGGTAAAGTTTTTTTTTTTTTTTTTTTTTTTTCTGTTCCATTAGTTCTTTTCTTCTAATTGGTTGGGTTTTTTTAACTGCCTTCTCAATCTGAGATATCAACATTTTCTCCTGTTTTATATTTTATTTACAAAAAAAAAAATCCCTACTTCCCCCTGATTGTACAAATCTATCCCTGCCCTGCAGTAGTGTTGTGGTAGGCAATCATTTGCTTTACTCAAACTCTTGTTTTCCCACTAATAAGCTGGGTTATTATGACAATTTCCAAAATATCAGTCAGTCTCGATTAATGACCCTGTGGAAGTGAGGCAAATCTACCCTATAATGTCACATATTTGGATATTGAGTGAGATGATCCACGTACAGTGATGGAAATGCACCTGATTAATTTTCAAAATGTAGCTGTTACTGTGATACTGGTTAGAACTCTGATTCTTGGCTCTCTGTATTATTAGAAAAGATTTTGAGGGATATTATCTTCCTAGACAATGTTAGGTTAGATACAGATGTTATTTTAAAATTATTGTGGTCACCTTATTTTCTTAGTAACCTTGATGGCGGAGAAATGATGACTTAGCAATTGAAGCAAAGAGGTAAGATGTGCTGAACATATCTAAGGAATAAAAATACTCATTAAAACTGCAGAAGATTGTGCTGAGTGTAAACATAAGGTGCAAATGCAGGAATTAAGAATTGCATCTAATACAAAATGAAACAGTGCATTCTGGGAAGGACGATGTAGGTGAGAATAGTATCCTATACACAGAAATTAAGCAGGTATTAGAAAGAAAGAAATTACTTTTATGAAAACAAAAATGTTCCCTTAGACAAAATTACTGGTAGACCCACAAGCTGCTTATTGAGAAGTAGCTACAATAGTATTTCCATAACTGAATCCCCAAGAAATAATTTTATTCACATCAGATGCTTCATGAAAAATAATGTGTACCCAAAGGGAAAATTCCTCAGACAGCCTTTTAATCTCAGCGACTGACTTTTGCACATTAACACATTACATTTCTCATATGTCTTTGATTAAAACATTAGAAACATTTCAAGCTTCTTTGTCTCAGAGTTTCTTAAATGTGTTTGGTCACCAACATTAAAGAATTATGCTAATGACTTTTTGAAAAGCAGAGATCACTGGATGTTTGCCAACCTGCCGCCCCTTCCTGGAAGCACAGAGCGATTACAATGGCAGCCTCTGTGTTGGGTGGGGCCACCTGACTATGTCTGGTCAGTGGCAGGTGAGTTAAAGTGAGTAGGCCACTGTGTTCAACAGGTCATTGAGAGCATCTCAAACTCTCCCCTGAGAAGAAGTAATGAAGGGGCCGCTTGCAGAGATGTGGGCGAGGCTATGGAATGAACAGGTGTTGAGAAAACACCCAGGAGTTACAGTGATAAGGGAACGATTATCGCCTGAGGTCTGAGGAGAGCAAGGGATGGTGCTACTGGAACCTGATGCCAACCACAGGGGAAGCTCTGCGGTAGGTGTTTGGTGGGAGTGAATGAATAAGAAACCCAACCTCTCTTTCCTTCTCTGATCCTTGAACAGCTTTTCAGTGTTTCTTCCATAACCTTAACACAGTTAGGAGCCAGAGGGAAACGAAGCTCTGGGTGGGAGGCCGCTTCCACTCTCTCCTCCTGTCTCTCCCACACCTTCCCTTCCACCCTCACACACACTAACTTCCAAGATGGCAGCAGCACACACCACTGGATGGGGGACCTCAGGGTCACCTCCTGGGGCTGCCAGTCCACATCAGACATCAGGTGAATACTGTATAAACTTAACCGTATTAAGCAACTGAGATTTTTAATTTTTATCTCAGCTAATGTTAATTGCCTTGATTAAGAGACTGTACTCAGGAAGTTTATCATAGATTTCAGATTTTTTGCAATTATTGTACATATGTATTTTTTGATCAGATATATAATAATTTGTGTACTAATTTTGAGCAGTTGCACAAAATTCCTTCTGTCATCTTCTTAACACCTCCAGGAGCTGTCATTAATACCTCCCTAAATACAGGCCCATCACAGGGGTGGTGCCCACAGTGAGAATACCAGCTAGACCACTAGACCACATATTCTTAATGAATGCTACATTAACCAGATGTATGTCTGCCTAGAAGTGTTATGTGTTACAAATGAATGCAAACATTGTGACGACATTACTGGATGGATGGTGTGCTATCAAGTATGCCTCATAAAAAGTTGTATTTAATAGAAATATGAAAGAAGTCAATTAGCTATGGCCTACTATCATTTCAGATTGTTCAAATTTAGCAACATCCTTATACCATGTAATAAATAAATAGTGTAGATGGGACTGTATCTACAAAGAAAATTACCAAAAACAAAAACTGAAAGCATTCTAGCATTTTTTGAGGCTTGCTTTCTTCTAGGTCTTGGGCACATATAAAATTTACAAGTGCACTAAATACAGGCCCTGAGGGCTAAAGCAGTAAAATGACTTACCCGGGAGCAAGCTAAAGGATCCGGATGCATATTTATTTAACCCAAAGCACACAGTCTTTCCTTCACAGCAGACGGCCCACTGCCGTAGCTACCCTTGATATATTGCTTGTCTATGGGAGAGATGGGCTTGCCTAATGCAGTGCTCTCCAGCATAGTATTTCTGGTTTGATTTTTATTGTGCATTCAGAATGATTCCTCCCTGAGTGTTACTCAATGAAATATTTATAACATTGCAGACCATTAAATAAACACGTGAAGCCATTCTGGGTTTATTTGTCTGCCCTCAGCAAACCTTTTAGTTCTTCAAAGTTCATTTCTTGGAAGACCTCAGAGGACGAAGGGGGTGGGGTCCCTGTGGAAATGCTCTTTCTTTGCTCCTTATTTATTTATATTTTTGCTCTGCTTCGTCCATGTTGAGAACTTTGCTCGTTCTTTACCAACATCTTACAGTACATTACTTAGACCGAAGTAAAGAAGATAAAGCAACCTTACAGCCCTGTGAGGGGAAGACATAGTAACACTGTGCTGTATTTGATTTTGATGACAATTGAGGAATGAAACCAGAAATATATATGAAATTTCTTTAAGACTCAGCTTCAATCTGCTCTCTCTACCACAGAAATCACAAAGTCAAATTGTTGCATTTAACTGCATATTTATACCTTTTAAATATTGTTTCTTATTAAAAGTGGGTTTTAAAAATGTTATCTGTGGTAGCACATTATATTTCTTTTAAAATCCCTATTATTTAATCTTCTTGTCGATCTAACTCATTCAGTTTATCTACCACTATGATTCCATAATAGCAAAGCAAGGACAAATTTGGGCTTGTGCATGTGGATAAATTCATTGTGAAGGATAAATATGGAGTGAGAAGGGAGCATGCAGGTGGAGATCCCGAGTTTATCTGGGGGTCTTTTATATCCTGATTAGATAGCCACGCAGAGACTTGAGCAGGCGGCTGCACGCGGAAGTCTGGTTCCGGGTTACGCGGGAGTAAGGCGCTAATGTGGGAACCCAATGTGAAGTAGGGGAACTGTAACCTCCCTTACTCTAGAATGTAATTATAACTCTCACGTCCCTAACTCTAGAATGTAATTATAGATAAAGAACAAAAGATGTCGAGTATTCAAACTTTGGAGAATCTGACACCTACGGGTCAGGAAAAGAAGAATTCAGGAAAGCAGGCAGCGAGGGAGTGGGCCACAAGCTGGGTGTGGCATTTGCGCATGCGCACGTGTCGGGGTTTCCCTGGGCACCGACTGGTGCTGCGCCCTCTGCTGGAAAACCCCCGTGCCTACTTCACGTGGTCTAGGTTATTGCAGCTTCACTGCAGGTGCTGAGACCTCCCTCTGCAGGGTGGCCAAGTCCCTCTTCTTTGCTGTGCTTTACAATTGCTTTGTTTTCTGTATCTTATATGAAATCATACTGGCCCTTCTGACTCAGTTTTCCTATGTCTTTCCTTGTATTTCTCACAACTCTAGTTCACTGTCCCACATTATGGTGACTGGCTTGCTATTTTAAATGACTTTATGGCCCCTCACCCTGCTAGATCATCTCTGGGCTCCCTGAGGGCAAATTAAGATAATGTTCTCATGCTTTGGACACTACTGTATTATGAACCATGGTGTGTGGATGGTAGTGAGAGGTCTACATGCAATGTTCATGTTACTTTGTAGCTATTAAAAAGGATTATTTGATCTCTTCATAATAACTCATCACTCAGGTAGCCAAAAAGTATTTCACCGTTCTTTTGTTGGTTATGAAATAATATTCTTCCAATATTTCACTCCCATAAAATCTTTTTGAAAACAGAAGATACTTCTGATCATTTTAAACAAGAATTATATGTCATCTCTGAATATATAGCCTCTACTTTTTTTTTTTTTTGCTGGTTTTTCCTTTTGTAACTATTTTTAATTCATAAATTTATTGGTTAGAATACAAGGAGGTTTTATTTACTGAGGCATTGATAGTTGGATGGCAAAAATTAATAAGTACACTGACTCAGCCATAATTTTGTTAAACTTTATTCTCTATTTTTCATATTTCTAATTTTAAAAACAATAATACTACATCATATGCACAAAATAATATCTCAAATCATAATTGTGAGATAAAGCAAGAATGTGATATTATGAAGAAAAGTTTTTACATCAACTGTTTAAAAATTCTTTCAAAGGTTCCAAAGTGAATAAAACATGAAAAGCACATCCACAAAGTGTAAAACAATCATTTTGTACAAAGAGTATCCAAGTGTTTTGAAGTGTTAGATGTTGGGGAGACCAGTTATCCGGGAAATTAATCTCTTGTCCTACTCTATTTGGGGAGAATTGACTCTAGATAAATCACTTTAAGTGAACACATGTTAAACTACCACAGAAATCCATTAGGGAACATTTGGTCTGAGATTTGCTTCTTCCAAATACGCCTCATGACTACTTCCTTCTCAGACTCTGTGGGTACAGGACACCATAGTCTACTGAAACATTGATCTTCTGCCTTCAAAAGTAGCCAATATATTTGAATCGAGAACCACCTAATTTCTAACAGACATTATCTCAACTATGATACTGGCCAAAAATAGAAGCACTTCATTAAGGTGAAAAATTAGAGACTAGTTAGATGCCCAAATGTTGAAGTTTTAAAAAAGGAGATTGCAGGGATAGGGTGTGAATAGGGATCAGTTTCGTAACCAATTATGTCAGGTATATGAAGAATGAAATGTCATCTTTTTATTAACAAGCCTTAATGAGGCTTTGGCTACAGCATGGCCCCAGGGCCTCCTGACTGGGAGACTGGTAATACATGCTACTGTATAACTGAGAAAGACTGTTCGTGCTTTTAGAGATTCCTCAAAATGGAACATTTGCAACCCTGAATCCAGGTTCTTCTTTGAAATGTAGCAAAAATTATTTTACTAAGAGCCTGGTTAAAGGATGGAGAGAGTCACTGTAGACCACAGGTTCTCAATGGGGATGATTCTATACTGCCCTTCTGCCCCGAGGCATATGGCAACATCCAGAGGCATATTTGGTTGTCACAGCTAGGACACTACTGGCATCCAATGATCTGAGGCCAAGGACGCACAGGACAGCCACCACAGTGATGAATTACCTGCTGCAAAACAATGGAGTAAGGCTGAGATTCCCTGCTCCAGGGGAGCTCCTCCATGAGGACTGGGGTGATCCAGTTGTTTGCCTGCAAGAAATGCAAAATGCAAGGTTCAGGACTAATGTTCATTTGAGAAAGAGAGTAACAGAAAAATGAATTAAAAATTTATAATTCACTAGAAATTTTTCTCAGCATCAAGATTAAAGAAGATGCTGTACTTATTAGAAAATAAAGCAATGAATTCTGGAAGAAATGTTAAAAGGCGATAAACAGGTTTAAAAAGTGTTGTTAGGAAAGCAACAACAAGAGCAAGACTGCAGAGTCACCAGTGGCTTTGCATCATGGATGGCAGCCGTGGTGGCCAGATTAAACACTGAGAAAATTCTAACCCATGTATGAAAATGGGCACCCCGGAACCTACGGGAAAACATTAAAGAAAAATTAAAAAATACAAAAATAGGAGACAAAACAGGCATCATAGACGTGTATGTCTCTTTATATATATGTGTGTGTGAACATTTACATGAATGTGTGTGCATGTATATATAGATATATACGCACACGTACATATCTAAGGGAAGCAGAACAGAATGGAGAAATAAAATGCTTATTTGTGTCATGAAAGAACATATTAAAGATAAAGTCTGGAATCTTTAGATCACATTCACATACTATCAGGTGAAATTAATTGTGTTGAAAAAAAATGTTTTTAAATTCTATGACCGTCCATGAAACAAATCAAAAGAGTTATTCTATAAAATGAAAATAACAGAACTTCTTCACTGAAGCATTTACCGCAGAAGGATGATTCCGGGATAATGATTATATCCATTCCCTGTGGTAGTTGTGGTAAGTAAGGAGAAAATATATGCAAAATGCCTTGTCCGGTGACCAGGATTTTGAGATATTGAAAAGGATTGTTGACGTTTGAATTAGGTAGTTATTAAGGTTCTGAGGACCTTGACTATTACCCCAAAGTTAATGAGGTTCCACTGAGTCACTTTGATTCTGGGGGTGACAGAACTATTTCATTACTTTGAGAATAAAAGTAGGCGGTAGATTGAAAAGCAGAAAATTTGAGCTTAAAAATGACTAACTGAGAGGTTTCATGGGGTGGGAGGACAAGAAAACTGGCCATAAGATGTTAGACCAAGTCTGTCCAGGGAGGATGGAGAGAGGGGTAAAGTGGGAGGTCCTTCAGAAATATCATTAAGACTGGCAAATAATTCAAGGTGCAGGGGTGATATTTGGGAACAGGATTGACTTAAAAGTCTTAAAGTTTTAAAGTATTGCAGGTGAAAAAAGCAAGTATAAGTGTGGTGTCTAAGGAAATAAAATTATATCTTATTATTACCTAAAATGTAGTAAAATGATCTTCACTTCATGTTAGTAGCTAAGCAGTTAACGAAACAGCCACAGTGAACAGTAGTGTGCTGCTTTTTGAATTCCATGCTGGGCACAGAGAGGCAAGAAGACACTGTCTGCCCCTTTTTAAAGTACGTGTAAGGGCAGCGGGCAGAGAGCTACCTGGACACACTTTAAATGTGGAACATTAGGTACTGGAGTAGTGGCAAGTAAGGTCCGTTGCAGGTACACGCAGGGGAGTGAGCCCTACAAAGTGAGAGAGGGGCACCTAGAGATTGCATGTGACCTGCCTGAGGATGGGTAGAAGTTCAGGAGGCAAAACTCAGAGGGACAAGACAGAGAGGGGCTTGGAACCATAGGAGTTTCCAACATAAATGATTTTCATACAAAATTCTAAAAAGGTTCCATTGATCATGGCCAGCATGGGATTTTTGAGCTCAAAATGAGGGAGTTCTTTTTTTGGTATTATTAGTAGAGATGATAATTGACAGCAACTCACCCAGCACCAGTTCCAAATGAAAAGTAAGATCCTGGTGATATTTTGGGTTTTGTTTTCTCAGAAATGTTTTCCTGACATTATGATTAGAGGATGGTGATGATGATGACGGTGATGAAGGCAACAAGAGCACTGCTGATGATGAATAAAAATTAACCACTGTTTGCTGGGTCTACATACTCAAGCTCATTTAACCCCGAGAATAAAAGCAAACATTAATCTCTTCTTACGAAGGTGATGTAACTGCAGCTAAGTTTACCCTGATGAATAAAATGACGGTTACTATTTTTTTTAACTACAATTAATTTGATATGTTTTCCTCATTACTTTTCTAAGCAGTAGAATTTGACATAATGCATCAACAATTCTAATTGATAGGATTGGTAACTTCTGAGAATCTCATTTTACGAAATAGTAAAATAGGTAAGTTAGTGGCTGGTTCATAGCACAAATGTAAAAATACCTTTAGCTACTTGGATGGCTTTAGAAATATTACAGACAAAATTGCTTTTCCTCAGAATGACTGTCATTTTATTTTTTTTCTTTCAAGTGTAGCAATAATCATATTCATTGTATCTCAAAGTTTCAGATGAGTTTTTTTAAATGTGAGCATTTTAAATTCCTATTCCATGGCGATATTTTAGTCCACTTGAACCATAGTCCTTTTACAGAACTTTTTATTAACAGTGTCCATCTCCAGTTTGTTCCCTGTTCAATTTCCTGTGTCCTATAAGCACTGAGGGTGGATCACTCATAAGACTAACTTTAGCTATTTGCCTTGGGCTATATTTTATTTCCTACCTTAAATCAACCTAATGTGGTGAAAAAAGAATATTCTTAAATTAATTCCTATGCTACCTGGAGGTATGGCTACATTTTTATTTTGAAGATTTGCCTTAAGGTCAGCAATAATTAACTCAGAGGTTTTAATAGGCATATTCCGGCACAGGCTCAGTGCAATGTTGTCTTGTGGGCATATAGCATAAATCACAGCTATAAGCCTATTCTCTCAGAGTACATGTAAGAAAACTCTTGTGATTTGAAAGAAATCATTAACTATAATTTCTTTGCAGTAGCCTGGCTTCACTTTTTTTTTTAACTTAAATTCAAAATGTGACTAAAAGTACAGCTTTTGCTTGTGCTGTGATAGTCTGTATGCCTGTGTAGGCATAGGGGTCTGTTTGTGTGTTTGCATAAATGGTGTGCCTTTTGTGGTGTGAGAGTCTGTGTTTCAAAGGTAATTAAGATGTTCTGTTTGTGATTGAGTCTCCCAGATATGGAACTTTTTTTTGTAGCATTCCCTCGCTTATCCTGACTAATATACGTACCACCAAGGGTTATTAACATGATTCATTCTGTTATATTTCTAAATATGCTTAGAGAAATGTTAGCTATTGTCTTTTTACTCTTCTTATTCATATCTCCTAGTAAAGATTTCCAATATAAGTCTTTGGCTGATAAATGTGTTATATCAGGTAACAAACTAAGGAAGGAATGACATCCGACTAGTTACTAACGAACAGTCCCAGAGTCTGGCAGGAAGGGAACGCACACTTGGTGGACGTAACGGGGAGGGCTTCAAAGTGAGGACAGGTTCATGGAAAACCAACAAAAGATGCTGAAGTACCCTGACAAGCTACAGAAGAAAGTGTTATGTTCCTCAGGGCCAAAGAGGTCAAGGGAAGAAGCTGTTGCCAGAACAAGGCAGGAGCTATAGCCATAAACAGGAGCTGCCTTTCAAAAGCTGTGACTTTTCATAGAAGACAGAACACACTGCTAAGCTTCCTCCTTGCAGGGAGTTGCCCAGACTCTCTCTCCTCCTCTTCCAGTCTCCTGTGGGTGCTCAGATGGAGGGTGAGGAAGCTTCTTTGATCCAGCGTTCCCTGATCAGCCTCTAATTCATACAGCAAAATGTGACTTTGACAGGGACAACTGAGAAAGTGCTGCACAGTAGAGACACGGCCCTCACCCTGCCTGGGGCACCCGACACTGTGTGCAGGCTGAGCCACTGGGAGTCACTAACAAAGCTTTGATTCTCGGCCCTGTGGCTTTGTGGAATTTTAATTCTATTACCCTAAGCTCAGAGAATATTAACTCTTACGTGGAGAGAAGAGGCAAGCAAAGAAGACATCAAAATCCTTCAAAGGAAAGGGAATGATTTCCTAATATTTGACATAATTGCCTAAGTTCCTGCTACCCCAAGAGCCACACCGTATCTAGACCATGTTAGAAAGGGTATTTCTCTTGTAGAAAACATACTTTCACTGTTTTTCTATGTATTTCATTATGTTAGGAGGAAGGATCAATTTAAAGGGGGTGGGGACTGGGCACTGTGGCTCCCTCCTGTAAATCCAGTCCTTTGGGGGGCTGTGGTGTGAGCATCGCTTGAACCTAGATGTGAATAATGATTATGCCAAGGCACTCCAGCCTGAGTGACACACAGGAGACTATCTCTTAAATAAAACTTCAAAGGGTAGAGACACATCGGTCAAAGTCAGGGGCTTTTACTTCCTTTCTGAGCACAACTAAAACTTCATCACCTGGGTGGTGCCTGTGGCTCAAGGAGTAGGGTGCCAGCCCCATATACCAGGGATGGTGGGTGCAAGCCCAGCTTTGGCCAAAATTGCAAAAAATAAATAAATAAATAAATAAATAAAAATAAAAAATAATAAAATAAATAAGTAAATAAAATTCCATCACCTGATAACTTTATTCATTAAACATCCCTGCTTTCAACCCATGGCTTTTTAGTGTGGAAAAAATTTTGGCCTTCAAGTCTCCATTAATATTTTGTTAGTATAAACTTTTTGTTGGTGTTGAGTTGCTTTTTGGTTTTGTTTTTTGGCCTTTTGCAGCCAGTAAAAAAGTCCCTATTTCGTAGTTATATGTAGTATTTTAACTCATTAACATTGTTTATTATAACTTAGAAATTGACCATTTCTAATTATTTGTATTTCCAGGCATGCTAGTTTTTTTTTTGTGTGTGTGTCTTAATCTTTGGTTTTTTGGTTATGTTTCAGACTTAGTAATTCTAAATTTCTACACCAAATCCAATTAGTCCATAACTTCTCTGTTATTTTTTTTTTTTTGCCACACACTTTTATCTGCCTATTCTGTAATCTGAAATTATTGTGTCTCCTTTCATGAAAATATCACAGGTCTCTGTGTTAAGAATGCCTCCTAACATGTTATTGAATAAATAATTTAAAAACAATTTACTATTTTTATTTTAACACCAACTGCTCTCTACAGCTCTTCAGCAGACCTCTTCCGTCTCTCTCAGCATGTTACTCAGCAAACCATCCGCTATCCCTTCTATGAAAAAAAGTGTAGGAGGGGTCTCAAGCTTTCACAGTGGACAATATAAAGTTTGTATCTAAGTTACACAAATCATTAAATAATTTCTGCTAAAGAAAACTTATCTTTTTGAGACTAATTTTGCTCATCAATTAAAATGGAGAAAACTACCCCATTGGTTTGTTGTAGAAATTACACTTAATGAATGGTAGAATTATTGCCAGTTTAATTTTTTTCTTTCCTCAATTTCTTACTGAGAGTTATTCCAGAAGAATGACTGAGGTGGTGGGATATAAAATTTTTAGTGGAGCACAATGAAATAAACATCTGCTCTGTTCAGAGACATGGCACTGAAATGGGCTTTTTTTAAATCCAAATATTAGGTAGAACTTGCTTTGAGGAATTCCTGCAGCCAACAATGGAAGTCTATGAGTTTAGTTCTTGTTTAGCAAAGTCAGAGCATGGGAACAAGCAAAGATACTTCTTAACTGATCAAAGAATCTCTATGGATGGTTGGGTCATTGTCCTAACAGCAGCCCTGCCAATATTGCCACGCTGCCTTTGATAAGTGGGGGACTTCAACTGTGGTCCATCATCCCCCAGTAAAAGGTTCCAGAGGACATCTGTGTTGTACCTGCTCAGGGCCATGGAGATTGACTCCAGGAGGGGTCACAGCAAAGCCACATGCTACCAGTCTAGCCCGAAAGCAAGGTCGGCACATCCATGGGCGGAGGATATGGTTGGCATTGCCTAGAACAGATTACATGCTTTGAGTTTGTTTTTAAAAGGAAAGTTATTTGGGGGGAAATTCAGAATAATTATGCTGACTCAACTCAAATACCAACATTCAAGAAAAATAGTTTAATCTGCTTTTGCAATAGAAATTTGTTAGTGGAAAGCATGGGTACAGGAAATAGGCAGAAATATTCTGAGTTTTCTATTTCTGGGAGGTTTGGCAGGAGCAAAGGAGAGGATATATTACTTGAAATGTGCTTACTGCATTTTTTTTCTGTGACAACTCACGGGAAGTAGGAAGTACTTATGAAGATTTTCAAAGCCACGTGTCCCCGTAAGAAGTGCTCTGTGATGAGCAGTATGAAGCCATATTTCAAAATTATTTTTAACCCCATATATACCTTCATTTCCAAGCAGCCTGATCAGAACTTAGTAAGAATTAGAGGAAGTAAACTTCACGGAATATGATTATATTTTTTCCACAGTGAGGACAATTCATTGTCAAATTTAATTTGACTTAATTAGTTTAATCTACTCTTGCAGTAGAAATGTGTTAGTGTAAGCACAGGTACAGGAAAGAGGCAGGAATAGAAGGACAATGCTCCATTGACAAACCCTTCAGAGTCCTTATACTGAAGGTTGACATGTAGTCAGCGTTATGCCGAGTAAAGTGGATAATAGAAATCATATAAAGCAAGCTTTCAATCCCTTTGGGAAGAGGACAGGTGTTCAAAAGTCACTTATGCAAAACTTTACATAATAACAAACCAGCTATATGGATTTATCTGTTATAGTACAGACAGCAAGCACTGTCAGTTTTTAAAGACAAAAGACAGAGAAGAGGTGTGTACCATGGTGCAATTGCCTGGGGACAGCATGGAAAGAGCTTGCTCTGCCACTGGATAATGAACAAACACGAGAAGTCACAGAAAAAATGACTGAGAATATTTCAAAAGAGATAAATTACTTTAGAAAGTATGACTTCCTAGAGAGAATGAAAGGAGGACCAGATAATTTTATGGCATTTCTATTATAGAGAAACTGAACATTTTGAGGGGTCTTAAGAAAGATGGACTTTATGGTCCCATCCACTTCAGTGGCTCAAAATTCAGAAAGTCTCATTGTTACCTGGGCTAGAGTGCCACAGGCTCAGCCTAGCTCAGCTCAAAGCAACCTCAGACTTCTGGGTTCAAGTGATGATCCCACTTTAGCCTCCCCAGTAGCTGGGACTGCAGGTGCGCTCCAGCACACTCAACTAATTTTTCTCTTTTTAGTAGAGACTGAAGCCTGAATGGGGGTGGAGGATATGTCACAGCTGGTATAGAAATTGCCACTGTGGTTTTTGTTTCTTGAAACCCTGGAACATTGTTCTCTGCCTCTTTATACCAGGGTTGCATTGAAGACCAAGTGCAGTTCCTCCAAGTAAAATCTTCCATACAAGATCTTTGTGTGTTTTTAACTTTTATTGTTTTGAAGAATAGTACTCATATAAAATTGGTTACAAAATATAAATGTGTGAGTCTATGATTAAGGGAAATAACTATCTGTATACTCCCCATGAAACCCACCACATCGAGAAATGCACTGCGTGTGCTGGTTCCAAAGGTGACTCTGACTTAAGTCTGACACCTTGACCTGTTT
Organism: Otolemur garnettii; assembly: GCF_000181295.1. Taxonomy (NCBI): domain Eukaryota; kingdom Metazoa; phylum Chordata; class Mammalia; order Primates; family Galagidae; genus Otolemur; species Otolemur garnettii. Next base: position 2,286,304 of record NW_003852518.1, read on the forward strand.
TATTTCTAAGTTTATAGAATTAGACTAGGTCATTGTGTATTGATTTATGTCCAGTGTCCTTAACTCTAAATTCTTTGTGAGATGCCTCTATGTGGTGCAGATCACTGGTTCTTTGGTTTTGATTGCTTTGTAATTCTGTTAATGAATCTATCACAGTCTTAGGTTCCATTATTGACATAGTTGGGTTATTCAAACGTTTCTTTCTCTAATGTGAACTTTCTTATATATTTTTATTGGTACACATATACAAACATTTCAGTTCTGAAAACACTTAGCGTTGAAATTACTGGGACACAGTCAGAGAAAATGACCAAACTCTTATCCAAAATGGTGTGGATTAAAATCTTATCAGTAGTATTCTGGGTTCTCATTGTTCCAGCAACTTACATAGCACAGTGCTGCCAGTCCTTTTTTCTTTTTTGTTTTTTTTCTACAGCTATCTTGGTATGTGTTATATCATGACCTCGATTTTAATTTTTTTATTAGTAAAGAAATGAAACAGATGTTTTAAATTTATATTTATTGGATATGTGACTCTGTATTTAGAAAATGTCACTTTTCTTGCCCCCCCTTCTTTGCAGTTTTTTGGCTGAGGCCAGGCTTGAACCCAGTATATGTGCCTGGCACCCTACCCTCGAGCCATAGGCACTGCCCTGTTGCAAATTCTTTTACCATATTGTGGTTCGATTTTTCTCACTTATTTGTGTCCATTATTAAATCAAAAGACATCATTTTAATATGGTCCTATTCATCAATCTCTTTCATATGGGTGATGGATTTTATTTCCTGCTTAAAGAATCTTTGTCTTACCAAAGTTCATGAAGATTTTTAAAATTTTATCTTCCAAATTTGTTTTCTTTTTCACTGTTAACTCTATAATACACCTAGACTTTTCTGACTTTGTATAAGAAAACAGTAATGTTTCATTTGAATTTCATATATCCATCAAAGAAAGAGGAGAAGGGAGAAATGAATAGAATCCAAGGCCAATGCACAGGGAGGGACATCAATGAATAATTCCCTGGATTTGCTCCTTCCTTCCCGCTGATTCCATGTGAGAACTACCACTGGCTGCGACAACCAATGGTACACTTGAAGTAGGTCAGCTTGTCTGGGCAGAGACTAAGGTGGTGAAGACTGGACAGTAGATCTGAAGGAACTGGCCAAAGATAGTTGACACACTGGGAGCAGAACCTTCCGTTAAACCTGACCATCAAATATTTCTCTAAATGGATCAGCTTGGCAAATAGAACAGAATAGTGGGGAATGAGCCAACAAAACATCTGGCAAAAAAAATAGGCCATCAAATTATTAGTCTTAATGAATGAAATAAAAAATGAAATGCATAATTAGGTATTACATCATGATGTCCTGTGATCTCTCTGCTGGGATCAGGATACTGTCCATGTGATTGGGATATCTGCTTCAAGATCAAGTTTCTAGGAAAAAAAACTTAAGGCTTCCCTCCATCATTTTATCTCTATCAAATAGCACAATGGCAAGGCAATAAATAAATAAATAAATAAAAAGAAGTGCCAGTAGTTGCTTATTGGCTTAAGGAATAAATATATGATAATTGCTTAGCCAATGAGCTAGAATTCATATTTTATTTCTAATATTAGGGAAGTATGTGAGTCATATTTGTGTGTTCAGTTTCAGTGTACTTAGTTTCTATGGCAAAACATAACTTTCCTTTCACTGGGACTCCAGATATGGTTGATATGACAGGTGGGCTTGAGTAATGAAACACAGACACCATTATTGTGCTTAATTCCTAGAATCTGGTATTTAGGTGGGATGAAGCTATAAATACAGGTTCTATCTAGTTAGAACTGGAGTGGAACTAAAATTCCACTGAGCTCCCAGTTCATCTATTCATGAGAGCTGAGGGGGACAGATGTGGGAATGGTAGGTCTAGAGCTTATATTTTACATGATCCCCCAATGATTATATTTTACTTCCTCAGGGGGCAAGTATGAGGTTAGACAATTAAGCTCATGAACTCATCCTAGAAAAAGTCCTGCATACTTCATTGCTAAATATCACTACTGTCACCTTTGAAGTACTCCCCTTGGGAAGCTATGCACTGATGTCAGCTTCTATTCCACCCCTCATTGCAATTTTGGAACTCTTTTTCTAAAATGACCATCAGACCTGGTCAGATGTCTTACATGTGATGTCTTAAATATCGTCAAAATGTCTTCCTTTTAATATTTTTGTTACCTTTGGGTAAAGAAAAACATGATTAGGGGCCAGATCAGGTGTGCATGTGTGGGTGTTCCAATACAGTTATTTGTTTACTGGCTCAAAGCTCCCTCAAAGACAGTGCCGTGTGAGCTGGTGCACTGTCATGATCTAAGAGCCATGTGTTGTTGGCCAAGATTTTCACTTAAGATTTTCCTGTTTCTCTATCCATGTTTATTTACTTGGTCTGCTATGTCTCTAAAAATCTGATGATTTTGATGTACAATTTGATGAACTGTTGGAATGTTTTTATCAGTTCTGCTTGTTACTGGCCACCCTGACCTCTCTTCATCAGAGACACTTCCAGTTTATCTCTCCTTAGAAAAATGCTTAATCTATTTATATACTGCTGTTTTCATCATAGAATTATGCCCATAGACTTAGACTAACATGTCCATGATTTCACTTCCACTCTTACCAAGTTAAACAAGAAATTTAATATTTGTTCCTTGGTCTAATTCAAGCTCCGGTATTCTTGCAAGGGCACCTGAAAACACAAACAACAAAAATGAATGCCACTCAGCTAGTCACTGCCACATATTGACACAACACAGCTATGAAACACTGAGGTACTGAGGTAATGAACCTTACTGAGTTGTTTGTATAGTGCTGCCAATGGAAGCACATGGTGCTCAGTTCACGAACTTAATTGTCAGACCTCCCATGCATAAATATTCCCTACATTCCCTCAGTCAGGTAAGTGGTCCTGCCTGCTGCAATAAGCCCCACCCTTGATACCAAGCCTTTCCCTGCTCCATTATGATAGCTACGTACCTTATACATCTCAGGAGTCAACAAAGCCAACAAATAGGATGATTCCTGGAAAAGCAGTGGAATGAGGCCAAGATGCTGCATCTGTACTAGGCTTTTCTGAGGGAAACAGAGGTCAGGAATATTAGTACAAGTGCAGTCTGCTAAAGTCAATTTTCTCCTCTTTCACAAATTTACCCTCTTTACAACTTCATGGTTATGCTGAAGTTAAGTTTTACTTAAATTTATCTGCCTCAGTAGAAACTGCAAATGGATCTATAGCACATTCAGTAATGGTTCAGGGTTTGTTTTTTTTCCCTAGGATTTCGTTTTAATACATTTTTTGAATAGAATCCATAAAAATACAATAAAATAAAAGACAAGCTTAGGCCAGGGAAAATAGAAATCTTAAAAGAAGCATGTTGTGGTTTTAGCCTTAAGATTCTCTAACCTCAGTGGGTGGACGTGTACCGAGGCATTCCAGTTAGAATGTACACAATAGAAAAAACCCCTCCTGCTCTCCCGAGGGTGACATCTGGGTCCCAAGTCTCCCAAGTCCCCTCCAGGTTATGAGGAAGGCCTGGGGTCTCAGACTGTTTCTGTTAAAGCTTGACGCTGGTAATTAACCACACTGACCGCAGGCTGGTCAGCAGTAGTCCTTTCCGCCCCCCCCATCCCCACCCCCACCCCCGCTTATGGAAGAGCTGCCAAGGCTGGTGATCCCCTAAGCTCTGGGGCATTGCTCGTCCAAGGCCTCCACTTTGATAGAAAATGAGGCCAGGCTCTGCCACCCAGGACCCGAGCTGGAGTTCGGTGGTGTGACCTTAACTCACAGCAGCCTTGAACTCCTGGGCTCAAGTGATCCTCCTGCCTCAGCTGCTGAAGCCAGGCTGCTGTGCCCAGCTCTAGGATCTGGCATTTTGAGGGCCAGTCCCAGGACATAACTGAGTCCAGCACTGGATTCGGGTGTAAGGGATGGTCTGGGGCTCCTCCACTTCACCCAGCTAGGCCCCTCACCTCACCCCCACTTGCGCACCAGAACCATCACCCCAGGAGAAGCCCTGGGAAAGCGCCTCCCTGCCAGTGCCGGTGCCAGGCTCCGGCTGCGGCTGCGCAGTCTCCACCCGGAGACACCACTCTTACTTGCTCTGTGATAAATTCTCTCCTTTCTGTGTCCTCTCTGCTTGTTTGTCTTCTAGTCTTATTCCTTAAACTGGCACAACGCAAGGCAGAAGAACACGCTAAAGTTCTGTTCTGTTGCCCTTACTTATTATTTCTACATTTAATTCTAGAGTGTGGTTGACAACTGACCTGCGAGGGGGACGGTGTTGACGGCTCAGGGCACGTGCTGGTGGCATGTGTGTCACTGCCGGGGGCTCCCCACGCGGCCTCCCAACCCTGCTCAGCCTCGGACCTGAACGCTCTACTTAGCAGGATCTCTGGTGTCAACAGCTCCCAAGATGACCCTCTCACCTGGTCTGTCACAGGCAGAGAGCTAATCTTGACTTTCTGAGTTTCTAATTACAATAAAATAAAGCGCTAAAGCAAAGGAATAAAAATGAATAGAAGGAAGGGTTTCTGGTCCCTCTGAAGTCACCTACATACACTGACCCCACTGGCCATACCAGACAGGAGGTGCTGGAGAGGGGTCACCACATTACTGGCCACTCTGGTGACTGTCATACTGCCTAGAGGACAGGAGACTGCCTCCATTCAGGGGAGCTACGCCATTGCGTAACTAGTGTAGAAAAACCTTCATTTGGGGTTTTGGTAGCCAGAATTTCTAATAGAATTATGTTAATTACCCTCACAGAACAATCTCTTAGTAGAAGGGGAAAAAAAAGTATTATAAGTTTTGTCTGTAGGTCCTTCTAATATAGCCAAAATTTAAATCAATCTTGGAGCACAATTAAGAAAATCTGAGGATTCTACTTTTAAGTTTGCTTCAAAAGATTCAATTGCAGAAGGAAAAACAGATGGCCTTTTTCTTATTAACTCCGTATAAAAGTAAACTGACCCCCAGGCTTATTTTGGGGCCGTGCAGAAGCTTAGAGATGTTCCCAGCTAACTGTGTATCTGGTGTGGGAACAAGACTCCCTTTTTCTAGGCACCAGTGAAAACTACAATCGTTACTGTGTTTTTCACCACCCACTGCAAAGTAGTCCTCGCAGACACCCTCCGACTGAAACAGCAGGCAGAGGGCATCAGTCTCACAATACATAGGAAGGGTTTAGAAAATGAAGCGTGAAGATATCTGTTCCGAACTAGCTCTCTTACAAGTTTATAAATTATTCAAACGTGCAAGTACCCAATCTAACTAGAACACTTAATGATGTACTTTTATTTGGCTCATGACCACATGCTGTGTACTCAGCTGTAACTGTCCTTAATTGTGAAAACATGATAAAATCTGGAACTCCTTTCTAGGGGCACGTTTTACTGTCTGGGAGGTTTTGCACGGGCGGATGGGAGGATAACAGATCATTTTGTGTTTGGATCAGAACATTAGCTTCTCCCAATCAAGAATTCTCTGCAATCCACAGTCCTTCCCAAGCTGGTACGATTTGGTGCCAGCTGAGTCTGCTGGTGTATGAACAGGAGGACAACAGTGTTAGCACGAAACTTAAAAAATGCAGTGCCACACCCATTTTGCAAGCAGAATAAAGCAACAAGTTCATACACAGCAAAGCCTCCATAGTGCCCCTCTCTACACTGACTACCTCCTTAAGTTCACCTGATTTTCATGGACCAGACAAGTACCACTGTACGTGTCAGTCCAGCAGGCCCAGTTCCTTATGTTGACCACCTCTGTGTGTTGACCAATGTGTGCGGTCCCTGGGAAGGAAGCTAACTAAGCTGACCTGGTTCTTTGCTCCCAGTGTCAAGAATGAGGACTGGTGCCGAAGGGATGAAGGACCCATCACACACAGAAGGCCATCACCATCAACATAATTTATTGCAGATCATAGCACACAGACATCTTAGAGAAAGGAAAATATATCTTGAGAGAAAGACAAATCCCTCTTTGTGAGGGAGAAGAGAGCCCATCTCCGAACACGCACAGAGACACACAGGCATGCAAGTGTGTGTGTGTGTAATCTTTTCCAGGCTAACTAAGCTACCTAGTTTGTCCTGCCTTTCCCGGGGCAGGATTGTCTATTGCCTCTTGCCTTTGGGTAACTGACAGTTTGGGGGTTACATGGCAAACCTCTTAACATACATAAGACTTCCCCAGGAAATGAGGAACCCATGGGAGTCAAAATTTGCAAGTTTAAGTACATGATAATGGATCAGATGGGCTCAGGTTATTGTAGGGTCACTACAGGGTCCTCACTGTCTGTTCTTGGAGCACCGTTCCCAGCCAGTAACTTGGTTCTTACTCCCTGGCCCTAGCTACATCCCTTACTCATCTGTCCTATCTGGGAGAGAAGCTGGGGGCAGGTACATCTCCCAGCCTCAACTGCTCCCCCCTACCATTTACAAAGAGAAGCTGGAGGCTGAGGTGGCATGTCTCCCCCAGCCAGATAGGAGGAGAGAAGCCAGGGGCAGAGGTGGCACATCTCCCCCTCAGGCACAGCAGCCCCGAAGGGCAGGATAGGCCATGTGCATTGGCAGTGGCACTGCTGGAGCTCCTTTTGCAAGCCAAGACTCCTGTCTGCAGCTGGCAAGGGAGGTGCCTTCAGGGCTGCTCAGCCTGCTCCTGGCCATACTCTGATACCAGGCATGAGGAGGTGGTGCCTGAGCCAGGCCCGCACTGTTTAACAAGTGGTCAGCTTACAGAGGTTCTACTATATGCCACACAGATTTTTGCCACCATGAAGCCCTAAGATATAGTCCTCCTGTGCAGCAGAGCTAGGCCAGAAGATCCAGGCGAGTTCTCAGACCACCTGAGAGTGCGCAGGCCACGCCCTTCCAACTCCTCAGGCTTGCATCGCTGTAGATCTTCCTTCTGCTTTATGTTGAAGAAGAGCATGGTCAGTGCTGGACATAGGCACAGAATGATCAGAAATAAGAGACAATTGACATACAACAAACGCTAAGATTCAAACAATAAAAGCAGGTCCTGAAAGAGAAGAAACTTTTCAGCAAAAGGACAAAACAGATGACAGCAAGAGCAGCGCTTGTTAAGGAACAGAAGGAAAAGGGCACTTCAGGATTAGGGGCGATGCTGTTCTTTCCAGCCTCCCCGAGTAGCAAGTGTAAACAGCAAGAGCAGCACTGACTGGAAGTGTCAGTTCTGGATCAATCATGAATGGACTGGGACTAAGTCTGAGAACAGATCATGAAAGTGAAAACAAAGGGAGCAGATTTACTTCTGCAGCAATTCAGGAGGAACAAGCTCTATGTCATAAGTGCAGAGGACAGTCAGAGGCAAGAAAATTTTCATATGGGTGACGGTTTAGAAGGTGGTGAAATGTCTCAATCCCAACTTGTAAATTTAAAGGTGCTGTTTAATCTTTTCTTGAGCAGAGAATAAAGAAGGCTGGTTTCAAAGCTAACCCCAATTCAGTGAATGCATGTCCAGGAATTTTTCAAGGACTAGATGTTAAAAGCCTGCCTGAACTTGAAGTGGAAAGATGATGTCTGAATTCATTGATTCAACTCACGATTCATGGGACAGACATGCACATCCTTACATTCACTGCATACTGAAATAATCAAATAGAAGCGGAATGCTATGAGTCTTCATATAAAACTCTCAAGTCTAACTGTATATATAGTGGAGAATAGATAAGACAAAAAGCTTGTTAGTAGGACCTTGTTATTGCAAACTTAATGCAAAGAATGATGTGCAGCAGGCTGTGTTGTCTCTGATACGAAAAGCTTAACCCATGGGATTTTCAATGAAGCAGGAAAAATACCAGATATGGGATTTAAGACCTAGGTAAGAGAATTTCTTAGATGTGTAGCCAGTCTGGCTGATACTTAAGACTATCTGCGCATTAGCAAGATCCTATCTACTTGCATGAGACTATTTAAGATCCTATTATTGACTCTGTTGGCACACAAGTTCTAAATACTGCAAATACAATTAAAGTGTGATTGTCACAACTAGAAAAGATAAAAGGTCTCTTATCCAAGTCTTAATGTAAATGGAATACCTAGAATATCTTTCAAATCAGTCATCTTCTTTGTCTGTAGAAAAATGATTGCTAATGACTAACCAAGTGCTTTGAAAATTCTAGTCTCAGCATAGCAACAAGAGCAGGCGGTGAGCCGGAGAGCATACGGAGTGTTCCCCATTTAGCACTGGGATGCCTCGAAATTCATGGCAGCAGAGCATGATCAATCTTTGCGTTTAGACTTCACTTGTGTTTGTTTTGTTTTTCTTTGTTGCTTATTTTATTTCTAGGTCCCTTTCCTAGATGACATATATGGATATATAGTGGTCATTTTACTATATATTAAATATTAATAATAATTAAATTATGAAGGGTAGCTCTGTGATATATTGAGGCTATATGAAGACACATAATAAATACTTCAGGTGTTTACCAGTAATTGTTTTGAATATCACAACATTGGTCACTTGTGCATCACCTCACACAACCAACTGCTCAGAGCTTTCTTTTCTCATCCATAATATGTGTGTATAATAATTTCCTTAATTCTAATTTTAAAGGACTTCACAAAGCACATGGCACATAAAGAGCTTGTTCCATGGCTGAGGGTTTCCTGGTCTTTCACCTTCTTTGTTCCATTTGCTCATTATTCTTTACCACACAACTTGTCAAACTGAACCACTGAGAATCTCTTATCATAGATGAAATGTTAAAGAAAAATAACCACTCATCAGTTTGATTGATCATATGTGCCTTAATCACAAAGTACCTGTTACCTTCACACACGTCTACTGTACATTGTTTCTCTTTATGAGATTGGCAAACACCCATCAAGAACCAGGCGGAGGAAAACCATGGTAGAACAGAGAAAGCTTCAGCTTTGCCTTTCGTGGAAGGTTCTTAAGTAGCTTAAATGATAACCCTTGAAAACTTGGGAAGGCTGTACATTATGGAGATCACAAGGCATAAGTCAGGGCTTGCTGGGAAAATTTGGTGTGGTTGGCTTCTCACATGTGTATCTTTCAGCCTCGCTCTGCTGACATGAATGGAAGAGACATATGTCCCAGCTCTCAGTACCATTTCCTTCTGGGCTTTGTTGTTAAATCTCAGGTAGTTGATTTCAAAGAAACTCTACATAAAAATCCATACATCCTCACTCAAGCACTTCATTAAAATAATTCTTCATTTAGTATAATTGTTTAACTACTTTCCATATACCTCAGACTCCAATGTTTAGAGCAAAACATGATATATTTTACATTTCCCTTTTCTATTATCTCCCTTTTGTTAATATGATTACAGTAAGTGTTACTTTTGAATCAATCAGATGTTGCTCTTTGTAAAAATTTTCGTTTCAGTGGTAAATCATTATAGTATTAAAATATCGATTTCACTATTTTCCAGTAATAATAACTCAGTCACGCATGACAACCATAGGCGTACATTCTGAGAATGTGTCATTAGTAACTTCATCCTTATGTGAAGATCGTAGAGTGTACTTATGCAAACCTAGGTGGCACAGCCTACTACACACCTAGGCTAATAGTAAGGGGTGTCGCTAAAGTATACAAGTCTGCAAAACATGTCACTGGACTGAAAACTGTAGGCAATTTAACACAATAGTATTTGTGCATCTGAATGTATATAAACATGAAATATGTGCAGTAAAAATGCAGCATTATAATCTTATAGGACAACCATTGCAAGTGTATATGGGGTCCACCATTGACCATTGTATCATTATATGATAAATGACTGTATTTATTAACAATAGTATCAGTATATTATATAGTATTACCTTAGTAAGTAATATTTACCATTATAATAATCTATAGCTATTATTAATTATGGAATGGTATGATGTGTGTATTCATAATGTGCATGTATATAAACTATTTATGTTATATATATGTCCATAGAGAGAGGATCATATAAGCCTTCAATAAGATGATGTCTTAGAAATTCGATTTTCTCAGATAAATGAATGTCTGGGCTGTGATCTCACAAGTAAGTGAAAACAGAATTAAGGTAAAAATCTAAGTCTTGATTCTCACATCATAATCTTTAGAAGAAACATCATTTGGAAAAGAATGCATGTCTGAAATTTTTCAATACCAAAATAAATGTTTACTTAGTAAGTCTAAAATAGAAACTAATTTCAAATATTTGAACTATCCAAAACAAGGAGGAGTTGAAAACTTGCTAACAAAACGAACATGTTTAATTTACCAAAATTTCTTGAGACTTATCTTGGTGATGAAATCAAACCTCCTCTTGTGTTCTATTTATTCAATAAGTCATAGGAATAATGAATATCTATGTTCATAAATAAGAGATCCACAAAAAAATTTAACAAATATACATTAGAAGGAAAATTTCTGTCAAGAAAATAACTCTCCAGGATTACACACACTGTCTTTCCAACATTCTACACAATGAGCTGTATCCAAGGATTGCTCAGAAGCTTAGAGATGCCAATTTACAAGTTTCCCAGAAACCACTGACCCTGCTAGGGCCTTTGGTATAAGTAAATGGTAGGTATTTCAGCCACAAATTTTAACCAATACTTGTTCCAACACAGACTTTTTCAAAATTACTCCAGCACCCAAGTGAAACCCTCAGCTCTGTCACAAGCTAGTTTTTTTTTTTTTGTTTGTTTGTTTGTTTTTTCCTGAGACACAATCTTACTTTGTCACCCTGGGTAGAGTGCCATTATATCATCCTAGCTCACAGCAACCCCAAACTCTTGGGCTTAAGCAATTTTCTAACCTTAGACTCCCAAGTAGCTGGGACTACTGGCACCCTCCACCATGCCTGGCTAGCTTTATTATTATTATCATTTAATTTTTTGAAGAGACTGGGTCTTGCCCTTGCTCAGGCTGGCCTTGAACTCCTGAGCTCAGGCAGTCCACGCTCCTCAGTCTTCCAGAATACTAGAATTACAGGTGTGAGCTACTGAACCTGGAAATCATTTTATTTCCTTGGAATTGGAGTGATCCACAGTAAGAAAACAGTTCCCACATGGTGGGATTAGTAAGAGAGTGAGAGAGACTGTGAGGTGTGCTCAATATATTGCAGTCACACCTCCACATGGGTGTGAAATCCAGCAGAGAATGTTTACTCTTGAGGTGGAAGAATCTGAATTACTGAGGTAGGAGATGTAAATGAGTACTTGGCTCCTCATGGCAAAGACATCTTTATTTGGGTTAAGTGTAAGCCAGGGGCTGGAATTTTGTTTTATTTATTGTTGCATCCTTAACTTCAAGATCATTTTCTGACCTACATAAGGTTTTCAAAGAACATTTGATGATTGAATGACTATCCTTTACTCTCTTCTTATGAGCATCATTTTCTAGATGAATGTCATTTTATTTAGACATTAAAATATAGGAATGGCATACCACTGTTTCCTGGCCTGACATATCTTACCTGGAAAAAGGAAACCCACTTTGCAGCAAACACTTTTGCTCTTTCCAAAGTAAATTAACGTTTTTTATCAGGCTAGATAAAACGTGATTTACGGACCTAGAACAAGAGCTGGGTTTATTTTTCTACTGAAGCCTGTTATCTTGAATGATTTCCCCCTTCAGTTACCATTTCAAATACCAGATGAAGATGCAATTCCTGGAAGTATATAAAAAGCACAATAAAATAAATCACAACCAAGCTTAAAAGCATTTTTGAAAGCAGAAATTAAAATGAAGTGTAGATTCTTCACCAGAAGCAAATAATAATTGAGGGATATTTGCATTCTATGGTTTTTAACTAGATTGATTTTATATATTAGGTGTGACATGGTCTAGTTATCTGTCATTAATATCAAAACAACAGTACAATATTGTCAAATGGCTGAATAAACTAATGAAATGAGTAAAGGGAGAAAAACAGGCTAAGGTCCAGTCTCTGCTGTAAAAGATGATTGTAATATACTTTTCCTACATCACTGGCTCCAGTATCACTATTTGGAGGATAAAACAAATCTTATAGAATAAGAGAATTCAACACAAATCTTTAATCAAGTCATTTCTAGAGAAGCTACAGTTTAGAAAAAAAAGGCAGGAATCAAACCTGACTTTCTCAATTCCTGATGGTAAATTATTTTGTCCTACTTGGTTGGTCTCTGTCATTCATCTTGTCCCCAAGCCACACATTTCCAGAACAAATTCTATCCTTGATGAATTCAGAACACCAGTTCAGCAGACACAGCAGACAGTTACTAGAACAAGTTGCACAGCTTATTTTTTGTCTTTTTGCTGTTTTAAATGTTGTGTATTTGCCTGTTTTATTCCCTGTATACACTGATAATATGCAATATGCTTTTAATAGCCATATAGTAAAAAGCAATTATTAGAATAATAAAAGAGGATTAAAAAAACTGAAGACATGCAGACTATGGTTCTGACAGTTGGTATACTAAAATTTTATAGACTTATTTACCATAAATAAATTAACTTTTAATTAAATATAATTCAACCAAATAAAGTATGAGGAAATAAAAAAAGTTAAAAAATACATCTATTCCTGGGAAGTATATTTACAGGTGTTAAGTCTGGCAGTTAGTTAGACATAAGCAGGGTGGATAGTGGATGTCAGGCTATTTAGTGCTGGCTTTGGGTCAGGGTGACCTGGGCTATTACAGGAGCAGGGCCAGTCAAGACCTTGCAGGTGGCTGGTTATAGGGAGCAGATTTTGTTTGGAAACTGATTAATATTCCAGGGACTTTCTGACAAGCACAGACACATCTGGTCAGACTGATTTGGGTTATTTTGGGAATAGCCTGATTAGGACATGGCAAGCTTCTAAGAAGCAGCTGACACCCTCCAAAAGTTGTGTATAAAACCCAAGCACTGTGTACTCCAGGATGGCTGCAGTCACCAGGATGGGGCCAGGCTTGAAATCCAAGCTGTTAAAATAAACTTTTCTTGCTAAAACTTTACTTTGTCTTGCTCTCTTCAAATATTTTGGCAACTACCTTGAGCTGTCACCACACTGCTCTAACATGGGGATTAGTATAGAGAACTATATATGCACTAACAACTTTTTGTTGTTGTTTAATAATAACTGAATAAAAATTATAATGTAAATTTTGATTTCCCATATTGGTGTGTATATATAATTTTTAACACACTGATATTTTAATGTTTAAAATTTTTAATATGACCAATGAACTTAGTTCTTGTTTATTAAAACATCTTATGTAGGGGATTAACAACATGCTCTTAACACAAATTTATATACATATACACTTTTATGTTTTATTTTTAAAAATGTGGTGGAGATATCTTTGGTGCCATCTTTCAGAAATGTGCTGACAGGAATGGAAAAGTAAATGAAATTTAAAGTGATTTTTGAAGGTCCACGACTTTATTTTTAACTTTTATCCACAAAGAATCAAAAAAATGCTAAAATTTTGAATTCATTTTTAGTATCTTAGAAGCTCATTCTAATTAATTGTAATGTAAAATGATAATTAAGTTTAAATTATCTTTCAACGACATAAGTTCTGAATCCATGAATTCCTGTCCATTGATTTTCTTTTGATGGGAAATAATTCTCAAAACATTCTATCAGATTCAGAGTGTTTATGCACAACTTTCAACAGGTACGTGACTTAGATCACCACTTAGTTAATTCAAAATTTTTGTGAAATTATAGACCATATCACAGCAATCCATAGAAATTCTTCTGCTCTTCATAGGTTTTTTACTTTTCTCTTTGATCTTATCTTCCATTGAAAAAAACATATTTAATTATTTCCTTGTATGGATACATTCATACAATTTAAAGTGTCAAAGATATCAGATAATATCTTACCACCTCATCTACTTATTTACACTTGTTTCTTTCCTATCTTATGGGAATACCAATGGGCCATACATTCAAATATTCTTTTTTTTAATTTAATTTTTATTTTTTTTATTAAATCATAGCTGTGTACATCAATGCAATCACGGGGTGCAGTGTGGTGTTTTCATATACACCTTGAAATACTCTCGTCAATGTGGTTAATGTAGCCTTCCTGTCATTTTCTTAGTTACTGAGTTAAGACATTCATACTCCGCTTTTGGAAAGAATCACTTGTACCCTTGTAGGATAAACCATAGAGGTGACCCCATCAATCACCCTCCCTCCCCCATCCACCCCCCCTTCCCTCCCCTTTCCCACCCCTTCCCATATTCTAAGGCTATAATTAGGTTATAACATTCTATGAAAGCTATAAATCAGTTTCAAAGTAGGGTTGTGTACATTGGATACTTTTTCTTCTATTCTTGAGATACTTTGCTAAGAAGAACATTTTCCAGCACCATCCATGTAAACATGAAGGAGACAAAGTCTCCATCTTTCTTTAGGGCTGCATAATCCATGGTGTACATATACCACAGTTTATTGATCCATTCGTGGATCGATGGGCACTTTGGCTTCTTCCATGACCTGGCAATTATGAATTGGGCTGCAATAAACATTCTGATACAAATATCTTTGTTGTAATGTGATTTTTGGTCTTCTGGATATATACCTAATAAAAGAATTGCAGGATCAAAGGGCAGGTCTATTTTTAGTTCTCTAAGTGTTCTCCAGATGTCTCTCCAAAAGGAACAATTTAATTTGCATTCCCACCAGCAGTGTAGAAGTGTTCCCTTTTCTCCATATCCATACCAACATCTCTGGTTTGGGGATTTTGTGATATGGGCTAATCTTACTGGAGCATTCAAATATTCTTGATAGAATTTTTGCAAATGATAATGATCATGCCTCAGTAATGGATAACATTTGTTTAAATGGTTTTCTGTATTATCAAATGATGATAATCTAAAATTCAAGGTATTATAATTCATAAAACTTACAAATTTTACATTGACACTATGATGCTTAGCTCTCTTCATGGTGATTGGTGATACTTTCTCAGTGGAAGAAATCTTATATTGATCCTCATTTTGACACAAGCACCATAATCTGGTTAACCACCCACAACATTTTCTTGTCAATATATCTATGTCATTTGAAGATATGCCTCTGGAATACTCAAAGTTCAAGGTACATTTACTGACAATGTAGTGTAGTTTTGTGTCATTTGGAGTTAGCTGTGTTTGTCAGAATCAAAACTGAGAAAAAGAATTTTCCTTCATTTCATGATCATGTTCAAATAACACATGGTATGACTTCTGTCTTGTTGTGGGTTCAGAAGATTACCTTGCATGTGCAGAGCCACCCTGGGTTTCTAAACAAGCATGTCTGATGCAGCTTTTGGCAATGATGTTCTGGCAATTGTACATGGTTAGCAACTACATTATAGAAACAAACGCTTTGTACAGGAATCTGTAAAGCACCAGTGTTCACATGTGAAATATTGAACATTTGCTCTATTTACTCTTTAATGCAATGCTCTTTCTTTCAGATAAATCTCTGGATTCAGAACTATTTATTCTGTCCTCATTAACACAGTTTACATTTTAGTGGTTCATTGCCTTATTAGACAGTGTATCTCAAAAAAAATCATACTCTGCTTTTAGCATTTGGCCTCAATTATGGTTTTATAACAATACTCAAGCCATGAAGGATCATACTGACAAATAAAAATAGGAATAACAGAACAAAAAATCCACCTCATTGTAAATGCATGGATTAACTAGAGTAAGAAGTGGGGAAGGTGCTCCCTTCAGCAGCACATATAGTAAAATTGAAATGATACAGGGAAGATTAGCATGGCTCTGTGCAAGGAAGACATGCAAATTCGTGAAGCATTCATATTTAAAAGAAAAAAAAAAGAATTGGGGAAGAAGGAGCTAACCTAAGTTACTTTGCTAATCAGTATCTTGGCTTAGATACTCCAAGTCAAAAATCAAAACAAACTATATAGAAATATTGTACTCTGATCAATACATTTATTTCTTAAAAAGGTATAGGCTGGTAATTTTGAACTTGCTTAATGCATATGCTAGGATTGAACAAATAAATAAGTATGCTGAAGATGATGAGAGACGGATGTCTCACTGTCAGAGAAAAAAGTTACAGATTATGCAAAAGGGAAGGCTCCTGTGAGCCCTGATTGTGGATTGTAATTAGAGATTTAGGTGTGAATGGAAAGAGAGACAGTAGTAGAAATGGATAAAGATGGTGTCTGTGTGTTAGAGGCAAGAGACAAAGAGAAAACACAGCATCTTCATGGGCCTTGCCCACCCTCATAAACATGAGTGCACCAGGGGTAGGTGTAGCAGCCTGTATCGCCTATGGCTAGAGGAGTGAGAGATCAGCCTTATATTAGGCTGGAGGAGAAGGCAGTCAAAAGGCATGTGCATTCTGTCACAGATCTACTTACTCTGACTCTGTCTCCTCTCCTGCCTGCAGAACATCAGCACTGCATCTCCCTGCTGAAGATTAAGAAGACTGCTTTACTCTAAGATACTCTGTCTCTCTCCGGCTAAAGTAAATAGCCCTCAAGCACCTAAGAGAAACTGTTCCTGAGCAAGGTAGCTTATTGGTCCGTGTCCAGAACCTACCTAATCCAGGCCAGAGACCTGGCCAGTCCCAGGCCCTGACAGGTAGGAATCTCAGAAGTCTGTGGGGAGGGATAACTACACAGAAGAAAACTTTGAGTAAACATACTTAATAGTAAAATATGGGTAGCTTGTTCCCTGATATCAGAAATGAGACCAGAAAGCTTATTATAGCCACCTGAATTAAACATTTTACTGTTTAATGGTCTTAGGCTATCCTATAAGTCAAAAAATGAAATCAAATTTATAAGGATTTTAAGTGAAGACATAAAAACATTATACAATTTTAGTCAAAAAACATGAAGAAATCTCTTTAGTTATTTATGAACAAACTATGAGAATAAACAGACATTATATTTAGGAGAATAAATGACATTAGTAATATCATTAGATATGATATTATTAAAGATATTAGCAATTACAAAATGACTTAATGTTCTAGCACTTAAAATTGCATTAAGAAACGTCACTCACCTACCAAAAAATCAAAAGAAAAATATAAGATTTCTATGCAGAAAAAGATATAACATCATTATTTTATATATTTTACATGATTTTATTCTATGAAAGTATTTCCATATTATATGTATATATTAAAATGTATATTTTTATATATTACATCAATATGAATGTTTTAATGTATTCTTTGTATTACATTAATGTATATTATATATAATGTATTATTTAAATTCTACAATTATTATATATGACAATATATATGACTATATATATATTATTATATATTATGATACCTAAAATCTTAAAGTGAAAAGCATATAATTTTCATAATCTAGAAGACCAATATTATAGAAATATCAATTCTTTCCTAATAATTTATATTTCCAAATAAATCCTAATAAAAAGCTAATCAGTTTTTATTTGTGTTTGTGGAAAATAAGAAGCTCCATATGAAAATGGAGACTGGGTACAGTGGCTCATGCCTGCAATTCCAACACTCTCAGAGGCCAAGGTGGGTGGATTGCCTGCGCTCACAGGTTTGAGACCGGCCTGAGCAAGATTGAAACCCCATCTCTAAAAATAGCAGGGTTTATGATGGGCACCTTTAGTCTCAGCTACTCAGGAGGCTGAGGCAAGAGAATCACTTGAGCCCAAGAGCTTGAGGTTGCTGTGAGCTATGACACAATGACACTCTACTGAGGGTGACAAAGTAAGACTCTGCCTCAAAAAAGAAAGAAAAAAAGAAAGAAAAGAAAACATATGAAAATGCAAAAACACAAAGATTGTTAAATGCATATTGAAAAAGAATGATGCTCAAGTACCTACACTACTCAATACCAAGATGTATTTATAAGGTAGTGTTAATCAACACATTGTCACATTGGCCCATAGTAGCAAATAAACCAACAGAACCATAGATTTCAGAAACACATCCACCCAGTGAACATTTTTATTAATGTCATTCATGTCATTAATTAACAACCTTAGAGAGTAGACAAAAGAAAAAAAGGTGTTTAACCATTGTTTAACAAACAAACTAATGGTTGTTTGACCATTTGGCTATTGGTCAAAAAGATAATCATATGAAAAAATAATTTAACCTTCACCCCTATGTTACATCATATATGCAAATTAATTACATGAAAAGGATAAATCTAAATATTTGTTTTTAACTAATAATATTTCTAGAAAGTTACTTAAGAGAATATTGTCTTGATCCTGGAAGAGACAAATCTTTTTAAAGCAAGAAAAAAACCCTGCAGATTAAATTACTAGTAAATTACAGCACATTGAAATCAGAAATTTATGTTTATTAATTTGTATGGATGAGGGGAAAATTGCCCTATCCCCCAAAAGTTCCTGAAAAGGTCAACTCATGATTAAGACAGATTGATAAGAGAATGGTTTACTTACCATGCACATGGGAGAACCAAAGAGTCATTCCCAGCATCCCAATGAAGTTTATATGTTTTTATACCTGTCCTTTCAGAGGGGAGGAGACATGAGGAGTGCAGGTTATTCTGCTGGGGGAATAAATGGTGCTAGGGAGGATGAATGGATGGGGGAGACAGATGGACTTGTAAATTAACCTGAGAGACAAGTTATGTATTTAAATAATCTGGGCCAGATTTGATTGTATTCTTGACCCTCTTTCCTTCAATCTATTGAGATGACAGGGAGAGGAAAGGAACTCCATTGCTATTTTGATTTATGCAGATAAAGGGCAAGTCCAAGGGCTTGTTAATTTCTACGAGTCTTTTATTCAAAATGTTCTTTATACAAAGGAGTTGTATTCTGGGGTGAAATTTCCTGAGTTTCTTTAATGGACACTTTGAGAGAAACAGACTAAACATGGGTTATTGGAAGATATTAGCCTTAGATATAACAAAATGAGCTTTTATCAAGAATGTACAATTAAATACTTCACACAAATAATTAAATGATGTGTATCCTAACAGAAAAACAGGCAGCAGACTTCAACAAGCAGTTCAAAAAAGGGGAGAGGTGAGAATACCAAAAAGGTGAACAAACATATAAGCTCCTCCTTAATCATCATGGAAATTAAAAACAAAATAAGGATGTCATGACAGACCAACAGAATGGTGAACATTAGAATGAGTGGCAATACTCATTTGCTGCTGGCTGAGCTTGTGGAGACAAAGAAATCAGATATACTCTTTCTCATGTTAGTGTTAGTGGGGTCGACCAATTTAGAAGCTGGCTGGGAATTATCTACCAAGTGGAACATGCACACTGTATGGCACAGACATTGCATTACTAGTACATATCCTAATACAGAAGAGTTAGCACTCTGTAATCCAATACAAATTGTAATTAACAGTTTGTAATTGGTAGGTTTGTAATTCATCTATCTTCTTGGATCAACCAAGGAACTGCTGACTCAGAACAAACATCCTTGCAAATATGATAGTATTATTTCCCTTGCAGATAAACTACTGACGAGGAACTGTTTAGTCTAAAAATCACTTTCATTAGCATATTCCTGATATGAAAAAAATGTATTGATTTTAACTAAACCTGGAATTTGTGAAATTTTAGTATATAAATTTATGCAACAAACATAAATCTGTGAACAGAAGTTTGTCATCTAATCTCTTTATCCCCATGAGTAGCCAAGTATAAAAGCAATGAGCCTCAAATCTAAAGGGCTTCACCTGCTGTGACCTGGAGTCCAGACTTGATTAACTCTCGTCTATTATTCTAAAACCAGAATAAGCCACAGTTCAGAAAGAGAAATACTTTTATCCTGCCCATAAAGGATTTATTCCTTAGACTTCATTTTGCTTATGCTCTTTGAATCATACAAAGTTTCATGTTGGGGAAGATCTATGGTTGAGAATTTATTTCAACATTTAATTTGTAGAGACACAGATTGGTGTCTGTGGTGGGATTGTTTTTCAGGCCCACAAATTAGAGCTATGAACTAAAATAAAATCTTAAGGCTCCCCCTAAGGCAACCGACTCACTGGACCCCTTCTTAGCCAAGGGATCACACTCTAAAACTGAGTTGCTAGTGATGAAATAGGAGATCAGACATGCCTTGTCCTGTCCCCCTCACTTCTTAGAGATGTCCTTTGTGACTTATGAACACACCTAGGGCTATGTAAGACTTACCTTCAGGTCCTCAATATGCACAACAAACCACTTGGGTGTTGGCATATGTGCCAAGGGGAACTTTGTCTCTGATTAACAGACAGAGTTAATAGCATTAACTCTTATCTTAGCATTTCTTTTCTGTGACTCTTGGACTATTAGACAGAGCTTAACTCTTTCAGCCAATTGTCAACTAAAGAATCTTTAAACCCACCTATAACCTCTAAGCCTCACTTAGAGACATCCCACATTT
This sequence comes from Otolemur garnettii, assembly GCF_000181295.1. Taxonomy (NCBI): domain Eukaryota; kingdom Metazoa; phylum Chordata; class Mammalia; order Primates; family Galagidae; genus Otolemur; species Otolemur garnettii. The sequence goes on from NW_003852518.1 coordinate 2,306,682, forward strand.
TCAGGCCAAATCAATTCACATCTTCTATGTATTGATTTGTGATTTTCCCTGTAATTCCTGTCCCCCTGAAGTGCATAAGCAAAACTGTAACCCCACCACTGTGAGTCCACTTACTCAAGGATTTGTGGGTGTGGTTTTGAGTCATGGTTGTTAAATTTGGCTCACAATAAACTTTTTGCAACTGTTTTACAGAGTAAAGCTTCTTTTCCTTTGACAAAGCAATGGCACTTTCTGGCTAAAAGCACATGAAGAGAGGAAACTGTGGTGAGGAGTTAGGAGCATCTGGTGTTAGGAACGTCTCCTATAGGCAGCCTTGGTAAAAGGTGATGCATAAGCTTATTGTCAGTTATGGGGGATAATTCCTTACCTATGAAATTTTGGAGAGACAGAGTTTGAGAGATCTATTTCTGTAGACAGAAAAGGAATTACAAAGGAAGTTCTTATTAATAAATATTAAATGATGTTAACATGGTAAAAAACTAAATTTGAAGGACAAAATTAGTTGGAAATAATACCTAAAGGAGAACAGACATGAAAGAAGCAAGACCAGTTCTTCCCATCTCTGCAAAGCATGGTCTTGATTTTCTGTCTATAGCTGCGTAATATTCACTTACAAAGTAACTTGCAGCCAGCAATCATCCAAATAACTGCAGAAGTATCTGGCATCATGTCTAGATTAGCACAGGATGCACAGGTTATTTGGTAAAGCAGATGAGAGGGACATATTCTGAGAAATATCAGCAAAAATCTGATGCATTCATGCCAAAATGGACTCTCAGAATAAACAACAGTCAATTGTATAAACTAGTGAGTGGAAAGGATGGCCTGGTTTTATAAAAGAATTCCAATTTAACACAGACTCTTCTAAATGTCATGGCAACTAATAGGGAGGAATTTAGCAGACATACTTAAGGGGGGAGTGCTTCCCCCTCAACAAGACTAACAGATAGAATCCCCCTTTTGGAATAGTAGGGATGTTAGCAGAACAAATCCAATGTGTGTTCTATGTTTACCTGTGAGACACACCCAACATAATTCCATTGACACAGGTGAGGACAGATGCCATGATATGGGGAACATCCCCAATTCAGATTATCTTATATAACCTTGTTCTCTGAAAGCAATAATCAGCTATTAATTGATCTGAGAACTCAGTTGCTCTTCACAGGGCTAAATGACATGAGCAGTTTTGTGCTATGCAAAAGAGGGTCAGCAATAATGGCAAATACATGAAAAGGAGAAAATTAAAAACAGCTGAGATGCAGTGATTTATGTTAATTCTGAAAGAGGAAAGAAAAAGTATGATTCTCTAATTTCACTTAAATGAGATGTCTAGAATAGAAATATTCATGGAAAGAGAAAGTAGAACAGAGGTTACTGGGAAGATGGGGAGAAGGAGAAATAGGGCGGTATTGATTAATGGGTACAGAGTCTCCATTTGGGGTGATGAGTACTTCTGGAAATATTGGCAATGGTTGGTTACACAACACTGTGAATGTACTTAATGCCACTACATCATATATTTAAAAGGATTAAGTGGCACAGGAACATTTAATATAATATGTATTTTACTGCAGGAAGAATTAGAAAATCAAGGAAATGAATGGGATTTCTGCTACAGAAGTGATAGTCATTACTGACAGTGAGGCACAAAGGTGAGAAGGAGGCTGAAATACTGGACATGATACTTGTACCTCAAAGTTTTCAGCAAGTTTACGCCATATAACCCAATTTGGGTGAATTCATATCAACTTTTGGCCATCGCAATCTAAAAACAAAGATATTAGAAGGATCAGAATGTCCTCCCTCACTTTAATCTATGGAATCATAAAATAATTGGCAGAAGATCTGGGATCTGCTTGCCTATGCCTTGTTGGGGGATCCAAAGTCAGTTACAATGCTATGTATTAGACTCAATTATAGTAAGGAAAGCTTTGGCAGTTTTCAAGACCCAGTACAGGGGCACCCATGGGTAAAGACAGCTGTCTAAATGACAGAATTTAAAATCTGTAGGGTACAAAGGTGTGGTCAAAGGCAGTAAGGTCATGGTTCAACTATAAAACGGTAAACAAAATGCAGTGTAGATGATTCAGTGTTTCCTGAAGACATCACTGGGATTAATTATGTGGACCTCTATTTCTACAGTGCTGGTCAACGTGGGTGATTACCAAGTCAGCCCCTTGCCCAGTCCATGGGAATCTTTGGAATTGCCCAACCATTTTCTGTAGAAAAAATAAGCAATATAGAATTCCAATATAGAAGTTGGGAACAAAGAACCACTTCTCTGATGAAAAAAATTGTTGAATTGAGAGAATTGCTTTTTACTAATTCTGTTTTTATCAAACATTTTTGGTTGACACCAAGGTAGAGGACTTCTTGAGACTGACAGTTAAAAACTGATGATTAGGAGGGTGGCCAGAGAACTGATGCTTGCTTGCTTGAGCCCTATGACCCCCCCGCCCCCAGTGACAGGTGATTCCCTGCTGCTTCTGCCACACTCTCTGGGCACCAGGTGAGGCGGAGGGAATGCATCTCTGGATCAACTCTCCTTGTGGTTTCAGGTGAGAGTAGGGGTGCTGGCTCCTTCCCTGCGTGGAGTGTTGGCACAGACAGGCAACATAGCTGTGCAGCAAAGAGGTGGATTGCTGGACTGGAATTGTCACCCAAAGCTGCAGTATCTGCCAGAGAAAACTTGGTGCCACAGCTGAAGCGGCACTAGCATCATAGACAGCTGGTGGCCTGAGACTGCAGCAACCTACCCCTCCCCCACAGAGGTCTGCTGTTCCCAATCAGGGGGGAGTTTGGGTGCTTTGCAGAGACAGTGGTGAGGTATGGACTCCCGCGCAGAATTTGGCAACCAGAAAGGGGAGCCATTTGGTCCCCATTTGGAGAGTCAGAGGTCTAGGCGTCTAGACAGAAAAGTGAGGGGAAAGGAAACAAACATCAGGAAAGCATCTAGGAACAAGCATCTAGGAAACATATGAATGTTGTAACTTTAGATAAGTCTTTGATGGCCATGCTGAAGCAGTGAGCAACAGTGGCAACCAAACTCTCCCCTACGGAGATGGAAAAGTCTTTTGTGCTCTGCACTGAGTCTGCAGGCATTGGCAGTGGCTTGCCCCTTCCAGACAGAGCCCACAGAGACTGAGGGCTCTTTTGTGCTAGGCGCAGAGTCTTAGGGCTTTGGCGGTGGCCGGTCCCTCCCCTGCAGAGGCTGAGGGCTCTTTTGTGCTCCGAGCTGAATCCGCAGGCATCAGTGGCAACAAGTCCCTTCCCCACGGAAGATTACAATTTCCCAGATTGAGGGGAAACTAGGAGTTGAGTGGAGAATCTGGTGAAGCATGGACTCCTGTGCCAAATTTGGAGGGCAGATAGGGGTGTTGTCTGGAACAAGATAGCTGAGGCTGGGCAGCCAGTCAGGAGGCAAACATATTGTGAAACTCCAAAAAGGGCATCTCCATAGCACTGCTTCCTATGGACCAGTTGCTGAGAGTGCATACAGCAGTCTAATAGAGTTTTTTTTTTTTAAATCATTTTATGATTACCATTTCTTTTTGTTTGTTTCTTTTTTGTCTGTTTGTTTACTTGTTTCTGATTGTCTGTGCATCTGTGTACTTGTTTGTCTGGTAATATTTTTGTCTGTTTATTTGTTTGTTTGGTGTCAATGTGTTTTGTACTTTGCTAAATCTTTGGGTTGGCTACTTTCCCTAACTCCAACTTTCATATTCAACAAGAACACAGGGAACAGGGGATGAGGGCAGATTGGAGCTAGTTTTCAACAAAAACTCCAGTCCAGGAGGAGAGATAATGGCCAGAAAGAACCCAATGAAGCTGAAGGAGGAGAGCTGAGCTGAGAGAAGAGATAGATAAACGCATATCTTCCCCACACCCTGTGCTCCCCCCAGCGGCAGGGGTTTCCCTGCTTGTCCCGCCACTCTCACCGGGCACCAGATGGTGAGAGACCTGCTGTTTGCTTACTTCAGCCAGTGGCAGGTGGCTTCCCTGCTGCTCCTGCCACCCTCTCCGGGCACAGGGTGGCCAGAGAACTGATGCTTGCTTGCTTGAGCCCTATGACCCCCCCACCCCCAGTGACAGGTGATTCCCTGCTGCTTCTGCCACACTCTCTGGGCACCAGATGACCAGAGACCTGCTGCTTGCTTGCTTGAGCCCCACACTCCCCCAGTGGCAGGTGGACTCCCTGCTGCTTCTACCACCCTTTCCAGGCACTGGGTGGCCAGAGACCTGCTGCTTGCTTGCTTGAACCCTGTGCTCCTCCAGTGGTAGGTGGCTTCCCTGCTACTCCATCCACTCTCTCTGGGTGGCCAGAGACCTGATGCTTGCTTGCTTGAGCCCTGCATTCCCCTGGTGGTGGGTGGAAACCCCGCTGCTCCCGCCACCATCACTGGGTGCTAGATGGCCAGATACTTACTGCTTGCTTGAGCCCTGTGTTCCCCTGGTGGCAGGTGGATTCCCCGCTGCTCCTACCTCCCTCACTGGACCCAGGCTGCCCAAGAACTCAGAGAGGAGGGTCACTTGAGAGGGATCCATACTAGAGCAATGGTATCCCGAGGTGAAGAGCAACAGCCGCAACAGTGGGAACAAGAAGGCTCACACCCCTGAAGCTTTTCTGGACAGACATGCCCTATCTCTCTGGACATCCAGAGAAAGACAGCATTTTCCCAGTGGCTTCCACTGGAGGAATGGTTCTGTGATGGACTCCAAATGGTGTAAATTCAGCATGGGGCAGAATCAGTGGAAAAACTCAGGCAACATGAATGACCAGAGTAGATCAACTCCCCCAAGGAAAAATGGGGCAGACACAATTGAAGACCCTATCCATAAACAGATGGCTGAGATGTCAGAAATTGAGTTTAGAATTTGGATAGCAAGTAAGATTAACAGAATGTAAGAAAGGAGGGAATTAGAATTTCAAGAAATTATTCAAAAGATGTCTCAAGAAATTATTCAAAATATGTCTCAAGATTCAATGATTTCAAAGATAAAATGACCAAAGATTTTGAAACACTGAGGCAAGAGGTTGCTGCCCTCAAAGATCTGAAAAATATGGTAGAATCCCTCAGTAACAGAACGGAACAGACAGAAGAAAGGATCTCTGACATTGAAGACAAAGTTTTTGAATGTGCCCAAGCAATCAAAGAGGAAGAGAAATGGAGAGCAAAAACAGATATTTCTCTCAGAGAGCTCTGGGATAATTCAAAGAAAACTAATATTTGCCTTATAGGAATCCCTGAAGGCGACGAAGTTGCTTCACAAAACACAGAGGCTCTTCTTCTTACAATTATAAAAGAGAACTTTCCAGACATGCCAAGGGATTCTGAAATTCAGATAGCAGATAGTTTCAGAACCCCAGCATGACTCAACCTTAACAAAATATCCCCTAGGCACATCATAATTAACTTCACCAAAGTTAAGATGAAAAAGAAAATTCTGAAAGCAGTCGGACATAAGAAAATCATAACCTACAAGGGAAGAGTATTAGGATGACTGCAGCTCTCTCTGCCAAAACCTTTCAGGCAAGAAGAGGATAGTCACTGACTTTTAATCTCCTAAAACAAAATAACTTTCAACCCAGGATCCTATATCCAGCTAACCGAGTTTCATCTATGATGGAGAAATTAAATACTTTAACAACATTCACATGTTGAAGAAATATACCATAACTAAACCAGTTCTCCAGGAAATTCTCAAATCTATCCTCCAAAATAACCCCTGCAATCCTTGACAAAAAAGTACACTCACTGAGAAACTTTTGATCAAATTCCAACTTCCACAGTGGCAAAAGGATTAAAAATGTCCAATGGACTTTCAAACAACTTGATACCCAAAATTTTACCAGGCTTATCAATATGAATGGCTTAAACTGTGCTCTAAAGAGGCACAGATTGGCTGATTGGATACAGAAACTCAGACCAGACATTGCTGTATACAAGAATCTCATCTTAAAAGATAAATATAGACTCAGGGTGAAGGGATGGTCATCTATATTCCAGGCAAATGGAAAGCAGAAGAAAATAGGTGTTGCAATTTTATTAGTAGATACAATAGAGATTAAACCAACAAAAGTGAGCAAGGACAAGGATGGCCATTTTATATTTGTTAAGGGTAATACTTAATATGATGAGATCTCAATTATCAATATGTATGCACCCAACCAGAATGCATCTCAATTTATAAGAAACACTCTAAAAGACATGAGCAACTTGATCTCTCCCAGCTTAATCATAGTCGGAGATTTTAACATTCTTTTGGCAGTGTTGGATAGATCCTCCAATAAGAAGCTTAGCAAATAAATTTTAGATTTAAATTTAACTATTTAACTTTTGGATCTAACAGACATCTACAGAACACTTCATCCTAACAAAACTGAATACACATTTTTCTCATCAGTCCATGGAACATACTACAAAATCGGCCACATCTTAGGTCACAAGTCTAACCTCAGTAAATTTAAAAGAAAAGAAATTATTTCATGTATCTTCTTGGACCATCATGGAATAAAAGTTGAACTCAGTAACAACAGGAATGTACAGTCTCATACAAAAACATGGAGGCTAAATAACCTTATGCTGAATGATGGATGGGTCAGAAACAAGATCAAGAAGGGAATTACCAAATTTTTAGAACAAAACCATAATGACGATATGAGTTATCAGAACCTCTGGGATGCTGCAAAGGCAGTCCTAAGAGGGAAATTGATAGCATTGAATGCCTTCCTCAAGAGAATGGAAAGAGAGGAACTTAGCAACTTAATGGGACATCTCAAGCAACTGAAATAGGAAGAACATTCCAATCTGAAACCCAGAAGAAGAAAATAAATCACCAAAATTAGAGCAGAATTAAATGAAATTGAAAATAATAGGATTATACAACAGATCAACAAATCAAAAAGTTGGTTTTTTGAAAGGTCAATAAAATAGATAAACCTTTGGCCAACATAACCAAGAAAAAAAGAGTACAATTGCTAATCTCATCAATCAGAAAAAGCAAAGATGAAATAGCAACAGACCCCTTAGAAATTCAGAGAATCCTTAATGAATATTACAAGAAAATTTATTCCCAGATATATGAAAATCTGAAGGAAATCGACCAATACTTGGAACATGCCACCTCCCAAGACTCAGCCAGAATGAAGTGGAAATGTTGAACAGGCCTATATCAAGTTCTGAAATAGCATCAACTATACAAAATATCCCTAAAAAGAAAAGCCCAGGACCTGATGGCTTCACGTCAGAATTCTACCAAACCTTCAAAGAGGAACTAGTACCTATATTACTCAACCTTTTCCAAAATATAGAAAAAGACGGAATACTACCCAACACATTCTATGAAACAAATATCACCTTGATACCCAAACCAGGAAAATACCCAACAAGAAAAGAAAATTATAGGCCAATATCACCAATGAACATTGATGTGAAAATATTCAACAGGATCCTAACAAACAGAATCCAGTAACACATCAAACAAATCATACACCACGACCAAGTGGGTTTTATCCCAGGATCTCAAGGATGGTTCAACATTCATAAATCTATAAATATAATTCATCATATAAATAAATTAAAAACAGAGACCATATGATTCTCTCAATTGATGCAGAAAAAGCTTTTGATAATATCCAGCATCTCTTCATGATCAGAACACTTAAGAAAATTGGTATAGAGGGACATTTCTTAAACTGATTGAGGCCATCTATAGCAAACCCATAGCCAATATTGTATTGAATGGAGTTAAGTTGAAATCATTTCCACTCAGATAAGGAACTACGCAAGGTTGTCCATTGTCCCCATTGCTATTTAACATTGTAATGGAAGTTTTAGCCATCGCAATTTGGAAAGAAAAAGTGATTACGGGTCTCTATATAGGATCAGAAGAGATTAAACTTTCACTTTTCGCGGATGATATGATAGTATATCTGGAAAACACCAGGGATTCTACTACAAAACTCTTAGAAGTAATCAAGGAATACAGCAACGTATCAGGTTACAAAATCAACACTCATAAATCTGTAGCCTTTATATATACCAACAGCAGCCAAGCTGAAAAAGCAGGTAAGGACACTATTCCATTCACAGTAGTGCCAAAGAAGATGAAATAGTGGGAGTTTACCTAACAAAGGATGTGAAAAATCTCTATAAAGAGAACTATGAAACTCTAAGAAAAGAAATAGCCAAAAATGTTAACAAATGGAAAAATATGCCATGTTCATGGCTGGGAAGTATCAACATTGTTAAAATGTCCATATTATCCAAAGCAATGTATAATTTTAATGCAATCCCTATTAAAGCTCTATGGTTATACTTTAAACGTTTGAAAAAATAATACTTCATTTTATATGGAATCAGAAAAAGACCTCAAATAGCCAAGACATTACTCAGGAATAAAAACAAAGCAGGAGGAATCACACTACCAGACCTCAGATTATACTATAAATCCATAGTGATCAAAACAGCATGGTACTGGCACAAAAACAGAGAGGTAGATGTATGGAACA
>NW_003852518.1:2315427-2354901 GCF_000181295.1 Otolemur garnettii
ATACTAGAAGAAAGTGTAAGGAAAGCACTTGAAGAAATCGGCCTGGGTGAAAATTTTTGGGGAGGATTCCCCAGGCAATTGAAGCAACATCAAAAACACACTATTGGGACCTGATCAAACTAAAGAGCTTCTGCATAGCCAAGAACACAGTAAGTAAAGCAAGCAGACAACCCTCAGAATGGGAGAAGATATTTGCAGGTTATGTCTCTGACAAAGGTTTAATAAACAGAATCCATAGAGAACTCCAATGTATTAGAAAGAAAAGATCAAGTGATCCCATCTCAGGCTGGGTAAGGGACTTGAAAAGAAATTTCTCTAAAGGAGATAGGTGCATGGCCTACAGATTTATGAAAAAATGCTCACCATCCTTAATCATCAGAGAAATGCAAATCAAAACTACTTTGAGATATCATCTAACTCCAGTAAGATTAGCCCATATCACTAAATCCCAAAACCAGGTGTGGATGTGGAGAAAAGAGAACACTTCTACACTGCTGGTGGAAACGCAAACTAATACATTCCTTTTGGAAAGATGTCTGGATAATACGTAGAGAACTAAAAATAAACCTGTCATTTGATCCTGCAATTCCTTTATTAGGTATATATCCAGAAGACCAAAAACCACATTACAACAAAGATAGTTCCATCAGAATGTTTATTGCAGCCCTATTCATAATAGCCAGGTCATGGAAAAAGCCCAAGTGCCCATCGTTCCACGAATGGATCAATAAACCGTGGTATATGTACATCATGTAATACTATGCAGCCATCAAGAAAGATGGAGACTTTACCTCCTTCATGTTTACATGGATGGAGCTGGAAAATGTTCTTCTTAGCAAAAGTATCACAAGAATGGAAGAAAAAATATTCAATGTACACCTACTTTGAAACCAATTTATAGCTGTAATCTAATTATAGCTTAGGTATATGGGGAAGGGGTAGGGGGAGGAGAAGGGAGAGGGTGGATGGGTGGAGAGAGGGTGATTGGTGGGATAACCTCTATAATTTATCTTACAAGGATACAAGTGAATCTTTCTAAAAGTAGAATATAAATGTCTTAACACAGTACCTAAGAAAATGACATAAAGGCTATGTTAACCAGTTTGATGAAAATATTTCAAATTGTATATTAAAACACCACACTGTACCCCATGATTGCATTAAAATACACAGCTATCATTTAATTAAAAAAAAAACTGATGATTCAGTGCTGGGTACCTGGTGACTACTTCAGCCATGTGACCAATATGGTAATGACTAATAAGATGTATGATAAGCTAAGGGTAATTGAGATCCAAAATAGGCTTAGTTAATCCCTTCTTTTTTACCTTCTTTTGGAACCTGCCAAACAAAATTGGCGTTTGTGTAGAATGTAGAATGTAGAATGGTCTTTGGGGGTATTTGTGTGTATCAGTGCACTGTGGGAGAGTGTGGCAAGGTTTAGTCTTGGTAGCTACTAAGCATGAGCTGTTGTACTTCACGGGTTTATCATTATAATTGTCTCCTTGGAGAAAAAAAGCACATGTAGATTTAAAAGCTATATTCAATCATATAACCTGGGAGAATAAACCCAGCCAAAATGCAACTAACAGTCTAGTATGAGAAAGTTTGAAAATCTCAGGAGACAAAATGACCAGGGACATCCATCCAACTGTAAGAAAAATATTATTATTTCATCGATTCACCACTAAAGAAAAATCCAGTAGATTCCTAAGCTTGTTTGGGTCTGGGCAAAACCACAGCATCCCCATAGAAGTCCTGCTGTGACCCATTCACTAAGATACCAAGACGAAATACGAATTTACATTAAGGCCTGTACAGAAACAACAGTCCCTATTTACAAAGAGCTGCTGAGGAGGAAGTGTAGCTGGGATGCAAATATTCAATCACTTCGATGTTTGGAAAGGGTCTACAACTAGGATGCATAGAGATTGAGTCATCAGCCAACCCATTCGCATTGCCTGATGCAGCTATTATAATCAAACAGCCCTATAAGAAGACAATCACTATCATGCTCCTGGTGTTAGAAGATGTAGGAGACGCCAACATCTGAGCAAGATGATCTGCAGCTGAGGAGTGGACCTCAGCCATTCCCCCACAGGAGTTCCTTGTGGGAGGAGCCCGTGCCCTCAGCACGTAGTCATTGTTAATTACTCCCCTCATCTGTGTTGTTCTGGCTCAATAAAAGGCGGGTGCGGAGGTTGCTCGGGGCTACCCAGAAAGTAAGGGCTAGCTCGCCTTCCACAAGCTTGTACTTCTAATCTGCTTCTCGCCTGGTTCCTTCCTGTGCTAACCGAGACCAGGGCCACAGGAGCCCAATGGATCACGACATTTTGGCTTAAGTCGGCAGGATATAGCAGGACACAACAGGACACCAGGGACGCTGACCAAAGGGTTCAACACCTGGATGTAGGTGAGGCCTTTGGTAGACAGTGGAAGGAAGTCCAAAGGGAAACGACACTCAGGGAAAGTGGGACCTTTGGCCAATTTAGAAATTAAGAAACCACGCTCAGAATAAGTAAAGTGTCTGATAAACTAAGCAAAGTCATGGGTAACTTTCTGTTTGGGAAGTCGCGGGAAGTAGAAACTGAGGAGGAAATTGATGTTCAATCGTTATCTGAAAGCGAGGATAGTGAGGTTCAGTGGGAAACTGGACCTAAGAAAAATTGGGAAGCGAGAGCATATGATATGAATGAGCAAGTAATCACTACTATGACCACTATAGCTGAACAAATTAAACAATTGGAAGATCAGATAAATAGTCTCACTGTCAGAAATGCTAACTCAGAGCACCCCGTATTGCCCTCAGCACCCCCCTATGTAAACGAACCACCTGTAACTTCTGTTATGCGGGCTGTATTAGAAGGGCGTAATACTGGTGATTTTGAGTGGGAAAAAACTTTGGGGCTTTTTCTGGTTACGGTCACTGATATTCCTCCTGATCTGCAACACCCTCAAGGGGGCCAGCATTTTGACCACCATATGATCACCTTTTCAGTTCTTAAAGATTTGAAACAGGCCGTAGCACAGTATGGTATGCAGTCCCCATTTTCCAGAGGTCTGTTACAGGGACTTGCACAGGAATAGAGGCTCATTCCCTATGACTGGGATATGATAGCCAGAACTGTTCTTGAATCCAGACAATATTTACAGTTTAAAACCTGGTGGAAGGAGGAGGCTGACCTAATGAGTCACCAAAACCAACAGAGAGGCATCCCAATAACATCTGAACAGCTCACTGGGTCTGGGCAGTGGCTGGGGATTCCCAATCAGCTTCAATACAATGACCTAGCCGTAGTCCAGACAAGACTCTGTTGTCTTAGAGCCTGGGAAAAGGTTCAGGCTTCTGGAGATGTCTCTAAATCTTTCATTAAAATAATGCAGTCGGGAAATGAACCTTATACTGACTTTCTAGCCCGAATAAAAACTGCAGTCGATAAGGCTGTTGCCCAGCCAGAGCTGAGAGACATGATTTTCCAAACTTTAGCATTTGAAAATTCCAACTCAGAGTGTCAAAAGGCCCTGCGACCTTTGAGAGCACAAAACGCTCCCTTAGAGGAGTATATACGGGCATGTGCTGACATAGGAACAGAATCCTATAAGGCTAATTTACTGGCTACTGCTTTAAAAGAAGGGGTCAGTTCATTTCCTCCCCCTTCAATAATAGTCCTAGGTTTCTGCTCACTAAAACTCTTTTCACTCTTAATTTTCTCAATCTCAGCAGAACACCATTGGACATCTCTCATTCATGCACCATCCTCTCCAGTACAACAACCTATCTTATATAAAAAACCAGATATGACAGAGTGGAAGCCACGTTACGTGATGCAATGGGGTTGAGGATTTGCCCATATTATTACAGAACATCAAGAAAAGCAGGGGCTACCAGCCCACTGGATTAAGCCTCGACACAAGCAGGAAACTTTACCAGCACCTTAAACAAGTTTGTTTTCACTAACCTTTCTTCTCAGGACCTTAGTTTAGGCAATTTCATAGTGGAGAAATCCTGGATCAATCTCCTCTGGGGGAACTCGAGCTGCCTCTCTCATGTCGCCACCCAGTCTCAGCAGGAAGCAGTTAAGAGCGGTCAGCACCCCTTTTCCCTGAAGAAGCAGTGGGAGCTTCTAGGCAGAGTGGGAGGATTGATATAGGATTTCATTATTTTGGGCTGTATATTAAGCCCCAGGCAAGCTTAGGAGGCATTGTCTAAACCTTGGACAATTAGGACAACACAGACCTCGAACAGGCTTTAAGGTAAAGGTTATTATGGTATCGGCAAGGTAAGAGAATTTCACTTATTGGGTTCATTTCCATTTCATTGGGCACCTGATCTTTCCTAAAGTTATACACTGCTTTTTGGAAAGGGTCTGAGTTTGCAGCCCTTTCTCTACCTAAGCTTTGGGTGATGCTTAATACTTCCCATGGAAGCTCATGAGCCCTATGGGTCAGCCCATAGCACATAGTTAAATGGTGATTAGCACATAGGGGACAAGATTTCCCCCATGCCTAGTTTGACTAATATGAGTTTCCTTTCTGTCCGAATTAGCTCCATGGTGTATTTTTGTTATGCTTATGTGCCCTTTTGTTTCTTTTACTCAACAGAAAGCTTCTCGGTGAGGAGAATGGCAGAAACAACAGACCTTCTCCCTTGCCTCTTCAGAATTGTCTTTAATACACTAAAGGGGGGAAATGTAGGAGATGCCAATATCCGAGCAAGATGATCTGCAGCTGAGGCATGGACCTCCAGCTATTCCTCCACCGGAGTTCCTTGTGGGAGGAGCCTGTGCCCTCAGCACGTAGTCATTGTTAATTACTCCCCTCACCTGTGTTGTTCTGGCTCAATAAAAGGCGGGTGCAGAGGTTGTTCGGGGCTACCTGGAAAGTAAGGGCTAGCCCGCCTTCCACAAGCTTGTACTTCAAATCCTCTTCTCGCCTGGTTCCTTCCTGTGCTAACCGAGACCAGGACCACAGGAGCCCAAAGGGTTGTGACAAGTAGAGACTGTTTCTCCCAGAGAAAAACATCAGACAATTCTGATATCAGAAGTGTCTATCAGCTCAGAGAAATATGTGCATAGAGACAGTGAAGTTCAGTAGAGCTCATTGATACACAGAAGATGGTCAATTCAACATCCCAGACAAGGGAAGAGAGTTTATCTCACACATGAGCAAGTAGCTCTCTGCTTGCAGAGCCAATGGTAGTGGTCTCCAAAGAGCTACCTCACCTGACTACCAGCCAGTAGGATGCTGCAATTCTTTCCAGTGAGACAAAAAGAAGTTTGCTCACTTCTGTAAAGCTGAAATAATCAAAAGAGTTAGAATCTAATATAAAGAGAGTTTATTCAAGCACAAAGTATGAGCATTGACAACCAAGAAATACGAACTCCACAGGAATGGAGTCAGTATTCTGAAGTAGGGAAAATAAAGTTTCATTTAGATAGAAACAGAGGAGATTTTAACAGGGTTACACCATTATTCATACAAGCTTGGTGCGTAGTTACAGTGATTTGATGGGTTATAAGCAGTGTTTCTTTTTAGGAAGGGTATCTTTAATGTTAATTTTTTACAAAGATGTAATACTAATGATTTTTTGTCATATAGTCTAACCAAAGCAGGACAACAAAGGGGAATTTAATTGATAGTAAGTATTGGCTTTTCTCTGGCTCCAGTGGGTCTGGACATTGATTAAGCAAATAATAGAACTCTCCTTGCTTTTCTGGTTCTATTAAAAGAGTCTTTCCAGGTTACAGAAGATTTCCAGCAGACAACCCTCCAACCTTTTACAAGGCCTCTAGCAAGTGACATGTTGATTTCTTGCACCACATCCTGAATTTTGGAGCTATGACTTCAGCCAACTCCTCAGCTTCACGTGCACCACACCTTGCACTGCTTTACAAGAGGCCCATCCCTCTAATTCAGTGTTGTCACTATCTTCCACTTCTGGTAGCATCCCTCCTGCTTGCAGATGCTCTCAATAAATCTCTGCAATTACCTCTAAGAGGCCTGGTTCCTTGTAGCAGCTTCCCACCTTTTGACACCTAACAACAAGGCCCATTAATTAAGAAGGCAGGGGGATTCTGTCCATGACATTGTTTAGTTCTCCCTAGTCATTCTATGGGACAAGAAAAATCAGAAACCAAGTCAACCTAAAATCCAAGAGACAGGCATTATAACCAGAGAGACTCAGATACAGTCACATCTTTCTCAAGGCTTCAAATGTTTAGGGGGAGTTCCAAAAGATTTAAATTTTATTTATTTTTATATTCCACACATGACAGTTTCTGAATTGAGGATCCTACTGCTGTCTTTTCCCAACCAGGTTTGTTTTCTGGCACTCAAGTGGAAGGCAATACACTGGGATAGGAGGGTTTACTTCAGAGAAAGGGCTTAATACAGCAGTCACCAGGCAGGAAGACGGGAGGAATCTCTCAAATCCATCTTTCCAAAACTTTGTGAGAAAGAGTGTTTTGGAGAGCAAAACACTAGGCAATTGAGTCTGCTAATTGGTTGAGTTTGGGGTGGAACCATATGGGTATAGAAATTGACCTCTTAGCTGAGTCTTCTTGGCTATATCAAGCCTACTTATGTACAAAAATGAACAATAAAAAAATGGACATATCATATTATTTATCACTCTTAGAGAAATTGTCTTACATCTATGGCGGGGGTAATAATACCAATTGAGACAGTGCCTCATTATGGGCCAGTGGCCTGGGTGGGTCAGCTGTTCCACTAGAATACAGAGCCTGGAGATATCTCAAAAACTAGCTTAGGTGTCACAAGGATTGTGTTATGTAGGGGGCAAGTTAACTCCTGAGAAGCAATTATAAGAAAGGAAACAGGGGGCAGTGGCTGATTATTGTCATTATTTTCAGCTATGCCTATGCCTTCACAGAGTTTTCGGTCTTACCATAGTTATCCCCTTGCTCCCCTTTATTAATTTGTACAAGGGGGTTTCATAGTTCTTTGGAAATAGGCCAGTAGAGGTATGACCCACACATGTTGAAGTTCTGGTGGGGAGGTGGTGAATCTACACAGTGAATAGAGCTAAGAGATAATCATTTAGTAGGAGAGAAGAAAGAGAATGTCTAACCTCAGTGCAGTGTGTTCTTATTTATATGTTCTTAAGTTAGTAACTTACACCTTGCCATTATGATCAGGGCCCTAGAAGATAATATGAAAAAATATATCCACAGTAAATTAAATTCTATAGGAATTTAAAAGAAAAATTAAGGTAGGTTACACATATGCTGGTTCACAAGGGAACTGAAATGCTAAAGCAGATATCTTAGTCAAATCTAACAACAAAGGGCATTAAGTTGGCATACATGTGTGTGCACACAGAGTGCAGATATAGAACAAATATTGAGTTAGTCCATTTGCATACAGTGAAACAACTAGTGTAGAAAGCACCGATCTAAGTGCCAATAAAAAATAAATTATATGAGAATGAATAATTTCGGTAGAACTTCTCTAAGGACTAAAGGCTTGTACATGGCTGGCCAGAGGATTCAATTGAACACAGAGTTCCATGTGTGTGTAGGGTGGGAGCGTTACAAAAGTGGAAGTGGGAAATCAAAACAGGAGGTGAGAAAAAATAGAGGAACTGAGCTGATTAAACAGACATGTTCTCAGACTAAGGGACACACTCAGTATTTTATCTTTTCCATCTCATAACACTTTTCTTTCTTTTTTCTTGATCCATTCTCCAGTGGAGGGCATAATACTCAATGTTTCTACACCATTATAAAATCACTATAATATCCCTGTCACTGAATTTAACTAGGTATATTCTTCCCACTAATAATTCTCACCACATGTGGCTAAATTAAGATGAATTACGATTCTTTACTTTCAGATACTGCAGCATCTCCCATGGAGCAAGTGAAAGTGATGATGTGATTGACATTCCCCTTCTTGAGTAAGCAGTATGGTCAAACTTGAAGTATATGAAATCTAATAATTTTTAAAATATATGTAACTAAAAGTTACAAGAATGAGAAAAAAAGAAAGCAAACTCTGATATTCACAGATTATTTTTATAAATATAAGAAACTCCTAAAATCTATAATAGCATTATAATTAAATAGATATCTTCACTGGTAGGCCAAATGAAAATAACTCTTTTAAAAATCAGTTAATTTTTTATATGCCAGCAATAAAAGATAGATAATTTAAGGGGAAAATTAGAAAGCTATTTAATATGGCCACCCAATATGTCCATATAATAGGTAGCCTATTGGCTAAAAATAAATCTAAATGTTATGCAAATTATCCATAGAACGATTTGCAGTGTTATGGTAAAGACATTAAAATAGACCTACATAAGTGAAATACAAAACATATTCATAAGTAGGGAATCTCAGTACCATGAAGCAGTTTTGCCTAAATTTATGGCTACATTCAATTCAATTTTAATAAAAATAATAACAAACTTTTTGATGGAAGATGATTAACATGATCAAAAAGTGTATTCAGAATAGCAAAGAGTAAAGAAAACCTGAAGAAGGAGAAGACTAAGGAGAAAATACAAAGAAGAAAGAAGGAGGTGAATTAGGAGGAGGAGGAGAAAGGGGAAGAAGAAGAAGAAAAGAAAAAGGAAGGCTGACAACAAGGACAGTGACGACATGAAGGAATCCAGCTTTACTATATGGGGGATTTGCTCTAAATCCGTGGTAATAATTACAGCAGTGGGGATTGGTGCAGGCATGGGAAAATAGGCCGGGGAAACTAGTGAGGGCCCATGAAAAAAGCAAGAGAATTCTGACAAAGTTGATACTGCAAATCAATACCTGATCCCTCTGTGTGTATCTGAAAATTTTTTTGATATCCCTCCCTTTATGAAATACAGTCTAGTTTCCTCCCCCGTTAAATGTGGGCTAGACTTAGTGACTTGCTTCTAACAGGTCATAGTCATGATGGATCATAAAACAGACTGCTGTGTTCTTGTGGTTTTCCCTCAGATGACTTTCCCTAGAGCAAGCTGGATGCCATGCTGGAAGGACACTCACGCAGCCCTTTGGAGAGGCAAGTGGTGAGGAATCAGGGCCTCCCAACAACAGCCACATGCTAACGTTAGCCAGCACTTTAACTGCAGTTTTGTAAGAGATGCTGAGCCAGAAATTTTGAGATAAATGTTTTAAAAACCCCTAAATTTCGATATGTAGCAATAAATAATACAACAGGAAAAGGGATGGGCTATTCAATAAATGTTCTTGAGATAATTCCATAACAAGAAGAATGATAATCTGGTGTTGAATAAAGACTTAAATAGAAACAGAAAATCTTAAAACTTTAATTTAAAATATAAGAAAATACTTTTGTAACCTAAGTTTTATGTCAGTAGAAGATAAAATTTAATAAGTTAAATGAGAATTGATGGATTTGAGTACATTAAAATTTATAAACCCTTAAAAAAAGGACAACATAAAAGAAAATATACAAGCAATACATTAGATGTTTTCAATTCCACTGGAGTATACAAAATATGTTTTTAAAAAACAAAGAAAAATGGGCAAAATAATTGAATCAGCATTTCAGAGAAAAAAACCTCAATTATCAAATAAATAACTGAAATCTCCTTTAACGTGTAAGAATTATGAATGAACAATAAAACAGGATAACATTTCATAATGAGTTTAGAAAATAAGGTAAAATGTCAAATGTTATGGTTATAAAGATTTGGAGCAAAATATTTAATCATGTCCTGCAGGTGGGAGGAGTAAAAGACAAAACTGCTTTAGAAAATACTTTGCCACTATTTTGTGAAGCGGAAAATGAGCATATCTATTTTAATATGACAACTTCATTCTTTCAATTGCTCAGGTTTAAATCTTGAAGCCCTCTTGGACTCCTCCCCACTCTGGCCACTTTTTACACCCTGAAGTCTCTACTTTCCCACTCATATCACCTTCATCTCCGTCAGTCCCCCTAATTCTGGCTTTGACACCCTGTATCTTCAATCATTGTATATGTTTCACTATAGTAAATTGATAACTGCTATTAAGAAAACAGACACGGTCAAATGCTTCTACTGAAAGCTTTTAGTCAGAGTGAATGTCAAATTCCACGTGTCCTTTCTAAATCTACTCCCAACTTTATTCTTGGAACTCAACTCAAAATTTCTATCTCCTTCCCCCCATCCCAGAACACACATTTCAAGCTTCTGTGCCAGGCTTTGTTCTTTTTCCTGGGGGTAGGATTCACTCTAGGTGTCCCAGGTAGTAACTTAATCTCTTGCCTGCTTTGATTATTTGCTCCAACGTGGTCTTCCCAGTGCAACCTTTCCTACTTACTTTCTAGAACTGGGCTAATCACTCTCTGACATTGCTTCTGACTCTGTTCTTTTTTTTTTTTTTTTGTACTCTAATCACTTTTATTTTTTTATTTTTATTTTTTTTTTGCATTTGAAAACATTTTTTTTTTTATTAGATCATAGTTGTGTACATTAATTCTCTCATAGGATACAGTGTTCTTTCATGCTATTCCTCTTCCAGGACTTCGGCTGTTCTCTTTTACCTCCCTCTCAGTGCCTACTGCATTCCAGAGAGTGACACTTTAGTCATTTGGGTAGCCAAATGAGAGCAACAACAATGTGGAAAAAGAACCTTGTTAGCCCCTGAAAAACATGCAACATATAACATTTAACATGTAACATAAAAATCCCATATGTGATTAAGGAAAAAATAATTTTAATTATGTTAAACCAGTTAGACTGGGAGGAATTGTTTGTGACAGCAACATAACCAGGTGGATTCAGACCAGCAGAGTATTTCATGTTTTGTTTTATTTATTATTTGCCTTTCCACACAGAAAAATGCCATAGGGAAAGGGATTTTGTATATTTCCATCATTACTCTAACGTCAGTGACTGAACAGTGCCTGTGATAATACAATGATGTCACACACAGTTCTCAAAACTGAATAGTTAGTTGAATGAAATTGCACAAATTCCCTGAGACTTGCCAATTTTATATCCTAAAGAAATTCTTGCACAGCTGTACTAGAAGATATATACAAGAAAACTTATGGCAATACTGTTTATAAAAGAAAAAAAAACTCATGATGGAACTAAAAAACTATAAAATATATCATTTGTAGAATGGATAAATCCATCTTGTTATTTTTTCACAATGGAATAACAAAACAATAAAAAAGAATGAGCTATCATTTTTGATAACATGCTGGCATCTCAGCATCCAACATTGAGTGGGAAAAAGCAAGCCAAAGAAAAATACATGGAGCATATTGCCATTTATTTAAATGGTAAAAATAACATAAGGAAGCAATACAATTTCAAAATTAAATACAGAGGTAAGAAAACTGTATCTAAAATCCAGTTAAATGTAAAGACACATTTCAGAATAGGGGCCTTTCTCATGAGAATGCAAAGAGAGGTGCATAGCACCAGGAGTGGGCCATGGGAACATTTGGTCATGGCCATGATCTCTTTCCTAAACTGAGCAGTGGATACATGTTTACCTGCACATTTTTTTTTTATTACTCTCTGGACCTTATGCATATATTTACATAATTTTTTATAGAAATCATTCACAACACTGACATATATACATATATATATATGCAAACACACACACATCCATGTGTACACACAATTTTTTTTTAATTGTTTGAGATTCATTGAGGGTATAAAGAATTAGGGTGCACTAATTGCATTTGTTAAAAAAGTCCCTCTCATAATTGTGCCCCGCCCCCAAGAGGTGTACCAACACTGTAACCCCCAACCCCCTCTCTGCTTCCCTCTCCCCACTTGCTCATCCCCCTACCCCACCTTGTATTTGCTCATCTACTGCTTTCATATTAGAATTGAGTACACTGGATTTTTGCTTCTCCATTCTTGTGATGCTTTACTAAGAAGAATGTGTTCCACCTCCATTCAGGTTAATACAAAAGATGTAAAATTTCCATCTTTTTAATGGCTGAATAGTATTCCACGGTATACATATACCTCAGCTTCTTAATCCATTCCTGGGTTGGTGGGCATTTAGACTGTTTCCACATTTGGCAATTGCAAAATGATCTGCAATAAACAGTCTAGTGAAAATGTTTTTATGATAAAAGGATTTTTTTTCTTTTCTTCTATTAGATACCTAGTAATGGAATTGCAGGATCAAGTGGAGGTCTAATTTGAGTTCTTTGAGGATTCTGCACATTTCCTGCCAAAAAAGATTGTATTAGTTTTCAGTCCCACCAGGAGCATAAAAGTCCCTTCTCTCCACATCGACGCCAGCATATCCAGCTTTGAGACTTTGTGATGTGAGCTATTCTCACTGGGATGAGATGATACCTCAGGGTAGTTGTGTTTTGCATTTCTCTGATGATCAGGGACAATGAGCACTTTTTTCATGTTTGTTCTATTCATGCCCTTGCCGAGTAATATATGGGATTGTTGGGTCTTTTTTTGTTGTTGATTATTTGAGTTATCTATACATCTTGGTTATCAAGTTTTTGTCCAATTCATGATATGCAAATATTATTGTCCATTCTGAGGGTTATCTGTTTTGGTTCTTGCTTCCTTAGCTGTACAGAAGCTTTTCAGTTTAATTAAGTACCATTTATTTATTTTTGTTGTTGTTGCAATTGCCACTGAAGTCTTCTTCATAAAATCTATCCCCAGGCCAATATCTTCAAGTGTTTTCCCAACACTTTCTTCAAGTATTTTTATTGTTTCATGCCTTAGATTTAAATCTTTTATCCAATTTGAGTCAAATTTCTAAGTGATTAGAGGTGCAGATCCAGTTTCAGTCCTTTACATGTGGTTATCCAGTTCTTCCAATACCATTTATTGGATAGTAATATTCCCCCCAGTGTATGGTTCTTTTTGGTTTATCAAAGATTGGGTGGCTATAAGATGTTAGTTTCATTTCATGGTTTTCTATTTGGTTGAAAATGTCAATGTCTCTATTTTCATGCCAATCCCATACTATTTTGATCACTGTAGCCTTGTAACCTAAAGTCTGATAGGGTGGCACACTGGCTTTTTTTTTTATTACTAAGAATTGCTTTAGCTATACTGGATTTCTTCTGGTTCCATACAAATGAAGAAGTATTTTTTCCAAATCTTGAAAGTATGGTGATGGTATTTTAATGGGATTGCACTTAATCTTTGGATTACTTTGGGTAGTATAGACATTTTTACAATGTTGATTCTTCTTTGGCATGAGCATGATATGTTCTTGCATTTGTTAATATCTTCTGCTGTTTCTTTTCTTAGGGTTTCATAATTCTCTTCATAAAGGTCTTTCACCTCTTTTGTTATGTACATTCCTAGGTATTTTGTTTTCCCTGAAGTTACTGTGAAGGGCATTGCATCTATTGAGCAGATCATATAGTCTTTTTTTTTGCTTCTGTTGATATGGTCAATTACATTTATGGACTTGGGTATGTTAAACCACCCTTGCATCCCTGGGAAGAAACCTACTTGATTGTGATGAATGATTTTCATCAAGGAATCTATTGCCTAGGATTTTATTGAGAATTTTTGCATCTATAATAGTGAAATTGTTCTGAAATTCTCCTTTTTAGTTGGGTCTTTTCCTGGTTTTGGTATCAGGGTTCTGTTTGCTTCATTGAACATGTTGGGGAAGATTCCTTCTTCTCAATTTTTTGGAATAATTTCTGCAGTGTTGGTATAAGTTCTTTGAAGGTTTGATAGAATTCTAGTGTGAAGCTCTCTGGACCAGGGCTTCCCCCCGCCCCCCACCTTGGGAGACTTTTTATTGTTTCTTGGATCTCAGTTCTTGAAATTGGTCAGTTTGTGAGGACCAGATCAACTCCATTTTGTTATTCACATAAGTTCTGTTCCTGGGCCCCTGGCCTGCAGGGCCCACCCTGCAACCCTCCCCATTCCATTCCTAGTTGTTCAACCATATCTGCAGGGCCCACCCTTCAACCTTTCTCATTCCTTTCCGAGTTGCTCAACCATATAACACCACCTTGGGCAACAGAGCAATAAGCCCCCAATTCCTTGTTAACTATGTCACCTTACTGCAATAAACAGTAAGTTTCTATTACCTTGAAATACAGGTAACCAGGTTACACCAACTCTAGCCCCCAGTTAAGGGACCCCCCCACCCCTCACCTGTACCAATCCAAATTCACCTTTACTAGTGAAATCATCAGCCACCAATGCAAATTCTCCTTTACTTTCTCCTTTACTAATAAAATCACCAACCACCAATGAAAAGTGTACTCGTATCCGACCCTACCCCTCTTGTTTTCTGTACCCCATAAAAACTGCCTTCACCCCGAGTTCGGGGCTCGCCCCAGGCTTGCATGCTGGGTGGGTCCAGACCGGTCTGAAATAAACTCATCTCGTGCTTTTTACATCGGAGTGTGTCTCGGACTGTCTATGGGGGTCTTTTGGGAGAATTTCGGGCATAACAATTTCAAGAGATCTATCCCTTCTCAATTACATCTAGAGAGAGGATGTGATCCCAAATGTTGATCCATTTCCTTCACAATGTCAAATTTCTGGGCATAGCATTTCTTGTAATACTCAGAGATGATCTCTTGTATCTCTATGGCATCTGTCATTATGTCCCTTTCATCATGTCTTATTGAGGTTATTAGAGATTTTACTTTTCTGTTTCTAGTTAATCTGGCCAAAGGTTTATTGATTTTATTTATTTTTTTGAAAAACCAACTTTTTGTTTTGTTCATTAATTTACTGAATGATTATTTTCTTTTCGATATGATTCATCTCTCATTTAATTTTGGTTATTTATTTTCTTCTTCTGGGTTTCAGATTAGATTGTTCTTCTTTTTCCAATTCCATCAAATGGTTTATAATTTGTTAATGTGCTTTTTTACTGTTTTTGAATATAGGTATCTAATGTGATGATTTTTTCTCATAAGACTGCTTTTGCTGTATCCCACAGGTTTTGGTAACTTGTTTCTTCATTGTTATTATGTTTGAGGACTTTAATGATATCCTCTTTTATCTGTTCCTGAACCCAACTATCAATCAGCATATGGTTATTTAATTTCCAACTCTTTGTGTGGGGATGAATGTTTTTGTTAGAGTTAAGTTCCACCTTATTGCCTTGTAGTCTGAGAAGATACAAGGTATGATTTCTATTTTTTTAAATTTTGCTAAGGATTGATTTATAGTCTAGGATGTGGTCAATTTCAGAGTATATACCATGGGCTGACAAGAAAAATGTATATTCTTTAGCTTTGGGATGATGTGTTCTATACATGTTTATTAATCCCATTTGTTCTAGGGTCACTCTTTAGTCCTTTGTATCTTTGTTTCATTTCTGTTTAGGGGATTTGTCCAGCTCTGTCAGAAGGGTGTTAAAGTCCCCGACTATTAAGTGTTACAGATCCATCAAGATCTGTCTCATAAATCTTGGAGCATTTAAGTTGAGTGCATAAATGTTTAAAATTGAAATGTCTTCTTGTTCTATTATTCCTTTGGTGAGTATAAAGTATCTATCTTTGTGTTTTTTTAGCTTTAGTTGCTTTAAATATTGTATTTCCATTTGTTTGAAATACTGTTTTCCATCGCTTAACCCTGAGTCTTGATTTGTCCTTCAAGTCTAGGTAGCCAACCTGTGCCTCTTTATTTGTAAATGCAGGCCATTGACATTTATTGAGAGAATTGATAAGTATGGTGTAATTCTATTCATCTTATTTTGTGAAAGTTTGTGGTATAGTGTTATCCTTTGTGCCATTGTGGAACTTGAGTTTTGACCTTTTGCTTCTGGGTGCTTACTTTGTTAGTGGCCCATTGTTATGGTCAGTGTTGAGAATAGGTCTAAGTATTTCCTGTAGAGCTGGTCTTCTTGTGGAGAATTTCCTCAGTGCTTGTATATCTGTAAAATATTTGATTTCTCCATCAGTTTTGAAGTTAGTTTAGCAGGACACAGAATTCTAAGCTGAAAATTTTTTTGTTTAAGAATACTGAAGGTGGGAGGCGGTGCCTGTGGCTCAAAGGAGTAGGGTACAGGCCCCATATATCAGAGGTGATGGGTTCAAACCCAGCCCTGGCCAAAAAAAAAAATAAATAAATAAAAATAAAATAAAATAAAAGAATTCTGAAGGTGGAAGACCATGCTCTTCTGGTTTGGAAGGTTTCAGTTGAAAAGTCTGCTGTTGTCCTAATGGCTGTGCCTCTGTAGGTCAGTTGGCGCTTACTCCTGGTTGCTTGTAGAATTTTTTTTTTTTTTCATCTTGACTTTGGACAGGTTCATTACAATGTGTCTTGGAGAGGCTCTGTTTCAGTTGAAATGACCTGGGATTTGATATCCTTCTGCAAAAACTGGTGGATTCTTTAGTAAAACTTGGGAAGTTTTCATTTGTGACAGTCTCCAGTAGGGCTTCCATTCCTTTGGAACAATCTCCTTCCCCTTCAGGAATCCCTATTATTTGTATGTTTGAACACTTCATGGACTCCCGTAGTTCTCTAAGTGCCTGTTTTGCTTTCTGTCTCTTCTCCTTTTCTGCCTCTGTAACTACCTGGATTAACTCAAAATCTTTACCCTTTAGCTCTGAGGTTCTTTCTTCTCCATGGTCTAACCTATTTTTGATACTCTTTACTGCATCTTTACATTCCCCGATTGTCTCCTTCATTTCCTTAATCTCTGCTGTGTCCTTTCTATATTCTACATATCTCTCTTATGACTTTTGGTTCTATTTTTCCATTTTCTCATCCATTTGTTTTATTGTCTTTATCATCCATATTTTAAATTCCCTCTCTGTCAAGTCCATTAATTCTTTATAGGTGGAATCTTCTATAGTAGCTACTTCATGGTCCCTTGGTGAGTTCCTTTGTTTTGGTTTTTCATGTTACCAGAATTTTTCTGTTGGTTCCTCTTCATGTGTTCTTTCTTCTTGTTCACCTCCTTGTGATCCTTTTTCCTTCTCACTGCCTGTTTTGCTTCAAACTCCCCTGTCTCAGAGCTTAGATCTTGAAGTGGCCTCAGCTTTACCAAAGCCAAACTCTTCCTTGTGGTTAAATAAACAGAAGTCCTTGCTCTGGAAGATAACATGTTGCAATATGTTGCCATCACACCAAGTGATGCTGTGGCTTTTTTTCAGAGACAGAGAGCACAGCCAGCAACTTCTACGGTCCTTATTCCAAGCTTAGCTGCCTTCAGTGACTGCCTGATTGTTTCCTCAGCATTCAGATCCTGCTTGGGATTTTAAACCTCACAAGAATCCTTCAGGGGCAGGTTTCACAATGAACCCTGACTTCAGTTCTTGTGGTTTGCAGTAGTCCCTCAGCCTGTCCCAAGAAGGGAGTTCTGATACCAGCAGGTAGAATTAAGATGACCGTCCTTTAGGCCCCTACTAAAACCTTCACCTGACCTTCCCGGAATGGCAGCCCCCTGATCTCCAAGACCTTCTCAGTATGGCTGCCTTGACAGGCACCAAACTTATGGCAAATCTATGCCCATTGGCATTCAAACTAGTTGCTGTATGCTGTTCAACTCCACTCACTCTTCCAAGCTTTCCACTCAAGATACAGCTTCCCCCAACAACTGAAAACCCTGGAAATGCTTCCTCCCTTCTGGATCTCCATGGTGAGCCAGTTGATCCCAGCTGGTCACAATCACTTGCCTAATTTGTCAGATTTCCACCTCTCTGTGTCATACACTGTATCCAGCTGACCACCTCCTCCCTGTGCTCCCTGAGGTATGACTCTGGGTAAGCTCCCCATCCTAGGTATGGCTGGATTCTTTCTTTTGCCCCAGTTGTTCTAGGAGAGCAACTGTTCTGAATGATCCTTCTGGTCCGCCATCTTGCTCCACTTCTCCACACATTTTTAAAAAGATTTTGTTGAATTATACTACATATTTTGGAGGAGAAGGTTTAGGACAGGGGTTTGAATGTGGAATTTGATATGATACTTTTCTGACAAGGAGCTCCTCTATATTGTTTTACATCTCCATCAGTTATAATACCTAATTGCCTACCTCCTAACATCAGGCAAGAACAAATCAGATAACTGCTATTTGTTTTATATTGGTCATTTCCTCCAAGCCAGATATGGTCCCAGGCATTTGATATATTGAATCACATAATTTATTCCACATACATTAAGGCCATGTGACCATCTCAATTTTAATAATTATATTGATGATCAAATAAGAAAGCATTTCAAGGTTACCCAACTAATAAGTGTAGGGGCTAGAATTAAAACCTCTATCACTTGAAAAAGCTGAAATTTGTTTCACTCAAATCCATGCTGTATTCAAGACACTATGAAAGGATTCTGTAAGATTTGTTGTATTTGATGCGAGTTAGAGGGATTTTCTTTTTCTATAATGTCCTTCTTCCCAGTCATTTGTGCTAGAATGGGACTTAAAATAATCATCCCAACCTGACTTTAAAGTCTTCTTGCTTTAAAAATAAGATAACTTTTTTATAGCAGTGTCTATCATCTTTGGCATGATGGTGGTTTAACTTCTCTATGGTGGGTTTAAGAGAAGAAAGAAAGTCTCACTCTTGGTGCCATCATAGATTAAACTGAACTGGGGCAATTTATTGCCCTTTTCAGATGTAGTACTCAGTAAATGCTGTCATCTGTACAGGTAGCTGAACAGCAGACAGCCCCTCCCCAGCACATCTTAAGTCATTTAACAAGTCAGTGCAGAGTCTCTTGTCAGAAGACTTTGGAGCTTCACAGTTGGATGGGACAGAATTTCTGGTTTCTGAGAGCTTACATACCTATAGAAGGGAGAAGTAAATACACAGGTAAGCACGTAAACAGACAATTTTAAGCAGCCATTTATGCCTGTGGATAAATAAAACAGCATCCAACATGGTGTTACTGACAAAAGCAAGGGGAAGAAGGGAAGGGTCTTTTAGATAGAGATAAGAGAGAAGCTTCCCAAAGGGGTGGCATTTGATCTGAGACCTTAATGTAAAATGGCAAATAAGCTCCACAGCAGGAAACTCTTGGGTCTAATCTAGACAAGGGCTTCTAGTCAGATGCAGAGAAGTGCAAGTGAGCAGGAGAAAATAGAAGCTGTGGCTTGGGCTTGTAGGAAGGGTATGGACATGGGAGTGGTGACTGATGGCAATGGGTTTCAGGACGGGTTTGGAGCCCCTGGAGCACTGTAAGAAGGACCTGAATTGAAACCCTGTATGGGTGACTCCTAAGGTAATACACTAGCTCCTTACATATTTTTAAAAGAGCAGTTTTAAGTTCCCAGCAAAACTGAGAAGAAGATAGACACGTTTCTCATGTACCCCCTTCCCCAACACATGCTTCTCTATTGTCATCTTGTGGAACCTAAGCAGTGCATCCTAACTGCTGATGAGCCTACAAGGACATCATTATCACCTGAAGTCCACAGTTTACATAAGGGTCCACTCTGGGTGTTGTACAATCTGTGGGTTTGGACAGATGTGTAATGACAAATATCCACTGTTATAGTATCATACATAGTATAGACACTGTAACACTCCCCTCAAGTCCCTTTTCTCTACCATTCACTCCTCCCTCTCTCCCAACCCTGATAAATACTCATCTTCTTACGATCTCTGGAGTTTTTTTTTTTTTTTTTTTCAAAATGTGATAGAGCTGGAATCACACAGCATATAGAGTTCTCAGACTCAATATACACTTAAGATTTCTTTGTGCCATTTTGTGGCTTAATAGTTAATTTCTTTTAAATTCTAAATAATATCCCATTGTCTCTATATACCACAGTTATTCATTCACCTACTGATGAACGTACAGGTTTCTTCCATATTTTGGCAATTATGAATAAATTTGCTCCATACTGGTGTAGGATTTTGTGTGAACATAAATTTTCAACTATATCTTATATTTTCAATGTTCAGTCTTCCTATTAATTTTAACAGGATTTTCAGAGTGTAATCCCAGAAGGCTTTTGCACCTTCAGCCTCATTCTCACTGCATTGATTGGAAAGCTGTGGGCAGGTGGAGTTTATTGCCAAGGCTTGTGCATCAAGAGGCTGCTTGCCCATGCCCCTGTGTCAGACACTGATCTGTTGTCTGTCTCTGCACAGACTGAGAGATTCATAATCCTGCTGACAATCCAGGATGTTTTTCAAAGTTCATATGTAACATTATGAATTCAGACCTGAGCCACCATACTAGGCTTTGACTCCATTCTTGTGATCCATTTTCTGCCCTTTACACTGACTCTTGGCATAGAATCTTGAGTAATAATTCCCCAAGACTGGCTCACCTTGTAAAACTAGAATTTTATTTTTAAAACAAACTCTTGTATCTTGGATTATTTCTTGGTACCAAATTTTCCTGATATTCTTGGTTTACTTTTTTATCTAGATAATGATGATAATAATAATAATAATAATAATGACAATAGAATTCATTATTCTGTTACAACCATCATTGATACTATCTTATTATTTGACTTATTCCATTATTCCTTAGAAACAGGATGCCAAAATCTTCTTGTGGATTATCACTTCTAACTCTTTCCCAACCCCATGAGGTCAGCCCTATCATTACCTCCATTGGGGATAAGTGAGAACATTGTTAAAAAGTGATGAGAAGTGTGCTTAAGCCACAGTTTTCAGGCACTAGATCATCTGTCATAAAAACCTTCAATCACAGGAGAGAATCTGCACCTCCACCTGGGCCAGGGTTAAAGGACATATCCCTTTATGAGGCCACTTCAACTGCTGTAGGGCCTGCACAATGCCAGCTGCCTGGCAGAGAAAAAACTGAGGATTTCTGATAGAAAAGCATAATATCTGGATGTAAGTCCTCCCAGTCTTCTCCAGTAACCTGTGTCATCTACTGCACTGCTATGACACAAAACCATGGCTTCCTAGAACAAGCAGACCAGGTCCACAGCCCAATGTGCCCTTGGATCAGGAAACCAGATTTAATTTCTTGCTTGCTGAAATTAATGCATTTATTAACCAGAGCCTACTATTGATCTGCTTTTGATAAAACAGACATCTGTAGTATTATTTTCCTTACAGAGTTAAGGGGAGTAACTACTGTGCAGTGTACCCTGATCACTATGTTTGCTCTACTATATATTCCTCAAGAAGTCTTGAGACCTCTGGGCCTGGTTTCTTCTATATGAGGGCACTAGCATAGTTCTCTGTACCCTCGCTTCTATTTTCTGGTTCAAGTTTCCTGAATGGATTCTAACTCTGATGTAAGCCCTGGAGTCAATTACCTTCCTCATACACTGAGGGATACAAAAGAAAATAAGACTTAAGTAGACCTAGGATATGATTTTTAACTTTTATTAACATTTAACTTTTAAAATGAGTCATTACCAATTCTATTGGCAGAAGAGGGTTGTCATTGACTTTTATTCTTCTAAAAAAATAACTTTCAACCCAGGATCCTGTATCCAGCTAAACTGTGTTTCATTTATGATGGAGAAATTATATACTTTAATGACATTCACATGTTGAAGAAATTTGCCATAACTAAACCAGCTCTCCAGGATATTCTCAGACCTATCCTCCATAATGACCAGTGCAATCCTCCACCACAAAAGTAAATTCACTCAGAAACTTTTGATCAAATTGCAAATTCCACAGTGGTGATAGGATTAAAAATATCCACTGGACTTTTGAAAAACTCGATACCCAAAATTCTACCAGGCTTATCCATATTCTCAATTAATGTGAATAGCTTAAATTGTCCTCTAAGGAGACACAGGTTGGCTGACTGGATACAAAAACTCAGGCCAGATATCTGCTACGTATAAGAATCTTATCTTACCTCGCAAGATAAATAGAGATCCAGGGTGAAGGTATGGTCATCTATATTCCAGGCAAATGGAAAGCAGAAAAAAAAAAAAACAGATGTTGCAATTTTGTTTGCAAATACAATAGGCTTTAAACTGACAAAAGTAAGCAAGGATAAGTATGGTCACTTCATATTTGTTACAGGTAATACTCAATATGATGAGATTTCAATTATTAATATTTATGCACCCAACCAGAATGCACCTCAATTTATGAGAGATACTCTAACAGACATGAGCAACTTGATTTCTTCCAGCTCCATCATAGTCAGAGATTTTAACACTCCTTTGGCAGCGTTGGATAGAGCCTCCAATAAGAAGCTTACCAAACAAATTTTAGATTTAAACTTAACCATTCAACATTTGGATTTAGCAGACATCTACAGAACATTTCATCCTAACAAAACTGAATACACATTTTTCTCATCAGCCCATGGAACATACTCCAAAATCGATCACATCATAGGTCACAAGTCTAACCTCAGCAAATTTAAAAGAATAGAAATTATGTCTTGCATCTTCTTAGACCATCATGGAATAAAAGTTGAACTGAATGACAACAGGAATATGCAGACTCATACAAAAACAGAAGCTAAATAACCTTATGCTGAATGATAGCTGGGTCAGAGATGAGATGAAGAAGGAAATTACCAAAGTTTTGGAACAAAATGATAACGAATACATGAATTATCAGAACCTCTGGGATACTGCAAAGGCAGTCCTAAGAGGGAAATTTATAGCACTGCAAGCCTTCCTCAATAGAATGAAAAGAGAAGAAGTTAACAACTTAATGGGACATCTCAAGCAACTGGAAAAGGAATAACATTCCAATCCCAAACCCAACAGAAGAACAGAAATCACCAAATTAGAGCAGAATTAAATTAAATTGAAAACAAAAGGATTATACAACAAATCAATAAATCAAAACCTTGGTTTTTTGAAATGTCAATAAAATAGATAAACTTTTGGCCAACCTAACCAAGAAAAAAAGAGTAAAATCGCTAATTTCATCAATCAGAAATGGTAAAGATGAAATAACCACACACCCCTCAGAAATTCAAAAAATTCTTAATGAATATTACAAGAAACTTTATTCTCAGAAATATGAAAATCTGAAAGAAATTGACCAATAATTGGAAGCATGCCAACTTCCAAGACTTAGCCAAAAGGAAATGAAAATGTTGAACAGGCCTATACCAAGTTCTAAAATAGCATCAACTATACAAAATACAAAAAAGAAAAGCCCAGGACCAGATGGCTTCACATCAGAATTCCACCAAACCTTTAAAGAGGAACTAGTACCTATATTACTCTTTTCCAAAACATTGAAAAATAAGGAATACTAACCAACACATTCTATGACACAAACATCACCTTGATCCCCAAACCAGGAAAAGTCCCAACAACAAAAGAAAATTATAGACCAATATCATTAATGAATACTGATGAGAAAATATTCAACAGGATCCTAACAAACAGAATCCAGCAACACATCAAAAAAATTATACACCATGAACGAGTGGGTTTTATCTTAGGGTCTCAAGGCTGGTTCAACATACGTAAACCTATAAATATCATCACATAAACAAATTAAAAAACAAAGATCATATGATTCTCTCAATTGATGCAGAAAAAGCTTTTGATAATATCCAGCATCGCTTCATGATCAGAACACTTAAGAAAATTGGTATAGAAGGGACATTTCTTAAACTGATAGAGGCCATCTACAGCAAATCCATGGCCAACATCGTATTGAATGGAGTTAAATTGAAATCATTTCCACTCATATCAGGAACCAGGCAAGGTTGCCCATTGTCTCTATTACTCTTTAACATTGTAATGGAAGTTTTAGTCATCACAATTAGGGAAGAAAAGGTGATCAAGGGTATCAATATAGGGTCAGAAGAGATCAAACTTTCACTCTTCGCAGATGATATGATTGTATGTCTGGAAAACACCAGGGGATTCTACTGCAAAACTCTTAGAAGTGATCAAGGAATACAGCAGCATCTCAGGTTACAAAATCAACACTCGTAAATCGGTAGCCTTTACATATACCAACAATGGTCAAGCTGAAAAAACAATCAAGGACTCTATTTCGTTCATAGTAGTGCCAAAGAAGATGAAATATTGGGAGTTTACCTAACAAAGGATGTGAAAGATCTCTATAAAGAGAACTATGAAACACTAAGAAAAGAAATATCTGAAAATGTTAACAAATGGAAAAATATACCATGCTCATGGCTGGGAAGAATCAACACTGTTAAAATGTTCATACTACCCAAAGCAATATATAATTTTAATGCAATCCCTATTAAAGCCCCACTGTCATACTTTAAAGATCTTGAAAAAATAGTACTTTGTTTTATATGGAATCAGAAAAAGCCTCCAACAGCCAAGACATTACTCAGAAATAAAAACAAAGCAGGAGGAATCATGTTACCAGACCTCAGTCTATACTATAAATTGATAGTGATCAAAACACATGGTATTGGCACAAAAACAGAGAGGTAGATGTATGAAACAGAATAGAGAACCAGGAGATAAACCCAGCTACTTATTGTTATCTGATTTTTTACAAGCCAATTAAAAACACTGAGTGGGGAAAAGATTTCCTATTTAACAAATGGTGCTGGGTGAACTGGCTGGTGACCTGTAGAAGACTGAAACTGGACTCACACGTTTCACTATTAACTAAGATAGACTCTCACTGGATTAAATATTTAAACTTAAGACATGAAACTATAAAAATACTGGAAGAAAGTATAGAAAGAACACTTGAAGAAATCAGTCTGGGTGAAAATTTTGAGGAGGACTCCCTGGGCAATTGAAGCAACATCAAAAATACACTACTGGGACCTCATCAGACTAACAAGATTCTTCACAGCCAAGAACACAGTAAGTAAAGCACGTAGACAGCATTCAGAATGGGAGAAGATATTTGCAGGTTATGTCTCTGACAAAGGTTTAATAACAAGAATCCATAGAGAACTCAAACGTATTAGCAAGAAGAGAACAAGTTATCCCATCTCGGGGGCACAAGGGGCTTGAAGAGAAACTTCCCTGAAGAAGACAGGTGCATGACCTACAGGTATATGAGAAAATGCTCATCATCCTTAATCATCAGAGAAATGCTAATCAAAACTACTTTGAGATATCACCTAACTCCAGTAAGATTAGCCCACATCACAAAATCCCAAAACCAGAGATGCTGGTGTGGATGTGGAGAAAAGGGTACGCTTCTACACTGCTGGTGGAAATGCAAATACATTCCTTTTAGAAAGACATTTGGATAACACTTATAGAACTAAAAATAGACCTGCCATTTGATCCTACAATTCCTCTACTAGGTATATATCCAGAAGACCAAAAATCACAATAAACAAAGATGTTTGTACCAGAATGTTTATTGCAGCCCAATTCATAATTGCTAGGTCATGGAAAAAGCCCAAGTGCCCATCAACCCACGAATAGATCAATAAATCATGGTATTTGTACATCATGGAATATTATGCAGCCTTAAAAAAGATGGAGATTTTACTTCCTTCATATTTACATGGATGGAGCTGGAACATATTCTTCTTAGCAAAGTATCTCAAGAATGGAAGAAAAAGTATCCAATGTAATCAGCCCTACTATGAAACCAATTTATAGCTTTCATAGGAAAAGTATAACCTAATTATAGCCCAAAAATATGGGGAAGGGGGAGGAGGAGAGGTGGGAGGATGGGTGGAGGGAGGGTGATTGGTGGGATCACACCTATGGTTTATCCTATAAAGGTACCCATGAATCTTTCTAAATGTAGAATATAAATGTCATAACACAATAACTAAAAAAATGACATGAAGTCTATGTTAACAGATGGATAAAAGTATTTCAAATTCTATATAGAAACAACATACTGTACCCCATGATAGTATTAATGTACACAGCTATGATTTAATAATAAAAAAAAGAATAATGGGGCAATCTGGCAGGGTGTAGTTGAGCAGGAAACCCTAAGCCAGGGTGAAAACCTGCCCACATAGAGTGGCCACAGAGGTTTTCAAACAGGAAAAAGGGAAAGAAGGAAAGATGAATATGGTAATTTTATGTAAACTATTGTGAATGGTTATTTTTAAGATCTTTATTTGTGCCTTCACCTTGTACTTTTCCCTTAACTCTCCTGAGTAACCTAGACAACTTTAACTGAGATAGATATTCATATTTTCTAAACTCAGGAAAATGTTACTGATTATCTTTTCTAAAGCCTATACCCACTGAAACAAGAAATGTTCAATAACAGAGAGTTTCTGGGATTAATGAAAGTTGAATGGAGGAACTAAAAAGTTACCCAAGAACCCAGGGAGCAAGGCGGCTGTAACTTAGGGTCTCCGGAAATGGAAGTTAGGACAGGAAAGAGTTTTCCATGCTAACATACAGAGAATCACTGTGTGTGATGGCAGTGATAGTTTTGTCTGTTGAGTAAGGAAAAGACAAGTTGACCTTGAACTTGGAGGTCAGCTGAATCAGGGTTCATGGCTTCAGTGTAGAGAAATTGATGTATGTATCATATTGCAAGTGTTGAAAGAAAAGAAGTCTGGCATTCTGTCAAGGAGCATCTCATCTACAACTCAAATACAAGTTATTCTCCACAAGCTAAATACAATGTTTAAGAATTTTTGCATGTGTCTTGGTGCCTGTAACTCAGTAGCTAGGGCACTGGCCACATACACTGGAGCTGATGGGTTTGAACCCAGCCGGGGCCTTCCAAGCAACAATGACAATACAATAACAACAAGAAGAAGAACAAAATAGCTGGACGTTGTGGCAGGTGCCTGTAGTCCCAGCTACTTGGGAGGGTGAGGCAAAAGAATTGCTTAAGCCCAAGAGTTTGAGGTTGCTGTGAGCTGTGACGTCATGGCACTCTACTGAGGGTGACATCTGTCTAAAAAAAAAAAAAGAATTTTTGGATAGCTCTCACCAAATATGTCAATGTGCAGCAGCAAAATGGGTGGTTCTGTAGAGCAGTTTGGAAGCCATGAGTCTGGCTGTAACTGTGCCAAAGCAAAAAAGCCTTTCCTCTTTTATTCAGCTTCTCTATATGCTGCTATGCTAGCAAACTCAAATCCAAAATCACATTGAAACTGTAGTTTCTGGTTTCTTTTTTGAAGCACAGAGGTAGCCTTGGGAGGGAGTGGTAGAGGTGTTGAGCAAAATGGTACATGAAGTGCTCAACAGTCTGCAGCATTTTACTAGTAATCAGCAAAAATTATTTTCTGGTATGGTATGCATATCTGTATATGTATATATGATTTATTGCTATGTCATTAACACAAATACAGGTCAACTGATGTTTTGATATATATATGTGCATTTGTTGTGCAATGATAGCCATATACCAGATAATTAACGTATCTATTACCTCTGTATGTTTACTATTTGTGTGTATGTTTGTGTACAGTGAGATTGAAAATCCATTATCTTAGAAAATTTTAAGTATACCATACAAAATGATTGTTAACTACAATCATTTTTCTATATGTTAGATTTTCAGAAATTATTTATCTTATGTAAGTGAAACTTTATAACCCTTGAAAGCATAGAACATCCACTTCTATGAATTTGGCTATTTTAGATTCTACATATAAGTGAGATCATGCACTATTGCTTTTTCTGTGCCTTGCTTTATCAATGTTGTCTCAAATAGCATAATTTCTCTTTCCTTCACTCTTAATAACATCTATATTTGTAACATATATATATATGCTTTATATACATACACATAACTTATATATATATGTTTTATATGTATACATATATAAAACTGGTTTATGTATATGTAAAACTATCTTTATCCATTCATCTTTTGAAGAGCATTGAAGTTATTTCCATATCTGGATGCTCTACCCATTATTGGAAGTAGGGTATTTATCTACCATTACTATATCATTATCAATTTTTCCCTTCTGATCTGTTGATATTTGTGGTATATATTTAGACCTCCTAATGTGGGTGCATATATATTCAGAATTATCAGGTCTTTGTGTTGAATTGATCCTTTTGGTCTTGTCTTGTTTTACCTATATTATTAAATAGGTAATCTCGGTTCTCTTACAGCTTACTAAACAACAATAATTCAAAACAACATTTTGAATTATTTGTCTAGCAACTCAGGGAATTCTGTTTTCTTGGGGTCTGTCACTGGAAAGTTATTGTGTTCCTGTGTGAGCATCATATTTCTGTGATTCTTCATGATCTTTGTTCTTGCATAGATATCTGCAGAGTTAAACAAGTATTCCCCTCTTCCAGACTTTGTGAACTGGCTTCATTTTGGAAAGGCTTTCAACTTTGCAGAATGTGTGTGGTATGGGGGAGCTAATGGAAAGGGCAAGCTGCAGTGTGTCCTTACACTGGATATGGTAGTGTGGGATACCATAGGCAAAGGCATATAGTAGCTCTGGGTTGGGGTGTGTGTGGTGGCTTGTGACTTAAGCGGTGGAGTCCATATTATCAGCAACTGTGTGGTTCTTAGGGTGACAGCTTTGGGAAGTCTACACTGAATGCGGGAGCTGCCAAGGTCCTCAGTGGTGCTTCTGAGTCTGCAAGTGAGTGTGTCAGATCATTGTAGGCCAGTACAGGCAGCACCAACCGCAGGGCTCAAATTTGGGCATGTTCTATATTCTGGGGATGGGACACACACAGCAGTGTTGGCTGGGGCAGTTTTGCTGAGGAGAATGCTGGTTCTGGCTGCTCAGTCTGTGACAGCAGACAGTGCAGGATCCTTGGCTATGAAAGTTTTAGCAGGTTGTAATAGCTGGTGAGCACCTCACCAATAACAGCTGCTGGGGTTCTCTGCAGAACAGGCCACTTGCTGTGGACTGAGGCAGCATGTGCTAGATGGCTTATACTGGACTGATAGCTACTACCACCCTTTGTTTTTGTTCCTAGATGTCTTGGTGGTGCCAATCTCACCAGAGATTTGGGTGAGGTGACACTGAAGCAAGTCTTTGAGCCAGTGCCTAAAGGTCTAGGGACGCTTGTTTCTCCCTGTTCTCTTTTCCATTGTGAGGTCAACTCACAGGCTGGGAAGATCCCTCACAGTGTTGAGCTGTGCTGCCTGCAGGTTGAGATAATGCAGGTGAATGAACACTTTATTCCTGTCCTTTCTGTGAAGTTATTTTTGGTTCTTTTTCTCCAATGTGTTGCTGCAGTTTTTCACCTAGACTCCTGAGCTATTTTTGTTCATGGAAAAATGAATAACTCTTCCTTTTTGTGGAGAAATGGAGACTTGGATCCCTTCCTTCACCATCTTGTTGATACCAGGGAGTACATTGAGTGTATTTTATTCGATACCTTATTCAAAATTTTAAAAATCTTACTGCAATGTGGAAGCACTCTGCTAGGTCCAGAAGATGCAAAAGCGAATATATTGCCACTTCTGCCCATCAGGGATTCATAGGCTAGACATCATGCTTACTTTTCTATTAATGCCTTCCTCCTCCTCCTCCTCCTCCTCTTCTTCTTCTTCTTCTTCCTCTTCCCCTCCCCCTCCTCCTCCTCCTCCTCCTTCTTCTTCTCACCTTATACCCAAATAACTGCCTATTATTAGCAGTAGAACCCTGAGGGTCTAGGGCTGAAATTACTTAATGGTTCATCTAAAGAGACATTAATTATTCTTCATATTTAAATTATTAATAATTACAAATGTTATGGTTTTAAATTTAAGGAGGTCAAAACAAAAGCTTACTGTTGAGTTAAAGAAACAAAATAACATACGATATTCCTTCCCTCCTCCCTTCATCCCTCGCTTCTTTTCCTCCATCTTTCTTTGTTTAATATTTAGTCTTTAGTTTGCTCTTCATGCCAAAGCAATACCCTTGACTTTGAGGTCTAACAGCTCTCAAAACTTTTTGGAAGACAACTTCAAATATTCTGTGTATGCTGAATGGGTATGCTTGTGGCCACAAGGGTGGAAGGAGGAGTTTTCTAGGAATATTTCAAAGATTATTAGAGCATAAAAATAATATTACCACTTCCTGCAGATTTTTTTGTATGCCTAATCAATTTAAATACCATGCTATATCAATTTAAAATAAGCTCTATTACTAAATGTGCTGAGAGATCTTCCTTAAGGAGCCCTCATTTGGTTCTCCATCTCATGGTTGCTTTGAGCCTTCCTGACATACTTTGCAGCTTCATCCTTCACATTCAGTCCTTACACTGTATTCCTTATTCAGTACTGATTTTCATTATCGCTGAGTCATTTGACTCACTAATTTTGTGCTCAGAAAGCATCTGTGCACTGTTGGCTACTTTATGATGAAAAGCACGGGTTTAAAGTATTATATCTGCAGTGATGAATGTGAGATGAAGGGAGAAAAATCTCAGTGAGTATAGAATTTACAGACCTCAGAGAAATTGTGGAAGCAAGTGTTGCTAAGTCGAGTTTTTCCTATTCTACCTGGATACTACTAAGATCTGAAATTTTATTATGAAAACTAAATAGCATGGGATGAGAAAAGTAGAGATTTTAACTAGATGTGTAGTGTTGAGATGTACCTTGGCATTTGGGGTGATTTTGAATATATGTGTGAATTTATTGTACAGTAGGAAAAGAACTGGTTTCTGGGTTGAAATCCTGGCTGTGTGACTTATTAGCTGTATGATCCTGGGAAGCTATTTAACCTCTTTAGTCTTCAGTTTTCTTCATGTAAACTAGAAATAATGACAGCAATCCAGAATTTTTTCCTTGAATATAAGTTAAACAGCTTAGGAAGAGAGGTGAGGGATAGAAACTTCTCTAGATATTATGGTATATTTTGTTTGAATCATGCAGACTTCATTTCATAGATCTGTACTTCAGCAGACACCTACTGAGAAGATGAGGATTTAGTGCCCACATATGTTTAAATCTTCACAGAAGCCATGTGATATAAATATCATCCTCACCAATTTATAACAATGAAAGTAAGGTTCAGGCCAAGTGGGTTTCTGTCAGAATGACTGACTTACTAAATTACCATAGCAGGATAAGAACCAAATTTGCCTGAGTTCAAATTACCTGATTTAGTCACAAATTACAATGTTTTTCTGTTCAGAAATAAAATTTGATCATAAATTGGGGTTAAATATTATAGAGATCCATTTTCTCAAATAGCTAACTCTGTTCCAAAGACTATTCTTTAACCAATTTATCCTTTCTCCAATGGTCAAAAAAATGCATTCTTCACATGTTTGATTCCCAGACTTCTTATTCACCATGTCATGGAGTGTGTGACTCTTTACCTTCTCTTAACTAAGTCTCCATTAAAATGACTGTAAACAGACCAAAAAAGCATATAAACTGAAACAAAGGAGAGCATGAGATGTGACTTTTTAAAAAGTCTTTTCTCCAGCAGACATACCTCATGGCAGATTAAACATGAGCAATGTTTGTAGATGTGGTCTCCAGTGGGGCTTGTGGAGGTCATTGCAGAAATGCTTACTAACTCAATGTTGAATATTGGCATCTAGCATTCTTCCTCCTCCCTAGGTTCAGAGCACCTCTGCTTCTTCATAAATCATATCTCTGTACCATGTTCAATGACAAGAATATGTAGAAAGAGCAGAAGACTCCCTGCCCAATGGGCGTCATGGCGGCATCTGAGACATTGGGGAGCACGTTCTGTCCCTGTTCTCCACCATGTTTGCAGTCTGCTTTCTCAGGGTGTGAGCTTCAGTTTAGGGGCGGGGCCATCACTCAGTGACCAAATACTGCCAGTCCAGCTTGGTAGAAATCTTATCTGTTGCTTCCAGGCAATTCCATGTCCTTCTATTGTACAGATAAACACTATAAACCTAAAATCTGCTTCCTTGTGTTCTGTAGCCCTAGTTAATGGCCACTTCCTATAAGCAATAAGAAATTATAATTTCAAGTACAGAACTCCATTTTTAGATCTGAATTTTGCTAGCAGGCTCGTGTCTTTAGTCTGGTAAAGAAAGTAAATACAGGATGTGTGAAGAGATTATGTGGTCCTGTCTTGTCAGCGGTATGTACATGTCACCTTCCTCACAATGCTTTGCTTTACTGTAGGTGATACAATTTGGCAAGTCCTTGCTTTATTTTTTTTAACCTCCAACCTGCTACTTTTATCTAATCTCCTATCTCTACTATAGAAATTCATACAAAGCTGACTGATGATACCAATATAGGCCAACATTTCCTAGTTTTGCCACACTCTTCTTGGTGTGTGTGCAGTTCTTTGAGATGCGGTCATGTCTATAGATTCAAGTAACCATCACCACAACCAGGATACAGAGCTGTCCATCATCACAAATACAGCCTCTCAGGGCAACTTTAGTACTTGCATTCTTTCCCCAACCTTAACATCAGAGAATACTGGTCTATTCCCCATCATTATAAATTTGTCACTTTGAGGAAATTATATGAATGTAATTACATGATAAGTAACCCCTAGACCTGGGCTTCCTTACTCAACGTAACGTCCTTGAGATTTGCCTCTATTGTTGCTTGCATCAACAGGCCATTCTGCTTTGTTCTGAGTAGCAGTCAATCGTTTATACATGCCATGTTATTTTGCCATTCACCCTCAGAAGGACATTTAAGTTGATTGCAGTTTTGACTATTTCAAATAAAGCTGCTATGACATTTGTATATAGGTTTTATGCGAAAATAAATAAATTACTAGCCTTGTGATGGCTAAGTGGTGTATGCCTACAATATGCCTAAGTTTATGTTTTAATGTCAAATTGTTTTCCAGAATGGTAATATCATTTTACATTCCCATGATCAATGCACAAAATCACCAGCTTCTCCACATACCAGCATTTGGCGCTCTCAAGGTATTTTATAGTACTTACCTTTCGTAGGTATTCAGGGGAATCTTTTGATGATTGTAATTTATAATTTCTTGATGACTAATTATTTTAAACACATTTCCAAATTTTATTTGTATATCTTCTTTGGTAAAGTATATACTGAAAGTCGTTTGCTGATTGTCCAATTGAAATTTAGTTTTGTTACTGTTAAATTTGTAGAGTTATCTTAATATTCTTAATACAAACCTCTTGATGAATATGTGATTTGCCAACATTTCCCAAGTCAGTAATTTGTCTTTTCAGTCTATTAACAGAGTCTTTTGCAGAATAAAGGTTTTTAATTATGATGAAATATAATTTGTCTTTGTTTTCTTTTGTAAATCATGACTGAGTTCTCACATTTAAGAAATTGTCACCTAAGTTTAGTCACCTAATCTTAGAACAAAGATTTTGTCCTATATTGTCTTTTAAAAGTTATATAGATTTTTACATATAGATTTGTAATCCACTTTGAGTTAATTTTCTATAAGATATGAAATCAACCCACATACCCATCAGTTCACTAGTGAATTAACAAAGCATGTTATATGTATACTAGGAAATACTACTAAGCCACAAAGAAGAATGAATTAAGGCCTTTTGCAACAATATGGGTGGAACTGCAGACCAATATCCTAAGGGAAGTTTCCAAAGAATGGAAAAACAAACATCACATGTACTCTCCATTAAATTGCAACTAACTGATGAGCACGCATGTGCCTGGAGGGAAGTAAAACTCAGGGGGGATCAAGCAGAGAGTAGAGGGGAGGTGAGAATGGGTGAAAACCTACCTAGCAGGTACAGTGAACACTATTTAGGTGATGGACACACTTGTAACCCTGACTTAAGCATAACAAAAGCCATATAATCTCACCAAGACCATTTGAACCCCATAATATTTTGAAATTAAAAAATAGGAATTATTATTAATCTGTGAAGCTGTGGCCTTTGTACTGCACTTAGCTTTTTAAGAGTCTTTGGTTTTGATAGGTACTATAATATTTATGGATAAAATATGACATCTATGACTTCATCATAATTCACTGGTAGAATCATAAATTGATGATTATTGTTCATTTTACTATTCTTTCTACTTTTATGTATGTTATAAATTTTGTATAATAAAGTATAAACACATACATCAAGAAGCCCCAAAAGCCAAAATCAACATATAAAAATCAGTTCCAGTTCTACACACTAAAACGAACAATCTGAAAAAAAAAATCAAGAAGACAATCCCATTTACAATAGCTATAAAAAAATACTTTGAAATAAAATTAACCAAAGAAGTGAAAGATCTATGCATCAAAACGATAAAACACTGATGAAAGAAATTTAACAAGGGGGCGGCACCTGTGGCTCAGGGAGTAGGGCACTGGCTCCATATGCTGGAGGTGGCAGGTTCAAACCCAGCCCCGGCAAAAAAACTACAAAAGAAAAAAAAAAAAAAAAAAAGAAAGAAATTTAACAAGGCATAAGGAAATGGAAAGATATCTCATGTTCATGGATCAGAAGAATCAATGTTATAAATACATAAAACTACTCAAAATGATTTACAGATTTATACAATCCTTATCAAAATACCAATGGCATCTTTCACAGAAATAGAAAAAAGCAGTCCTAATATTTGTATGGAACCACAAAAAAATCTCAGATAGCAATTAATAACACAATCTTAATTAAGAAGAACAAAGCAATATCTCCACATTTTCCCAAAAAATGAAAATTTCACTCTTTACATGGATCAGGCCCCAAAACTCAGTCATTCTTGAATCTATCCTTGCTTGTACACGCCCTAATAAATATAAACTAGTAATTCCAATTGGTTCAACTTCCAGGTATAGGCAGTTCCCTGGGTTGTAAACAAGATAAGTTCTGTAGGTTTGTTCTTAAATTGAATTTGTATGTGAGTAGAACAGGTACATTTACCTCTTATCTGTAATAGCCCCTGTAATAGTTTGTAAGTGTGAGTCATACACAAGTTGGATGTTTGTAACTCTGGCACTGCCCGTACAGCCTGAATCTGACCACTACTCTATAGCTCTCTGCTACCACCTAGTGGTTGGACAACATTTTCTTAACTGTGCACATTACTGCATTTATGTGCTGATTTTATATACAATTTGGAATGTTTACATAAAACTGGTTAACATAGCATTCACCTCACTAATTTAATTGTTGGGTTTAGACACTTATACTCTACTATTAATATATTTGACATGTAGCCTTGCAATATACACATCAGGTGAAGTCCCACCGATTATCCTCCCTCCACCTGTCTTCCCCTCCCCTTGCCCTCCTGTTCCCTCCTTCTTTCTGGGCTATAATTGTGTTTTATCTTTCATATGAACGTGTGGATGATTATATATTTATTTCCTAATAATATTTAGTACATTGGGTATTTTTTTTCCATTCTTGACATACTTTACTGAGAAGAATATGATCTAGCTCCATCCATGTAAGTATAAAAGAGATAAAGTCTCCATCTTTTTTATGGCCGCATAATATTCCATGGTATACATATATCACAATTTGTTGATCCATTCTTGGGTCAATGGGCACTTGGGCTGCTTCCATGACTTGGCAATTATGAATTGGGCTGCAATAAACATTCTTGTGCAAATGTCTTTCTTGTAAAGTGATTTTTGGTTGCCTGGATATATACCTAATAGAGAAATTTCAGGATCTAATGGCAGGTTTACTTTTAGTTCCCTAAGTGTGCTCCAGACTTCTTTCCAGAAGGGATATATTAGTTTACATTCTCACCAGCAGTG
The DNA here is from genome assembly GCF_000181295.1 of Otolemur garnettii. NCBI lineage: Eukaryota > Metazoa > Chordata > Mammalia > Primates > Galagidae > Otolemur > Otolemur garnettii. The sequence goes on from NW_003852518.1 coordinate 2,350,778, forward strand.
CAGAAGTGTTCCCTTCTCTCCACATCCACTCCCAACATCTGTAGTTTTGGGATTTTGTTATGTGGGCTAATCTTACTGGAGTTAGATGATATCTCAAAGTGATTTTGATTTGCATTTCTCTGATGATTAAAGATGAGCATTTTTTCATGTGTCCGTGCATGTGTCTTTTGCAGAGAAGCCTCTGTTTAAGTCTCTTGCCCATAATGAAATGGGATCACTTATTATTTTCTTATTAAGAAGTTTGAGTTCTCTGTGGATTCTGTTATCAAACCTTTGCCAGAGACATAACCTGAAAATATCTTTTCCCATTCTGAGGGCTGTCTGCTTGCTTTACTTACTGTGTTCTTGGCTGTGCAGAAGCTTTTTAGTTTGATCAGATCCCAGTAACCTTTTTGGTGTTGCTTCAGTTGCCAGGGGTGGGGGTGAGGATCCTCTTCATAAAGTATTCTCCCAGGCCAATTTCTTCAACTGTTTCCCCTGCACTCTGTCCAAGAATCTTTATAGTTTCATGTCTTAAGTTTAAATCTTTTATCCACTGAGAGTCAACTTTTGTTAATGATAAATGTTGTGGGTCCTGTTTCAGTCTACAAGTCACCAGCCAATTCACCCAGCACCATTTGTTAAAGAGAGAATCCTTCCCCAAATTTATGTTTTTGATAGGCTTATCAAAGATCAAATGATGATAAGTGCCTAGGTTCATCTCTTGGTTCTCTATTCTGTTCCATATACTTATCTCTCTATTTTTGTGCTAGTACCCTTGCTGTTTTGATTACTTACTGTAGACTTAAAGTATAGTCTGAAGTCTGATAGCATGATTCCTCCTAATTGGTTTTTATTTCTGTGCAATGTCTTGGCTATTAGAGGTTTTTTATGATTTCATATAAAATGAAATACTACTTTTTCCAGATCTTTAAAGTATGACAGTGCTGCTTTAATAGGGATTGCATTAAATTTGTATATTGCTTTGGGTAGTATGAACATTTTAACAATGTTATTCCTATTTCTTTTCTCAGAGTTTCATAGTTCTCTTTATAGAGATCTTTCACGTCCATTGTTAGGTAAATTCCTGAATATTTCATCTTCTTTTGGTGGTCTTCTTTTCTCTCCCCTGCTCCTTGGATTTTATACTTAAAAGCAGCTAGAGTGACCAAAGTATTGAAATGGCACAGTCAGGTCACCCTTTTCTTTAGAATTATTCATTGGCTTCCTATTTTGCAGAGTATAAAAACCAAAATGCTTATATTCCCATGCCTGTGAGACCCTTCATATCTGGTTTACACCTTACATCAGCAACCTTGTTGTCTGCTGCAGAGCCCCTGGCTCACCTCACTCAGGTCAGGCAGGCCTTCCACCCACCCTGGGCAAACCCTGCCCTCCTGCCCCCGCCCCAGTGTGCTGTTCCCATCTCCCAGATGAACATTCCCAGTCCCCCTATCTGCACCACAGGCTCCTCGGGGCCTTCAGATCTTAATGCTGCTTACACTTGTTAGTATTCAATCATTTCATCATCTGTTTCCTCCACAGAATGTAAGCTTTTTAGGGAAGGAATTTAAGTGTATTTTGTTCACTACTCCACCTGAGCCACTTTTGGACACTCATGGGCATGGCTGGAATTCTGTGGCCTGAATTGGCAGGTGGCTAAATGAATGTCATTTGTAGGCAGGTAGGAGGTGCAGCCTCATCACTTAGACTGAGTAGGTTGCATACAACCTGAGGTTAAGGACCTAGTAGGTATAGTGCCAGACCTTAATTCCAAGAATTCAGGGGTGTCTGACTAGATTTTCACCATTTTGCCATCACGGTGTCACCTGGAGCTAATCACAGTCAGAAAACTTATGAGAAAGGGACTAGGATTGGACAGACCTGGCCCTCTTGAGTTAGAAGGGTTGTATTTTTTTTGCTAAATCTTTCTTTTCCTCCATGAGAACCATTCTTAGATTCTAACTAGGACTCTGCTCACCACTGTATTGTCACAACAAAATGAAGAGGACATCAAACATGAGAGCAATAGATCATGAAGTGGGTCAGGTGAACTGAAGCCTACTGAACCCATCAAGAGACAGATAATTGTGGCAATAGGAACAGCTCATCGGGAAGCCCTGTGCCATTCTCTGCTGGCACTCTCAGAACATTTCTAAAGGAAGGCCAGGGCAGCTTCCTGAGCTCATGCCCTGGTCAAGGTATAAGAGTGGGAAGGAGAAGAGAATATTCTTTCCACTCCCAAAGGCCTCCCTTCTTTCTCTCCTCCTTGCCTATGAATTAAACAAACTAAGAGGTCAAGAACTAAGAGGAAAAAAATAGCACAAGGTACACAGAAATCAGACATGGGAAAGGTACACAGAAATCAGACATGGGAAAAAAATCCTGAAGGATATAAATTTTCATATATTTTGAATTTTAGTATTATTTACATTATTTGTGTATAAAAATTTTTTTACATAGAACTAACTGTAGATTTTATTCTGAATATTAACAAGGGAATAGTTAAGATTAAACAAGACTTTTACTCTGGAATCTTATGGTTTCCTATATAAAAGATGGCTATTGATAGCAGATCTTCCCCCTTTAAGTTATTGTTTTTTAGCTGTGTGTGTGTGTGTGTGTGTGTGTGTGTGTCTATAAAAGCTCCAGGTGTTTGCACAATACTGGCCTCCCCACTGCTTGTACATGTTTGAATCCATTTGGAGGAAGGCATTTCCATCATTGATTTTTATTTTCTCCTGACAAGTGTTAGAATATTTGCAGTACAATTTTACAAGAGCTTCCCAAGCTCCAAGTGGACCTGGAATTTCCTCCTAAGGACAATGCTTCTATAGCTATTTTTGGAAGAACCGGAAATCTCCAATTAGTGTGATTAAATAAGACTTTGCTGCCATATCTCAAGGGTGTGTGCAAATCTGTTCCTTAGTCTGTAGTCTACACAGCTCAGCACATTCACAGGAGGGCTAATGAGAATGTCACACTAGCCAATGAACCACCCTAATGAAATACATATGAAACAATAAAAAGGAATCCTTCAGTAGCATCCCATGCTAAAGCCAGTGTTAACAAAATATTTTTTTCTGAAATGATGTATGCCAATCTACTTATGAATTATAAAAACTATATATGTTGTATGTATTTTTAAATATTTTTGTTGGGTTTATCAACCAACCCTTTGCTGATTCATTTTTAAGAAATATTTATGCAGTGCGAGCTATGTGCCAAGCACTGGCCAAGACCTTTGTTTCTGTGGAAAGCAAACGAGGCCATCTCTGCCCTCATAGAACATGCAGACTAGCAGGTGAGGAAGAAAATAAACAGCACAATGAATATGCAAAGAGGTGAGTTTAAAATTTAAGTCTAAGTGGAATAAAAAAAATGTGTTTTAATCTTCCTAACAGAAAATTTCAAATAAAACCCCTAGATACTCCTCCCTCCTTGACACTAAGTGTGATTTCCCTTTGAGTGTAGAGGGTATAATTTCCCTTTGAGTGATTTCCCTTTGAGTGTAGACAGTACAATTTTCATAAAATAAAGTATGCATGAGAAAAAGATTGTAACTTTACAACAGAGAAAGCTTGCAGATGTCACCTTAACCAAGGGATCAAGGTCGATAGCACCAGTGATGACTCATAGTGATCTCAAGGCCTGAAGATGTAACATGATGATAATTGTACTTCATTCTGTGGCCTTCTTCTCTCAAACCCATAACCCCAGTCTAACTGTGAGCAAACATCTAACACAGATTCAAGATGTATTTTGGAGGTCAGTTTGACAAGATCTGGGGATGGGCTACATATAGTAGGCAGGCCAATGTTAGCAATAAAATCTGACACACTGGTTTCTAGATTAAACAGCTATTTTTGCTTCTTTTATTATGTATATAGATAAAGTAGATTTGAGACTGTTTTGGTTTGGAAATCTGATGGTGGAGATACTCAGGCTGCATGTGGGACCATGCAGCACCGCAAAGATACCAAGACTTTCTGTGTTCAAAGTAAATCAGAATAGAAAAGTTAGAGGAGAAATAGAATTCATCAGAAACTAGAAAGGGATGGAGGCAATACTCAGAGGACAATTAGGGGAGGGACTAAAAGCCAAAGAAGACAAGGAAAGAAAGAATGACACATTTTTTTTTTTTT
>NW_003852518.1:2355145-2404503 GCF_000181295.1 Otolemur garnettii
ATCCTTAGGTTGTTATTAGGTTATAGCTTTCATATAAAAAGGTTTAAATTAGTTTCATAATAGGTGTGTGTACATTGGATACTTTTTCTTCCATTGAAAGAATGACACATTGAAGAAAATTGGAAAAGAATGAAACCAAGAAGAGAAGAAAGGAGTTAGGGAATAACAAAATTAGCAATAGTGTTGAATGAAGTGAGGAGGTTGAGGAGGGAGGAAGATGTTCCATGTGGCTTGTCAAAGTACCAAGCAAGGTGATTTTCCAGGACAGCTTCAGGAGAGTGATCTGGGAAAAAGCCAGCTTAGCCTGAAGGTCAAGTGAGAAGGTGGGAGCAGCGTCCAGAGGTGACTCTGGGAACCACGTAGAGGACTGAGGTAGGAACAGGAGCGGGGAGGATTCCTTGCAGGAGCGTTTATTGTTGTAATGGTACTGGTATTTGCATGCCTGCTTTTGTTTGTTAGGATGTGAAGCACAGGGCATGCCATGGCAGGTGATAAAATGGCCAGCAATGAGGAGAATTTCCCACTAACCTCACCAATATTTGCTGTCACAGGCTCACATACATTTTAATGGGACATATACCATCATTCTCCTTAAGATATTGCCAAAGAAACTAATTTCTGAATTTGTTTTAGGAAAAAAGTTAACATTTTTAGGTGTTTAAGACCTTTAATAAGGGGAGGTCATAACTCCTTTTGTTTTATACTATTTTATTTTAGTTTTGCATTTGCTTCCATGACACTTTACCCATTTAATAATTTTCATATGTGTATTAATTTCCTCCATAGTTTTATGCTTTTTTCTTTCTTTTCTGAGCCTTTTATTTCTGTATCAATTACCATTTTATTAATCTTTTGATATACATACTTCTGGTTAAACCTTCTCTAAAAGAGTCAAAAAGAATCAGAGTATAAATAAGTAAAGTAGTTTAGGTTGAAGGAACTTATTTAATCTTCAAGTCATTTAAATAGTCCCAAATCACAGCCGTCATGATAAATCACTTGAAATTTACCATAGAATGTGAAATATTTATGAATTACTTCAAAGAACAGGAAAAGTCTTAATGCTGTAATTAATTTACAGTATTTAATTTTTCTTGAGGATTTCATAGGGGGAAATTTCATAGGGGAATGTCATCGTGTTGGGAATTTTAATGACACATTAACGGTTAACATTTTACACCAGTCATGAAAAATTTGCTGTTTTTATATAATTAAGCAAAAACATATTAATAAAATTTAATTATGTTTTTATTCATTTGCTATAAAATTGTATGGTTTCCTCTGGCTTGGAAAGGACCGGAGTGAGTTGAGAAATGTGTTCTACCCTGTACAACATAAATGTGCACCTTGCGATGGAGAATTCCAGTGCTATGATGGTTCTTGTGAAAATAAATAGGATAATAATGCTAATATTAGCAATATTTGACATCTAACAACCACTAACCATGTATCAGGTGCCATGCCAAATGATAAATGTGGGGCTTCATCTAATTTAATCCTCCCAATTTTATCCTCCTAATAAAATCCTCCTAATTTTATCAGGTTAGTGTTGTTTATTTCTGTGAAACCAATGAGAAAACTGAAAAAATAATTTTTTTGCTCAAATTTACATAGATAATAAGTTTCAAAAACTAAGCTTGAATTTGGCCAACTGGCTGAAATATGAAAACAAGTTCTCTATGACCTAAAAATGTCTGGACTCTGTGTCCTGGTCTTCATCCTCCCGTGATCCTGCCCCAGACAACCTGCTGACTTCCTCCCTCAGGCACCTGCACTTTTCTGCTTAATGTCTTCTCCTGGCCACAGGAACAGGGTGAAGCCAAACACTAAGCAGGTTGGAAGTGCCCACATGTTAGTGCATCAGGAAGCAGCCCTGGGCCAGTGGAAGATCAATACTGACCTCCCATCCTCCCAGCTTGGATAATGGAGGACTGTTTTGCTCAGTTCTTCCCACTGGAACCCCCCACCCCCACACACACACAGTGGCATACTCATTAATGCACAGTGCCAGGGGCTGCCCTTCCCTTCCTGCCTCACTTTTCCATTACAAGGACCACCTCCTAAATAAATTACTTGATGTTAAATCCTTACCTCAGGCTCAGCTTCTGCAGAAACCCAGACTAAGACAGGCACCTCAGCAAATATACTCAGCTACAGGCCTTGGCTTGCTAATCCATGAAGTTGTTCACTTTTGTTAGAGTCCATGTGTGGCACAGGAACTCAAAACTAGTGATCAGGAAAATGTACAGTTGAGAGGGTCAGTACCCAAATTGGTTGCTGATAGCACTACTTTATGAGGCCATAGTAATATTGTTCATAATATTTCCTATCATAGGAAGATACAACTGGATTCCAGAGATCCCTAGAGAGCTTAGTGGCCCACTTATAGGATTTCTCAATAGCCATGAGCTGAACTTCTTAATAGCATTACTATAATGAACACCAGGGAATGGCTGCTGATAAAAAAGCAAGCTAAATAGTTATTTTGGAAATTTCCCTGTAGCATTAACTAGCTATAAGAATACTGCTCCATCAGTTAACATTGCTGGGTTTAGTTCTCACAGGTGAAAGCTGGAGACTACTGGATGCTTAAATGAGATGTTTATAAAACGCCCAGATCTTTGTCCATAACAATAAGTATTTGTTTATTGTCTAAGTTCAGTAAATATTTGTTGAGAAATGCTCACTTCCATTATTTCTGAGGATTAAATGGTAATGTTTCATAAGAATATCTTGGTAGATAGTAGATTGATTTTTAAAAAATTATGTGGTTTGATACATGAATTCCCTTCAGTGATAGTTTCTGTGTTATTACAAACTCCAACTTCTGTTTTCTATGTGAAATGCCTCTATCGCTGAATAGAAGTACTAAAGCCCTCATTCAATCATGTAAAGAAATGTCTTCATTCATCACTGAAGCTTTGCCAGGTGGAAATCAGCAGGTGTTCATTCCATACCCAATAATGGAGAATAAGACAGGGAAATACATACGCAATTAATTTTTTTGACATTTCTAGTCATTGCTAGTACTCAGATTGTTTTTTCCCATCATCACTCTAATTTTTTTCACATACATCAATAATTTATTCATAAATATTTTTAAGTACTTTCTAATTGTCAAATACTGTCAACATCATGAGAGATGTAATGGTGGAATAAATTAGGACTTTACCCTTCAGGATTTTAAATTCTACTACATTTTACAGTAAATAGGTAATCTTTCAAAAGAAGCAACAGTATATGGGGATAGAAAAGGATAATAAAGACTGTTTTAGACTGAGCGGTCAGGAAAAGACACTTTGAGAAAATGCCATCTTAGCAGAGAAACAAATGAGAGAGTGTGACATATTACTGGATTGTAAGGATTAGACACTTGATGTGTAAGAGATGGAATTTGCTAAGCTAAGTTGAAGAGACGTGGATAAACATACTTAAGTTCTTATGGGTTTTGTCTATGTAGTGAGACTATAATTGTGCAAATTCATAAATGCAATGGTAAATAGAAACTAATGGGTGATATGAGAAGTATGAACAATGCTTCAGGATATAGTAAAGGAAGAGAAAGTTTATAGTTTGAAGGAACTCACTCAGGGAGCACCATGTGACAGGAGGTATGGTGCATCTGAGATCCAGCATGGAGCTTGAGAGTAACCAGATTGAGAGAGGGTGTGGAAGCACATGTTTCAGTCAGTAGGCTCAAAAATGTAAAGGGTATGGGAGGTGCACAACACATCTTTGGGTTGGAGAGTAAGGTAAATGAAAGACAATAAAGAAAGAGCATTTCAATCTCCATTATTATACTGAGCAATTCTCTGCAGCAGATCAATAACTTTATTCATCTTTGTGGCAATAGGACTCAGAGAATAATAAATATTCTACAAATCTCAGTTGAGTAAAAGAATAAACGAGGCATGAATAAATTAGTTCAAATGCTAGAGTTTGAGTTCTTCTTTAAAATCCATGGCCTTCCCCTTGAGTGACCTTGGGCTAGTACATGAACTTCCCAGAGTCTCAGCTTCTTTTGGATAAAATGGCAATCATGAACAAACATCTGCTGTTTTCTCAGGACTAATCACTCGAGTGAATGAGGATAAATCAAGATAATTTTATATATTAAAAGACATAATTTCTTTCCACATTTCTTTTATGATAAGAAAATGGAAGATGTTCTCCAGCTCAAATGTAGGTTTACAAATCTGAATATGATGTCATCCTATTGTGGATATCCACCTGAAGAAAAGATGGAAGAACAGGAGTACTCACAAATTTTTGGCACCGTCTGTTTGAGGAGGTATGACTCAGGGGGTGACTCCAATTAAATCAAGAAAGGGTGGAGTGGAGAATTCTTCCGCAGCATCAGGATCTAAGGGCTAATATTGCATGGTGGATGCCTGATTGGAGAAAATACAGTGTGTCATTAAAAAGGATTTATTGGTAGTGGCCAATACTTAACGGCTTTTAAGAATCTCTAGGGTTGAAAATGGAAGGACTTACTTTGCCATTTTAGCTTAGTAGGCCAGAAATTATGAAACAAAATTATTAACCTTAGCATTTGGGTGAATTTTTTGAGAAAATGTTCTCAAATGGCTTACCAGAGAGTCATTTGCAGTTACTGTTAAAATGCAGGCAACTCAACTTCCTGTGACAGAATCCTTCATATAGCATCAGGGAATCAGCATAGAGTGCCCAGGTGATTCTTAGGAGCACAAAAGTTTAAAAATAACAATTCTAGACACTCTACCAGTGCAAATTTATGATTGCATTGATTTGTTTCAATGGTCTCTTGTGGAATTTGAAATCATGATATTCATAATTGAGCTACAATTTCCTGGTCTTCGAAATTTCTTTGATGCTCATTTGTCTTTCCATATTTCATCAAATAACTTGTTTCAGTCAGGTTGGTCTAACAAGTAATTCTTAGGGATCCAGATTATGGGAAGTTGTATTCTCGAGCATAACACCTGGGTATTACTTTAAGAAAATATGACAGCAAAACAATATCATAGTACTTCCACTATTCAGTTTAATCTTGATTACAGAGAATCACAGATGCCACTGATGATACAGTGTTCTGATTCTTCATTTGGAAACTCTGCACATATTTGTTTAAAAACTGTGTATTCCACATCAAAGTCCTTAAAAGGAATTATAATTTTATAAAAAGGCAAAATAATTATCAAACAAACACAGACTACCTTGTACATGTCTACACATGTCATTTTTAAATTGAGATAAATATTTTATTTGAAATCATAATTTACTGGCTCAGCGCCTATAGCACAGTGGTTATGGCGCTGGCCACATGCACCAAGGGTGGTGAGTTTGAAACCAGCCTGGGTCTGCTAAACAACAATGACAACTGCAACAAAAAAATACCCTAGCATTGTGGCAGGACCCTGTAGTCCCAGCTACTTGGAAGGCTGAGGCAAGAGAATTGCTTAAGCCCAAGAGTTTGAGGTTGCTGTGAGCGGTGATGCCATAGCACTCTACCCAGGGCAACAGAGTGAGATTCTGTCTCAAACAAACAAACAAAAAAAGAAAATATAATTTACCCACGCAAATTGAAATAAGAGTAAAATATCTGAAGAGTTTACTGTCCAGAAGGAAATAAAGAATAACTTATGTTTTTCATTGATGATTAATTTGAGTTCTCTAGATTCTAGTTATCAATGCTTTGTTAGATTTGTAACATGAAAATATCTTTTCCCATTCTGAAGTTTGCCTATTTAATATCCTTAGCTGTGCAGAAGCTTTTCCTCTTACTTAAGTTCCATTTGTTTATTTTTGTTTTTGCTGCAAAGGCCACTGAAGTCTTCTTCATAAAATCTTACTATTTTCTTTTCCTTTACCCCACCCCCTCCCTCTCTCTCTCTCTCTCTCTCTGCTCTCCCTTCCCTCACCCCCAAGGTGTTGTTAATTGTCCTCATATCAAAGTTGAATCCATAGGATTCATGCTTCTCCATTACTGTGATGCTTCACTAAGAATAATGTGTTATACTTCCATCTAGGTTAATACAAAGGCTGCAAATTCTCCATTTTTTTAATGGCTGAATAGTATTCCATGGTATACATATACCACAGCTTGCCAATCCATTCCTGGGTTGAGGGGCATTTAGGCTGTTTTCACATTTTGGCAATTTTAAATTGAGCTGCAATAAACAGTCTAGTATAAGTGTCTTTATAATAAAAGTATTTTTCCTTCTGGATAGATGCCCAGTAATAGGATTGCAGGATCAAACAGGAGGTCCAGCTTGAGTTCTTTGAGGTTTCTCCATACTTCCTTCCAAAAAGCTTGTATTAGTTTGCAGTCCCACCAGTAGTGTAAAAGTGTTCCTTTCTCTCCACATCTGCACCAGCATCTGCAGTTTTGAGATTGTGTAATATAGACCATTCTCGCTGGGGTTAGATGGTATCTCAGGGTGGTTTTAATTTTCATTTCTCTAATAATTAGGGATGATGAGCATTTTTTTTTATATGTTTGCTAGCCATTCATCTGTCTTCTTTAGAGAAGGTTCTGTTCATCTCTCTTCCCGGTTGATGTATGGGATTGTTGGCTTTTTTCATGTGAATTAATTTGAATTCTCTATAGATCCTAGTTATAAGGCTTTTGTCTGATTCAAAATATTCAAATATCCTTTCCCATTGTGTAGGTTGTCTATTTGCTTTGGTTGTTGTCTCCTTAGCTGTACAGAAGCTTTTCAGTTTAATAAAGTCCCATTTGTTTATTTTTGTTGTTGCAATTGCCATGGCAGTCTTCTTCTTTCCCCAGGCTGATAACTTCCAGTGTTTTTCCTATTCTTTCTTTGAGGATTTTTATCATTCTATGGCTTAAATTTAAGTCCTTTATCCATCTTGAATCAATTTTTGTGAGTGGAGAAAGGTGTGGGTCCAGTTTCAGTCTTTTACTGTGGATATCCAGTTCTCCCAGCACCATTTATTGAATAGGGAATCTTTCCCTCAGTGGAGTTCTTGTTTGGTTTATTGAAGATTAGGTGGTTGCAAGTTGTTGGTTTCATTTCTTGGTTTTCTATTCAATTCCAAATGTCTATAACTCTGTTTTTGTGCTAGTACCATGTTGTCTTGAGCACTATGGCCTTGTAGTACAGCCTAAAATCTGGTATTGCTTGGCCCTTAGGAGCATAGAGTGAGACCAATTTTGGCATACTGGATAAGCAGGCAGCCAAATCAGGAGAGATACCAGTGATAAGTGCTTTCCTTGGAAAGCTTTGGCTTAGCCAAGGTTCATAGTTTGGACTGTCTTTTAAGTAGGCTGAGGAGACATTTGGGCTCTCAAGCCTGTGGGGTCTGAGAAATCAGCAGAGGCCTCCAGGGTCCATCTTGTATATCAGCATTGTGATTAACATCTCATACCTCAGAAGATCGCCTATTGCCCAGATAATATTCAGCAAGATACGTAAAATCTTTCCCCAGGTCGGCATCCTCAAGACTTTCCCCCACATTTTCTTCTAGGATTGTTATCATCTCATGTGTTAGATTTAAATCTGTTATCTTTCATGAGTCAATTTTTGTATGTGGGAAGAGGTGTGGTTCCAGTTTCAGTCTTTTCATGTGGATATCCAGTTTTCTCAGCACCATCTATTGATTAGAGATTCTTTCCCCCAGTGTATGCTTTTGTTTGATTTGTCAAAGATCAGATGTTAAAATTGCCAAAGATCAGATAAGAAACTGGTTTCATCTTTTGGTTTTCTATTTTGTTCTATATATCTATGCCTCTCTCTCTTTCTCTCTCTCTCTCTCTCTCTCTTTTTTTTTTTTTTTTTTTTTTTTTTTTTTTTTTTTGCCAATATCCTGCTCTGATCACTATGGATTTGTAATTAACCTGAGGTCTGGTAGAGTTAGGCCTCCTGCTTTGTTTTTATTAGTAAGAATTGCCTTGGCTATATGGGCTTTTTTTTTTTTTTCTGGTTCCACATGAAACAAGAACTATTATTTCCAGTTCTTCAATGTGTGATCTGGGTATTTTAATGGGGATTGTATTGAATCTGTAGATTACTTTGGGTAGTATAGACATTTTAACAATGTTTATTCTTCCCAGCCAAGACCATGGTATGTTCTTCCATTTGTTAATCTTTTCTGGTATTTCTTTTCTTAGGGTCTCATAATTCTCTTTGTAGAGGTCCTTCACCTCTTTTGTTAGGTATATTCCTAGGTATTCCATTTTCTTTGAAGCTACTGTGAAGGGAATTTTGTCTCTGATTAGTTTCTCAAAATGTCTGTTATTGGTATATACAAAGGCTACTGATTTGTGGATATTGATTTTATACCTTGAGACAATCCTATCTATCACTGGGCAAGGGACCTGAACAGAACCTTCTCTATGAAAGACAGACAAATGGCTAATAAATGTATGAAAAAGTACTCATCATCCTCAATCTTCAGAATAATGCAAAGCAAAACCACCTTGAGATATCACCTAACTCCAGTACTAATAGTCCTCATCACAAAGTTCCAAAGTTGCAGATGCTGCTATGGATGTGGAAAGAGGGGGGAACACTTTTATACTGTTGGTGGAACTGCCAACTAATATAGCCTCTTTGGAAAGAAGTAAGGGGAATCCTCAAAGAACTCAAATTAGACCTCCCATTTGATCCTGTAATCCCATTACTAGGCATTTACCCAGAAGAAAAAAAAAATCATTTAGTCATAAGGACATTTGCACTAGATTGTTTATCACAGCTCAACTTACAATCACCAAGATGTGGAAGCAACCTAAATTCCCATCAACCCAGAAATGGAATAACAAACTGTAGTAAATGTTTACTATGGAAAACAATTCAGCCAAAAAAAGATGGAGACTTTACATCTTTTTTATTAACCTCGATGGAGTTGAAACACATTCTTCTTAGTAAAGTATTGTAAGAATGGAAAAGCAAATAGCCAATGTATTCAATACTAAAATATGAAACCAGTAGACAATCTAATTCATGCTCACATAGGGTAAAAACTCATTTCAATCCAAGTTGGGGAGAGGGGGACAAAGGGAGAAAGAAAAGGAGTAGGGGGGTGATTGGTGTGTTCCCACTTAATGGGCACAATGTAGGGGTATACGGCACACACTTTGGGTGTGGGAAAGAATTACATGAGGGACTGTACCTACTTAATGCGAATATTGTAACCTAGTTATTTGTACCCTCATATTAACTGGAAATTAAAAGAAAAAAAAAAGAATAATGTAATAGTGCTCTTCTGTACAAGACCATGTGGGTCAGGAATTTATAAAAGGGTATTCTACCAATGTGTGAAAGCTGGAATAATTCAATTGATCCTCACCTATACTGAATAACATTTTGATCTAAAAGATGGGGGAAAATATAAACATTTGAGAATACAATCTGTTGGTGAAATAGTGAGCAAATACTCTTAAACATGGCAGACTGAGTAGAGAAATTAATTTAAGGAATTCTTATAGTATACTACTATTTCATAAGAACAAGGTGTCTCAGCCACTATGGCCCTAGTCTTGATGGCCGCAGGAAAGAACCAGGGATGATGCAGATTAGACGTACAAGCTTGCAAGAGGCAGGCTAACCTTGATTGCAGGGTAGCCCCAAGCAACCTCCTCAGTAGCCTTTTATTGAGACAGTACAAAACAGGTGAGGGGGGTATTAGACAATGACTACCTGCCTAAGGATTGACATGGGCTTGGGCTCTTTCTCAGCAAGGAGCATGTGCAGACGAATTGCCGGAGGGTCCCTCCGCACCCCCCACCCCAGCTGCAAATCATCTTGCTCAGAGGTTGTCTGGCTCTTGGCGTCCTCTACAGCAAGGAAAATAAATAAATGTAAACATATCATATTTGTTGAATTTTTGAAACAAAATAGTGGAAGTGTTGATAAAAATCAACTAGAAATGATAATCTATGAAACTGGGCCCACACCTCTTGCTAATTTTTATAAAAATTAACTCATGAAGGATAAAAGATTTAACCTTAAGACATGAAACTATAAAAAAACTCAGTGAAAGTTTAGGAAAAACTCTTAATGACATCAGTCTTGGGAAAGAATTTATGAAAAAGACCCCAAAGTCAATCACAGCAATAACAAACATAAATAAACGAGACTTAATCATATTAAAAAAAATTCTACACAGCTAAGGACACAATCAATGAAACAAACAGCCTTCAGAATGAGAGAAGATATTTGCATCTACAAATCCAACAAAGGGCTAATAAGCATAACATACAAAGAATTCAAGCAGATCAACAACAAAAGAACAAACAACACCATTAAAATCAGGGCAAGAGATGTGAAAAGGATCTTTTTTCATGAGGATAGACAAATGGCCAATAAACTCATGAAAAAATGCTCATCATCTCTAATTATTAGAGAAATGTAAATCAAAACCACTTTGAGATATCTTCTAATGCCAGTGAGAATGGTCCATATCACAAGGTTCTAAAGAACATGTTGGTATCATTGCGTAGAGAAGGGAAGACTCTTGTACAGTTTGTCTACAAACTAGTATTGCCTTTATGGAAAGAAGTATGGAAAGTCCACATAGAACCAAAAGTTGACCTTCCATTTAAGTCTGCAATTCCATTACTGGGTATTGATCCAAAAGAAAAAAAAATCATTTTACCATATGCAGTCAAATGATTATAGTAGCACAATTAGCAATTTCAAAATTGTGGAAATAGCCCAGATATCCTTCAAGACATGAACGGATTAATAAACTGTGGTATATGTATATCATGGAATACAATACGGCCTTTTAAAAAGGTAGAGATTCTGTATCATGTATTACACACAGGATGGATTTGGAGATCATTTAAGCAAAGTATTAGAAGAATGGAAAAACAAGCATCACGTGTACTCACTATTAATTTGAAACTTGAGAGAAAAAGTCAATGAATCCAATTTGGGTGGGGGGAGATCATCAGGTTCCTTCCCAGAAGGAATAATTTGAGGATATATGGCACATTTCCTGTGTGAAGAACACAACTACAATTTAAATTTTATCTTACAAATGCAAACAATGTAACCTAATTATATTTACCCTATATCAATTGGAAATATAAGTAAATAAATAAATAGCATCCAAACCCTTTCTTGAGAAAATAAATGGTTACTTAGAAGACACTGGATGGAATGCAATGGGGGGAGGCATGACTATAGAAATTGAATTATGTCACCCAAAAGAAGATACGTTAAAGCCCTAACCCCAGTAATATAGAATGTGGTATTTTTTGGAAGTAGAGGAGGAAATTTGTTCACAGAACTCCCCATAAAGGAAAGGTTCCATGAAGACACATAAAGAGAATGTTCTGGGAAAAAGGAGGCTTGGAATGGTGGTAGACTAACCAAGGAAGGTCTAAGACACCAAAAAGTTACAAGAAACCAGGAAGGGGTCAATTTATCAAGAAGATATAGAAATGCACCAATAGCTAATATTACAGCTTCAAAATGAATTTAAAAAATATATAACTGGTAGAGAAGTGCCTGTGGTTCAAAGGAGTAGGGTGCCAGCCCCATATATGGAGGTGGTGGGTGCAAACCCGGTCCAGCCAAAAAAAAAAAAAAAAAAAAATATATATATATATATATACACACACATATATATGTTAAAAATGAAAGGAGAAAAGAAAAATCAAAAATTAAATCGGAAATTTCAAAGCCATTTTCAATAATTGAGAAAAATGGCAGAAAATAAGAAAGCATATTAAACACCTATAGAACATCAGTAACCTATGAAACAAATGGACATCTACAGAACAGTCACTTTAACACAAAATGTTTATGTAATTAAACTATAATATAAAATTCGATGTAAGTAGGCTTTCCCTAATTTTCATGAAAAAGTTATTAAACCATGGAATTTTTCTCAAATTTATATTTTTATCTATAATTTTGTATTAAACTTTGGTCTCCATTGATAATTGTCTGTTTCAAAGAGCTAAAAATACAATGTGATTAAGAATATCACAAATAAATATCAAAGGAAAAACTCATCTGAAATTTCATGAATGATGTATTAAAATTTTGTGCATTGTTGAAGCCTGTTAAAAATAATCAAATTATATGTACACATTGATAGATTACTTTTGTGGTGCTTTTATACTTAAGTATGAGAAAACAAATTTATTTTACAATATAAATATATAGGTTCAAATTTATAAGGTAAATTTTCTTCAGTGATTTTATAGATAGATATTTTGCTTGATTTGATCTGAACTTTTTATTTAAAAATTATATATTTGGAGATTGGAAAGCAGATACTGTCCCTGCTTTTTAACAGAGAGAGCTCAATCGAGCTTATTTTTTCTTAGAAATGCAATGTAAAGGGATTTATTTTTGAAATTATTTTCCCGTATTTTTTCAGCCATGAATAAAAGAAATCAAAGTCTCAAGGTATCCCTTCCTTCAACTCTTTATGCCAATCAGAAGGTAAAAGCCTCAGGCACCTGGGAAGGTCTGGGCCCACAGATCATTCATTATAACCTGCAAATTCTAACTATGCTGACCACCTAACAGGCCAGCTCCTTCTGGTCCACACTACTAAGGAATTACAAGTTTGTCTTTAGGTAATAGAATAACTGAAGACAAGATGGGATCAGACCTTCTTCCACCTACCCAAGGACAGGGACATAGTTGATACTTCCTTCACTCCTCTTTTCTCTTCTAACATCCCTTTTTATTTATTTATTTATTTATTTTCTTGAGACAGAATCTTACTATGTCACCCTGGGCAGAGTGCCATGATGTCGCAGCTCACAGCAACCTCAAACTCTTGGGCTTAAGCAATTCTCTTGCCTCAGACTCTGAGGAGCTTGGACTACAGGCGCCCACCACAACGCTGGGCTATCTTTTTTATTTCAGTTTGGCTTGGCCAGGTTTGAACCTGCCACCCAACATCCCTTTTTTTAAGGTAAAATGTAAATTTCCTAGACCTCACAAGAATGTAGATTTTGCCTCATCAGCCCTCCTGGCTTCTTTTCCTTCTTTTCTAAGTGCCTTTAAATGCTAAAGGCTCCTACTAACTTGGCCTTCAGAACAACAGCCCCAGCTTGTCTGTGGTTCCCACCTCCTCCCAGCAACTTCGACTTAATCAACTTCCATTGGTCAATACTTGATTTGTTCCTCAGTCACTTGATCAAGTTGTTAGCCAACCAGTAAACAAAAATCATCACTGTCATGATGAAATCTATCCGTGTGTGTGTATATCAATATGTATATATTTTCACCACAGGTACCACTGAAGTTCCACTATTCTGTTGAAATTCCTGTGGAAAAATGGTGTTCTCCCTTCTCCTTAAACACTCCCTGCAACCATGCCCCACCTACAATTCTTTCTTGCCTCTGGAAATGTTTGATAAAATAAAAAAAAATAAAAAATAAAAAAAAAAAGAGAGCCAGCTGCTAAAATAGAGGCTCTGGAGTCAAAAATGCAAATCTCTGCCTTTGGACACTTGGCCTGTGTCTCCAGGCTGTCCCCCTTGATCCTGGGGGGTCCCAGCTTGGGTTGTCAGAATGGGATGCCATCCCAGTGCATCTTGCCAAGGGACTTTGGGTTAAAACATCTCTTAATGAAGCCTAAGGGTGGCTGATTACTCTGGGTGGCTCCAAGGAGGTCAGGTCACCTTTAAGCAGCAAGGTGATGGAATTAATGCTTTGAATAATAAGGAAGAGATGGTAGATGAGAGAGGAATATTATCTAAGTCAAAATTGAGACTCATAAAGACATTACAAGATGAACTTACTGTAGTTAAATGCTCCACGTATAAAAAGAAAATTCAAACATATCCATTTAAAAGCCCATTTTTGCATGTCTATAACTTGAGTAAGAGAATTATGAGGTGTAATTCACTTGAGAAAATCTTATTTTAAATCACAAAGCATCCTGAAATATTGTAAGGTTTTATGGCTCTAACAGTGAGAAAAAGAAAAAGCTCATCTAAATGACTTTGGGAGGTAAAATTCTAGCAAGCACGTTCATAGAATGAATGCAACATTTAGACATTCAGTCAACCCAAAAGATATAAGGAAATTTGTGATTGAACTTTTAATATTTCCATATGAGAAGCAATGACTGAAAAATGTTAAGTACCTGTGATTGTCAGAGTTTGGCCCTGGGTGCCTGGGAATGCAGGTAATTACTCTTCATCTCTATTCTAGGTCAGAGATAAGGGAGATTATATTTCCTTAAAGGAGCACCCCTGAGGGGGATGGAGGAAGAAGGTCGATTCTAGGTTATAACTTTTCTTCTAACAGATGTGTCACAGGTTTTTTCTGACCCCTTGTTTAGTACTAGCACATGAGGCCCAAATATGAGGCAGGTAAACTCAAACGAAGCTTCGGAGAGGGCGAAGGCAGAAGGAAGGGGTCAGAGGAGAGACCCAGGAGGGGTCCCTCAGGTTCCCTCAGTGTTTCTAAGGAGCACATTTGAAATCAAACCCTGTGTCCCTCAGCCCTATGTCTAATTTTTGTATTTCAGAGACAACCACTTCCAGGGTTCATACACTCAGCCAAAAGTGACCTGCTCCTACCCTTTTCGTGCCCCATTCATTCATGCACGCTTTCACTCACCCATGGATAGGGTGACCAGATTTTAACATCTGTAAGGCGGGACAACATGGGGGGCGCGGAGCCGGGGTGGAGCGGGGGCGAGGGGCAGGGGACGGCGCAGGGCGGGGCCTGACAACAAGGCAAACTTTGATAAGCAGCTCTTGATAATCACTTCTCAGCAATTATTTACTACAGTTTAACATTATAAAATTAACAAAAATAATATAAAACTCATATTCTGGCGAAATAGTCATATGGAGGCGGAAAGCCATATATTCCCTTCTTGTTCTCCAGCCCTTTCCGTGCAGTCTTTCTAAAAATCGGGATGTTTTAAAAATGCTGCGGGACATGGGACAAATTGTTGAAAAGTGGGACTGTCCTGCCAAAATTGGGACGTCTGGTCACCCTACCCATGGACCACACGGAGCTCTCCATGGCCTTACCTTCACTATTGCCCTGTTTACCAAAGTCTGTTTTTTGCAATTTGGCATTTTGCACTAACTCCTTTTCCATCCATATCCTTGACTCCTCCATTATCCAAACCCACTCTTATAAATATAAGTTGTCATTGGCTGGGGTAATATCTCTGATTTTCTTATATTTAGCTTTGTACAGGCAAAGTCCTTCTTTTTATGTACTTATTTTTTTTCTTCCCTCAGCCTCCCCAGTAGCTGGGGATGACAAGTGCCTGCCACTGCACCCAGCTAGTTTTTTTTTTTTATTTTTAGTAGAAACAGGGTCTTGCTCAGGCTCTTGAACTCCAGAGCTCAAGCCATCCACAGGCCTCGGCTTCTGAGAGTGCTAGGATAACAGGCGTGAACTACTGAGCCAGGCCAACCAAAGCCCTTCTTGAAGCTCGCTCGCAATGGATTAGCCTCTGACCCGGGTAGGAGAAGGACCAGAATGCACTGTGTTTACCTGCAGAGTGAGCTGCAGGCTGTTCCCAAGGTGCTCAGGACTCCTGACGACCATTGCTCAGCCAGATCTCAGGGTAGTGGCAAAGCTGTAAGTGGCACACTTTGTCACAGGATGGTTTTAGATGTGGTTAAATGGGAGGGGAGCTTTAGTTAAATGGTTCTGACACAAACATTTTTTAATCTACAATTTACAGTCTTAACAACAATATATGGGTGACATCAATCCAGACAATGTGTACAATTCTACTCCAGCAATGGCTTTTTCTCAAAAATGCTGTTCCCCATTGTTGCTAACCAACCCGGTTCATCTGCCCACTGCCCAGGAGGAAGTCAGTACTTAGAGACAGCCTAGTTTACAGAAGAGAAAGGGTTTACTTCACACAGTGCAAAGCGGGGGTGGGGGGGGTGGGGGGTGGGTGAATTTCTCAAATTCACCTCTCTGAGAATTGGGGAGATAGAGTTTTGAAAGACAGTTTGGTAGGCAGACGATTAGGCCATTGGAGGTCTAATTGGTTGGTTTCAGGGCAGAACCTTTAGTCTTTTGTTAGGATGGGCTTCTGTCTAGAATGGGTCTGTGGATCCACTGGAATACAGTTCCTTGGGTGGGGTTCCATGGACAGTTGAGTCAGTTCCTTGGTCTGGGTAGGTTGGTCACTAGAATACAGGACCTGGAAAGTATTTCAAAAACTACCTCCAGGTTCCAAACAGGTTAAAGCCAGAAAAGCAGCCTATAAGACAGAGTCTTAGAAGCTAAGCTGAAGTAGTACTGTTGACAATGCTTGCTGGACCTTGCTCAACATAACTTCCCAACGTAACTTCCCAAACATAACTTCCACGATTATCTAGTTAAGGTTTCCCCATGATTGTGAGGATGCTTATATAAAAAGGCTTTGGGGGAGGTGGTAACATTTAGACAATAAATACTATTACATTGTTAGGGTGAAGGCTATTTTAATGTTGTTCTCTTTTATGATTCTTTTAAAGTTAAAATTTTCTAGGTTTGTTTCCCTGTATCCCATTATAAATGTTATTAAAATTCTAACTGAGGAAAACAGTCTTGGTGAAGCCACTCTCATTGTTGTCCAGCATTGGTGACCTTCTAGTAATAAAGCTTGGTGAACCTATCTCCTGCCTCTGCATATTGGCTGGACAGAGTCCAGGTTACACCGAACCCCTTTTTTTGAGTAACAAGGTGATATTCTATACAGAGAAAGTTAACGATCTTTATAATCCACAACTATGCAAATCTCCATAGTAAAGAAGCAATAAGGGAGCAGTAATTATCATAAAGCCATGAGATCAAGGAAGAAATGACTTGCAATGGCCCAGAGTCCTTTCACGCTCCTTGAGCTCATGAGGTCTGGGTCAGCTATAGGGAACTGGTCTTACAGGAAGCCCAAAAGTGAGATGCTGAAGGTGGAAATGGATGACTTCACACAGCATGTGGCCTGTTCAAGGTCTCTTAAGTAATGCTAATCATTTCTTCACTAAAAAAGAAGAACCTACATTACTAGAATTCTTTGAGAAAGTGATGAACAGGATTTATAAATAAGTGCTTCTACCTCAGTCCAAAGTAGTCATTCATTAATAAAAAATAACCCAGCCCCAACCCCCCCGCCAAAAGCCACGATCACTTCACGCCTATTTTCTTTAAGTTCCAACTCCCCTCATCCCACTCCCTAACTCAATTTATGCATCTTTGTCTCATGAAATAGCTTCCCCATTGTTGCACGAAGAATTGCTACATGTTTAATTAATCAATTTCTTCTCTTGAAAAGGAAAGCCGTAAATTCATAGTGTGAGTCCCTCTGTTGTACCGAAGGGATGTTGTTGAGTGTCATCCACACAGACAGATACTAGTTCTTGTTGACTGCTGAGTATTCACAGTGTGGAAGGAACCAGCATCGACTTTAAATTTCAAGGAAAGTAATTATTAAAAATTATGCTCATTTGTTGGCATTTGCAACAGAGTAGACCCTTGACATTTGCAGATTTAGTGTTTCAAGTTTTGTCTATTAATGAACCAATATGTTGTGTTGTAATTTGTAATTTTGCTGAGGCATGAATTTGAAAATCCTATGCTGCACAGGCTGATGGAAAGTCTTGAGATGCTAAGAACTTTCTTTGTGATACATGATCCCTTAAACACAGTAACCTCAACTGTTGTGATATTGAGGCAGCAAGCCTTTGGAAAAGGAGGCAGGGGTTATACATAAAGAGACATAAGCCATGTAAGATATAGAAGGTGGCAAAAAATGTATATATACAGATTTTAGGAAAGGAGAAATCAGTATTAGATTTGTAATACTCCAGTCACATTTGACTTTGGCAATTATAAGAGGTGCTCAGAATTACTCGTACTCATCTTTTGTTGTGGGCATAGATTGAGTATTACCGTTTCAATACGAATCTTTCTTTTCTTAAAATCTGTATACATTTCTTTTAGCACACTCTGTAATTTGTATTTATCCAGAGGGCAAAGCAGCACCTAGATGAAGGTGATGAATAGCAGAGCTCTCTGTCCTTCTGAGGTGTTATCATTTTATCATCTTATGCATGGTCTTATTACTAAAGTGGTTTTTTTCTTTCTTTCATTTTTTTTTTTTTTTTGGTTTTAGAGCAGAGTCCTCAGTCTGAAATTATGAAATTCAGCCTATAAATTCAGATGTAATCAGTATGACAATTGTCTAGATACTTTGTCTTTCTGTTAACAAAAAAAGGTTAAAGTCATACTCTCTTTCTTATAAACCAAAAATAAAAACAAAATAAACAAAAAACTTCCCTTTAGAGAACTTCTCTTCACACTTGTTCTGTGAGGGATTCCATAAAGTATAAACCTTCTCAACTTTATGTATTTATTTTTGGGAAGGTCCATCACTTCATAAAAACCTTCCAACTTTAGCCATTAAAATAAAACCTCTTAATTTAGCTTCATAAAAATATTTTTTAGCATTCCTCAAAAGTACTTGATTACTTTTTAGAAACCAACCTGGCTGATCATATCTCTTGTTATTAAATCTCAGCCCTTAGCAACTATAATGTCTTCATACAAACTAGAAATACCCATTTATGAGTAGCTGTGACTATTAACCAAGAATTTATTGGAACAAAATTTGATACTTTGTGTTCTAGAAGTTTTAGATTTCTTGCATTAAATCTGCAATAAATAACCTCATCAATTACAATACAAAATACTGCAAGTTGTGGCAGTGTCTTGTTCATTCATCCTCAAATCCTATCTGATCTAGCACCATGCTTACTTCAGGAGTGCTCAGAAATGTGTGTGGTATGTATGTATGTATGATACATACACTTCTGTATGTATCACATAGAAATGTGTTTGGATGAACTGGCTATTACCTTCCACAGGAGGCATTCCAGAAATTCCAGCCTTACCACATGGCTTCATTCAGATCCAATCTCCTATAAAATGTTCCTTATCAAGCCAAAGTATGGAGATTCTCACAGAAAATAGACCTTTTAATGAGCTGCTGAGAGTCACATAAAATGTAATGATAAAACTCTGTAAATTTGAATTGTAACTCTTGTGAATAAAATCACTACCATTATATACGGGTCTATTCAAAACAATGTGGCTAATTAGGTTCACACACCTGACAGATGGCTTTCCTCTTTTAAATTGATTAAATGCAATTTAATTACTGACCAAAGAATTTAAAATTAATTTAGTGCACAAATATGAAATTGATTCATTTGATGAAAGCACCACTGAAATTTGGTATCTGAATATAGATTGCACGTGGTTTACTTACTTTTTCACATTGTGAAATACTCACATAAGAAGAAAATTGTCAACTGGTTCTCTACCACTTCAAAAACTAATTGTATATTTACAGAGCAAGATATTAAATTTGATCTTCTACATACGCTCTTCTGTCTTTAACCAGTTATAAATTATAGGGTATTTGGATTGAAATCCTAGTTCAATTGATATAAAACATTGAGTGAGTTGTTTCAATGCCCCAGTTTCATCATCTGCAAAAATGGGGCTGATAGTTCTGTTCTCGGTGATTATTAGGAAGATAGAGACATGAGTGTGTATAAGGCACTTAAGACTTGAAGCAGAAAAAATCAGAAATAGGTTGGCAAAATAATACTGTTTTTATGTTTATTTATTAAACCTATGACTAATATAATATTTATGAATAGGCTTAATAACAGGAAGTAAAATCAATAAAAACAAATAAAGCTTATTGAGCAGTCCTCAAGTACACATATGGTATAAAAATACAATGAAACATATTCATGGTCTCAAGGAACAAAAGTTCTAGTACAGAATAAAGAAAAGCCTTGTACACATACTGTATAAAAATATTGATCCTGATACAGATTCAGAATGTACAATAGGCACCAAGGGAACCAAACTGGAAGCTACTTAACCTTAGAACTCCAAGAATGTCTACCTGGAAGAGGTGGCATCTGAGCTGAGATTTAGGTGGGAAAAGCACTCTTGAGGAAGGACTGTGCTCAGGGCACAGGGGAAGGGAAGGTCTCAAGCATTTTGTGAACAGAATATAGATTAATGTTGCCTGGGTGTTAAGCAGAAAGGTGAGATCTTGTTAAGAATTTCTACCTTATGTGAGTGATGCTTTAAACATGGGAAAAAATAAAAATCATAGTGTACTGGCTGCTCGGATGGAGAATGTGTGGCAGCGGTCTCACATCTCAGCCAGTCTTATGTCTCTTGAATTAAGACAATGCCTAAAATAATACCATTTTAGAACATTTGGGTAAGTATCAATGTTACAACTCAACTTGAAGACCTATCAGAGGATAATGGAATGCTCCAAAACTGAAGGCATGTTGGGGACACCCTGAAACTCTTTACCTATTGTTTTCCTCTCCAGCCCCGGGCTTTCCTCAGGCTGAGGACTGCTGACTCAGGCCTTGGAGGAGCCCTGCAAAGCACAGAGCCTTCCAGAAAGCCTCCGTGTCTGTGAGCAATTATGCTCACTCGGTACTTTATCTTCCCTCCATCAGTTTTTAAAGGGGAGCTAACCGTGTTACTCACTGTCATTAATATTAACTATAATCATGGTCTAATCATGTTCTCTTTTGATTATCTCTGGAACTCAGCTGTACATCCAAGTTTTGGTAGGTTTTATAACATGAGAAACTTCATAGACTAATCCCTAATCAGCCCAGGAGGTTGTAATCAATGAATCTAAACAAGTCTCAATCTGTTTTGAGGTTGAGACTCAAAAGTAGAATGCTAAACATAGACCTTGCCATTACCATTCCTGCATTTCCTCCTGAAGGTGGCTCTTGTTTAGATTAAAACAGGCACTGGTGGTATTTAAGATGAACTTTTCCTCAATCTACCCAACCCAATACTGCATAATAGCTGTAGAGGGGACTATAGAATGGGCCCAGCCCACTTGTCCTCAGAGTGCATGGTTGAGGAGATGAACACTTTACCCAAGTGAGGACCGCACATGACTCCTGGAAGCCATATAGCAGGTATTCAGTAGATGGCTGCTATATTGTATATAAGGGAAGATTTTGTACAGAAAATGAGTCTCAAGGAGTTCTGGAGGATCCTTGAGAGATGCATTATATAGTGAATTTCTTTGACTGTGAATAATTGTATCTTTAACATTTAACAACACTGTGAGCCTTGTAATTCCCTTCTCCAGCATCATGCTTGTTCTTTTGGTGAGGTATGTACTGAATATTGAGTTTAAAAAACAATGAGAAAATTTTGGAAGTCATAAAAATGCTTATTCTGAATGCTATGTGTATCCAATGTGCAACGTTAGGAAAGGTAAATAGGATTTTAGTAATATACTCATATCTTCAGTCTGACCCAAGTGCACAGTGGACCATCACATTCAAAGCCTTCTCATGTCAGTGCATTGGGCCCTTGAATAACATGGGTTTGCACTACACAGGTCCATTTATACATGGATTTTTTTCAATAAATATATTGGGAAAATGTTTGGAAGTTTGTGACAATTTGAAAAAAACTCACTAACTATCAGCATAGTCTAGAAATATCAAAAACATAAGAAAAAGTGAGATATGTCACAGAAGCATAAGATACATTGCCACCCTAAGATATGTAAAAATCTACTTTAGAAAGTTAAAATTTACCAAAAATTACATACACAAATGCAGATACAGTCAAAAGAAAAGTAAACAAATGTAAAAATGCAGAAATAAATCATAACTGCATGAAATTAACCATGGTACATACTATACTACTATAATGATTTCAGTCATCCCTGTTGCTACTGCAGTGACGTCAAGTATTGCAAATAACCACTGTGATGTTAATTATCTTCAACAGCAATTTGTCCTTCTAGTAAATTGTACATAGTAGTGAAAAGTGATATCTTAAAGTTCTTATATATTTTTCACTATGTTTAGCACATACCATAAAACTTGATAAAACCATGAGACCCATAAATAGTGCCTCGAAGGATGCTATTTGAATTGCTTAACATATATTCTAGATTGAGTTCTACAGCTATAATTACCTTCAGTTTAGACCAATTTTATAAACATATAACATTGATTTCTGATATTGATAAAGTACTGTACTCTAAATGTATTTCCCCACGATTTTCTTAATAATAATGCATATAACATACAAAATATGTGCTAATCAACTATGTTATAGGTCAATTAAACTATTAATAGTTTTTGGAGAGGCAAAAGTTATATGTGGATATTTTACTACATGGGAGTTGCATCCCTTAACCCCTACATTGTTCCAGGTTAACTGTTACTTGCTCTTGCTACCTTAACAAATCATTTCGCAAGTGTCTTGAATAACAGGGATGCCGAAGAGAGATTTCCAAGGCAAGATCATCTCTCAGTCAAGGCATGTTGGGGTGACTTGATTACACATAACTTTTTCTCCCTGTGCTTCCCGTAGGTGTTCCACAGCACACAGAGTCAGCCATTCAGCATAGCAAAAGTCATGTTCAGTGCAGAGTACCAGGGTAAAATGCTTCATGATTGCAGCTTGTTCTAGTTGGCCCCAAATTAGTGAGAACAAGAACAGGGAAGATTTCTTTGTATCTCAGAACATTCAGGATGTTCAAACTAAAGACTTTGGAATACAAGCCCTCTCCGATGTTACAGATGAAACACATGTTTCCCTTGAACTCCTTCTCTGGGTCACCATGAGAAGATCAAGTTTCAAGTAGTGAAGTCTATCCCTTTATATATTTATTTTATTTATTTTTCTTGCAAATTTAGAGTTGCTGCCCAATGCAGTGGCTATTCACGGGAGTGATTTTAGCATACCACAGCATGAACTCTGGAGCCTAAGTAACCCCTTGCTGCAGCCTTCTGAGTAGTCGGGACTATAGGAGAGTGCCGCTGCACATGGCAAAGGCCATATAATGTACTAATGTGGACTCTTCATGCCTTTTATTGTATATTTCTTAAGATGACAACAATATTGTTCAAAAAAAATCCCTGCTTACCATATAATTGTATTTATTGACATCTAGATTCAATTGAAAGATTGAACATCAACTTTCATTCTTTTCCTAAACACAAATCAGATTATTTTATTGTATAAAGTATAAATAGGAAAGCAAGATGATAAAAAGACCATCAATTATTAAGGCAACTATGGGGAAAATGGTACCAATGGAACATACAAATGGGGAAAGATGAGAGAATCAAAGGCATGTGAAGAATGTCCTAGAAATGCTAATTAGGACCTCAGACTGGGTACATTATGTGGCATCACTGACTGCAGTTCTTTCTGATTTATATATACTAATATATATATATGTGTGTGTGTGTATATATATGCAGCATATCTATATGCACACACACATGTTTGCATTTATATAGAACTTTCTGTAAGGCATATACCTGACAAATAATCTGGCTTTAAAAACTCAATAGTCATTAAACCTAGTCACAACTGTTCCTTCTATATACTCAAAAATAAATAAGAAAAAAATCAAGTGGTCAGGGAAGAACTTTTCAGTGAGTGGGTCTGAGGAGGGGCTCAGGGATCAGGTAAGACTTGGGTCTACAGTAGGGAAAGTGAAAGTCCTTTCAGATGAGAAAGCAATGGGTCATAAAGGATATAGCAAACATAAACATAAGCTAATTGTCCAAATTGATCAGTGGTGTCTGCCATCCCTAGGAAATGTAGCATCAATCAGCAGGAACCAATGTGTAATCAGTTGAGCAGGATTCAGGGTGCAGCTCCAGAGAATAAGGGCAAATTGCTACCATCTGGAAATTTCTCTATGGATGGGATGAGTCAAAGTCAGACTAGGAAATGTGGCTGCAGATCAAGAGAACTAGCTTCTAATTCTGACTTGGCCACATACTAGCAGTAGACCTTAGAGGAAGTTATTTATTTTGAGCAAATCTCAGTTTCCTTATCCATAAAACATGCATAAAAATAAAAAGTGCCTCATATGATTCATGAAGAGATTAAATAAGGCAATAGTTGAATGGTCTTGGCCTTATTCCTGGCACATATAAAATCCCTGTGATTATCGACAAGAACAGTGACTGTAAAAATAGTCTTTCTCTCTTTTCACCATGTATGGACTGCAAAGATTTAGTCTCCAACTTCCTTTTCTGTCCTTGACAGTGTGACGCCTACCCTTTCACCATCATTCATCTTACATTTCTCTGTTAATGCCACACTCAACTGCTCACCCTTCTCTAACTTTTCAGATCTTATACCAACAGGTCCACTTTAGTGAACATCTTCTTCACATTTTATCTGTTCATCCAGATATCTTTCCAAGGACTGCCTCAGTGTCACCTACTCTTTGAAACATTATTTCTACATTGGGAGAACTATTTGCTTCACATGTTACCTGGAACCTCAAATCATAACCTGACAAACTACCATCAAAGCAATGAATTAAAAACCTGTGTCATCTTGTTGGAAATCATGGATCATTGGTGGATGGATAAGGTCCCATAAGTGTCTTCATGGTGCTGACCAGGAATTACTCCACTTTCACCCAATAACTAAATAGAGGCATCATATGAAAAACAAGCATTATGTTATTTT
Organism: Otolemur garnettii; assembly: GCF_000181295.1. Lineage (NCBI taxonomy): Eukaryota > Metazoa > Chordata > Mammalia > Primates > Galagidae > Otolemur > Otolemur garnettii. The sequence continues at coordinate 2,379,613 of NW_003852518.1, forward strand.
AAGATGAAGTTAAAAGATGATTCTGTGTGTCTCTAGCACCTTTTGCAGATAATTATTTCTTAAGTGCACACCTACATAGTTGGAATAGCAGAAACTATTTCCCCAGAAGAAATGTGTCACTGGTAGATATCCTCATTCACTGACTTGTTCATTCTATAGTCTATAAATTTCTCTGTTCAAGTAATATTTAGTAATCTTTTTCTTATGACAAAATGAGTATAGTCTTTGGGATACCAGTGTGACTATTATGTAGTTACTCATATCAAACAGCTAAATGGCTGGTAGTAGAAATTTGCAATTACCTAGACCATTGCATGTCTAATGTATGGGCTATAAAGACATGCACTTAGTGTGTTTGAGACTCCAATAGATCAGTGTTTAAATGACATTGCCAGAGAAGATCATATGTGAGCTGAGATTTGAAGGTCAAATATAAATCAACAGAATAAATAAATAGGAAATATATTCTTGGCAGTTTTAACTGCAAAGGCCTATCAAAAGACAGCATCAACTATTAAAACAACTGTAAACATACTAACATAAATGAAGTCCAAGTTTAGGCAGAAGGGGAGAAATATCACCTTTGAAATTTGCACCTTTGAAATTTGTCTCTCTCCTACTGTTTCTTTGGTGGGCCCATATTTCACCATACCTCCCTTGATGATAGAAATATATTCTGAGAAATGCACTGATGGGTGATTTCATTGTTGTGACAATAGACTGTTCTTACACCAACACACATGGTGTAGCCTAATACTCTCATGGCCAGATGTTATAGCCTGTTGCTCCTAGGCTATACACTGTACAGCAAACACAATGGTAAAAATCTATCTAAACATATATAAACATAGAAAGATACAGTAAAAATGTGGGGTCATAACTGTGGTAGACGCTGTCCGCCATTGACGGAAACCTAACTGCGTGAAGTCTGACTAAACGGACATTAGAATATAAGAACACAGCAGATGGATGGTTCGTGTAGCCCAGGAAAGGATGGTAGATAATTTGGAAATCCTTAGCATGTCGATGGCTGCTGTATATTTAGGAATATATAAATATAAATTGGGTTGAAAAGTGAGGCTGAGCTGTGGGTAACCACTACCATTTCAGAGGCATCCAATGGAACAGCTGCCAATACAGAAACCTGAAAGACACAGGTGGAGGTAAGAGGGAAGCCAGCATGGTGTGATGCCCCAGAGGCAGGAAGGCACTGCCATCAACAGCATCACCTGCCAAAATTCCACCTTTTCCACAAAACACCCATGTAGAGTGACTGCTCCAGGGGACTGGAACTCTCAGGCATCTCATGTCAGTGTGATACAGCATTTATTATGTTCATAAAGCTATTTTATGAGAAATTTTATTGGAATTAAAGTTCTAATAGGGTTCCAAATCAATATGGGAGTGACAGGTTGTACATTTAGAGTCCACATTGGAAGTGGCTCCTTCTGCTATCATACAATACACAAGATAGCACTTTAAGCCAATAGCTTTCAAGAGAATATTTTGGGCTTTTTATTTAAGTCTAATTGAAGACAGGTCAATAATAAGTGAATAAATTCAAAAGCAATAACTTGTTCTGTGTGACCTTTCAGTGTTGTAACAGAGTTTCCATCACAAGCCAAATTCATGATTTAATCCTGCTTTGAAGATCCGTGTTAAAATATAGGTGTTAATACATGCGCACTCTTAGATACACAAACTAAAATTTGGTATGGATGTACCTCTTGTTACCTTTATAAAAAAATTATGTTAAATTTCATTTTGGTCTCTGATTTCTCAAAGGAATTCTTCCAAAATTCACTATTGAAATAAACTTTCCATAGTTCATAAAATACTTCGCCGTGATCTGGTGGAATCAGGGCTTACGATGGCAGCAGCAGCTGGAAGTTTAACCTGTACCTACTTCCTCTCATTTCTGCCTAAAATGGATAGTAAAGTCAGCCTTGGGGGGGAATAATTAGAAAACATCTATGCTTGGAACATTTTAGTTTTGTAAATGATATTTTTCTATGTTTTTTCCCCTCTTATTTTTAAATTTGTTTTTAAAATAATCTGTATTAACCTGTGCTGTGAGGTACATGGTACTTTATTAGTCCATTTTTGTTGCTACCACAGAATTCCCAAGACTGGTAATTTATAAAGAAAAGAGGTTTATTCAGCTTGCGTTCAGCAGGCTGGGCAGTTCTGCTGCTGCTCTTCCTGCGAGAGTCTCATGCAGCTTCCACTGGGGGCAGAAGGCAGAGGGCAGCTGGCATGTGCAGAAAGATCAAATGTGGTTGGAGGCCCGCAAGAAAAATAACAAGGTCACCAAACCCTTTTTGACAACCTCCTCTCCTGCGAAGGAATCTATTTCTTCAAGACTGAGCACTTACTCCTTCAGGAGGGCATTCATCTACTTACCCAGGTCTTCTCACAAGACCCAGAGGTCTCCCACTCAGCTCCACCTCCCAGTGCTGCCGCTTTGAGGATTAAATTTCAATGTGAGTTTGGGCAGGGCCAAGCCATGTGCAAAACATAGCAGGCAAGAACAAGAAATAAAAATATTAAAAAAAAAATAAGAGTCTACTTTCTTTCATATTACTGAATTTTATTTCCTATTGAGAGGAAAACAAAATTTTAAGGCAGAATTTAAATTGTTTTTGGGAAACAGATCTCTGTTCAGACCACCAAGAAGTCATATGTTTCTGCCCCACACCTCCACCCCAGTCATCTGTTTCTCCAGTTATCCTTAAGAATTAGAAGAAAGATAATGCTTTCTCATGTGCAAACTCTTCATAGATAATATTCACCTGTGCATTATCTCACGTGGCCTGGAAAGTCTAAGACAGGCTGGGGGGTTGCACCAGTTTAAGTAAATGAATTGGAAAAATGAGGTGCCCGGTACAGGTAAGGATGTGACACAGATGTGGTACCTCAAATGGAGACCTTGTGATTCCAGATAAGCAACAGAGTGATTAAAGCCAAGGAACTGGTGATTTAGAACCAGAAGAGAATGCGATTTGAAGGCCGAGTTTACTCCCTATCACTGGTCACATCACACACACATCTTCCCTGTTCGGGGAAATCTTGATTCACTAAGTCTCTGTTGTCTTATTTGTAAAGAAATGGTAATACCTTTGCTCCAGTGAGCAGTAATTTTATAAGAAAACATGACAAAGTCACAGAGAAACTCCTGCTCTAATGTCCGTTATAAAGTGAATGTAAAAATGCATATAATTGGTCTCATCCCTTATTGTTGTTTCACTAATGCAGTGAGTTCAAAGATGTAGGAGAGGGATCGGCATCTGTAGCACTGTGGTTACAGCGCTGACTACGTGCACAGAGGCTGGAGGGTTTGAATCCAGCCAGGGTCAGCTAAACAACAATGACAACTGCAACAAAAAATAGATGAGCATTGTGGCAGGCACCTGTAGTCCCAGCTACTTGGGAAGCTGAGGCAAGAGAATTGCTTAATCCCAAGAGTTTGAGATTGCAGTGTGCTGTGATGCCACAGCACTCTACCAAGGGCTACATAATGAGACTCTGGCTCAGAAAAAGAAAAACCAAAAAGTGTATATATATGTATATATATTTTCACACACTTTTATGTAGTGTGTGAAACAAATGGGTCATAAAGGGCTGAAAATAGGTTTATTTCAGGTATATTTTAAACAATTGAAGGTGTAAAAATTTGCATTTATTGCCAGCAGAATTACGAGTTAACAGGTACTGGCCTGTTGAGAAGAAGTAAGCTATATGAGACCAATACGCCCAGACTATCTTTGGTATCTATCAACCGCTACCAAAAGAAAAGTGTGTCGAATAGCAATAGCTTTTGTTTTCACTGTTATAAAGTTTATATTCATTTTATGTGGACATATGCACGTGCTGATCTGTATATGTATATATTATTTCCTTCCCCAAATGATCTTCATGCCTTACAGTAGAAACAATACAATAATATGAGTCAATAAAATTGATTGAAGAGACTAAAAATAAAGCCTTATTCTCAAAGCTCCTGAGCTAGCAGCCAGGGGATCCAGACCAGCTGACATGAACGATGCTACTCCAAGTCGCCAGCAATGCCAGGCTTTGTCTCCCTGCTGACAGCTTCTCTTGCACATGCTCATGTACAGCTGAACACACTGCCATTCCCACAGCTGAAGCTGCTAACATAGGGCCCAGAACGTCGAAACACTAAGAAATGGCTTTCAATATATTAATAGCACAGTTCAAAGCACAGTTTAAAGCACTCTAAGCTAACTACAAACAAGAAATTATCTAAGAAATTACAGAAGAAGTTAAAAAAGTACCTTAACAACTAAGGAGAACTTTTTTCCTAGTTAGGGAAATTTTTGTACATTACCTTCTTTAACCATTTGATGTTTTAAAGAACATTATGGTTTCATTCATATTTTTAAAAGTTCAGAGTCCATAGAGTCGAGTGTCTCTCTCACTAGCCACAGGACTTTTGTCTTTATTCGAATGAGAATTCAGTAATGTGTGTCTAAAAAATTACTACTTTTGAGAAGTTGGTTTAAAAAAATCTCTCACTTTAATGGCACAATTTTGATTTTATTAATTATTGGTTCCTCTGCTTCCAAAATGTCAAGTATCTCTGTATCTTAATACCCTTTTCCTGAAAGATTTGAAAGTTGTGTATTTTTCCCCCTTTTTTCTTCATGCTACTTTTTGGAATCTAACTTCTTGCTTTGAGTACCTCTGAGACTAACTCAGCCAAGCATGGCTTTTAATAATTTGTAGAAATTCTTACTTACTTTCAGATGTCACTGCTTATGTTCCCTTTTGTCAAATAAAAGTAATATCAGGATGGGCATAATATTTATTTTCTCAAAAGTAATCTGGTTCCTTCATTGGACGATAAGTCAATCGGCTTCAAGTTTCATATTTTATCCACTTAGGATTCCACCAAATTGTTTTCACAGTGGAGAGAGAGAATCAAGTTTATAGTGCAATGCAATATAATAAAATCTCATTTCTGAAAAGTCTGCAAAATGCTAGACAAGGTCAGTAGGTACCAGAATAATTTTGAGCTATGGTATCGAAGATAAAATATCCCTTCTAAATTCTTGCCTTTGGACAATCAGTCATTGTAAGGACTTGCAAGAGGTCAGAATAGTAAAAGAAAATAATAATAATAGCTACCCTGAGATGTCACAAATTTAACTCAAGAAACTTAGAGATGAGGTAAAGGACATTTTTGATGATCATAAAAGTACAGTTTGCTTCTTATCATTACATAATATCCCTACAGACAGTGTAGATGTCTTATTATTTCTGAAACACCAATTGTTTGCCTGTTTCTTTATGCTAATAGGCAAGGTTTCAATTGAGCCCAAGCAAACAGCGTTTCTTAGCTGATTCCGAATTTTCTCATGTTAATTCCCATGTTACTTGAGATTGCATTTATGCTAATAATATTCTAAATCTAATAACCATATGTTTACAGAATAGCAAGGATGAATACAATGTGAGTTAATCACGTAATACAACACTCTAGAAAATTGCTGACACAGTGTAAAATATCAGCTTGCTATAATTTCCCCAAACTTCTCTTGAGTACATTAAGGATCCAGTTGCTAACACGAGAAAGCTGGCTTAGACCTGGATCTTAAAGGTCACATTATTTTTCATTTGCCTCTGTGTGTCTCAATGTCTTCATCTTAAAACCTATGATAATAACCTCTATGTTAACCCTCACTGAAATCATGGCAAGGCAGTGAAACATAGGTTTAAACTTTTTTGTGTGAGTATGCATTGCACATATGCAAATCTAGTGGGACACGACTTTAATTCTCCTTTCTGAAAATCCCACAGAATTGCTTAGTAATGTCACTGAGGCACAAGATTCATAATCCCTGTATGTCCCATTAGTCATAACATAAACCAAATCCAATGAGGAGTGATTTGTCATAAAATGCCAGAGTCAGGCACACTGGTTAAGTTGTGAAAGTCCTAATGGAGAAAAAGAAGACACAGTCCTTTTGCTTCTGGAATCCCTAAATTAGTGGGGAAGCCTGAAGCTACCAACAACAATATCAGCCAATTGTTGCATAAGAACCCAGAAGGAGCAAAGACAGTGGGGTAACAGGGTCTCATGAAGTGACCTGAAGAGGGGAGGAAGCAAGCACTCAGGATCTGGCATTTGACTTAGGTCTCCAAAAATGAAGCCTGGAGGTCATGATGAAGAGAAGAAGGGATTCTGAGCCGTGTAAAGTTACTCTCACTCTCAGGGTAGGTTGTGAGCACTGTGGCTAAGTAGTTCAAAGCGCAGGCAGAACACAGGTAGGGCAGGATTAGCTCGTGGTAGTTTCAGGGTTTACTCTGCACATGACTGGACACTGTGTAAGGGTGTTCTGAGCTTAGGAATATACAAAGGCCCATATAGTAACTATTATGGAAACCAGACCCAACTAAAATGTTGATTATAGATGGATCTGGAGCAGGAAGGCCTGGTGGCAAATTAGAAACCTATTGCCCTTAATTAGGTACATTATAAATTAATATATGGTAGGGATGTGGAAATAATGGGCATGTCAGACTCATATCTAAGAATGTGTATTACATTGAAATAAATAAGAGAAGGATTTGAACATAGAGCAAGAAAACTAATTTATTTTATTTTATTTTTAAATTTCAGATTAACACGAGGGTACAAATGATTAGGTTACATTCTGTTTGTCAAGCAAACTTCAAGTTGTAGGGGAGCCCTTTACATATAGGGCGTGTGCTGTGTACCCCTCCATTGTGCCCATCAGGTGTGACCCTAACAATCACCCTCCAGCCTTCCCCTCTCCTCTCCCTTCTCCCTCCTCCCCCTCTACTTGAATTTAATTGTGTTTTTGTTTCCTATGAGCGTTTTTCTACTGGCTTCATATTAGTGTTGCATACACTGGATACTTGCCTTTTCATTCTTGTGATACTTTATTAGGGAGAATGTTCTTCAACTCCATCCAGGTTAATACAAAAGATGTAAAGTCTCCATCTTTTTGTGGCTGAATAGTGTTTCATGACATACACAGTTTAATAATACATTCATGTGTTGTTGGGTACTTTGGTTTTGATTCCACATCTTTACGATTGTGCAATAAAAATTCTAGTCCAAATATCTCTGTCACAAAATGACATTTTTTTTCTTCTAGGTAGATACCTAGTAATGGGATTGCAGACTCCAATGGAAGGTCTACTTTTAGCTCTCTGAGGATTCTTCATGCTTCTTTCCAAAGAGGCTGTATTAGTTTACAATCCCACCAACAGGGTAGAAGTGTTCCCCTCTCACCACATACATGCCAGAATTGGCAGCTTTGGGACTTTATGATGTGGGCTCTTATCCCCAGGGTTAGGTGATATCTCAGGGTGGTTTTGATTTGTATTTCTTCGGTGATTGGAGATAATGGGCATTTTTTCATGTGTTTGTTGGTTGGACATTCATTTGTCTTCTTCAGAGAAGGTTCTACTCATGCCTCTCTCTCATTTATAAAGTGGATTGTTTGCTCTTTTCTTGTTGATTAGTTTGAGTTCTCTGTAGATTCTAGTTGTCAGCCCTTTGTCAGAGTTGTAGGATGCAAGTATTTTCTCCCATTCTGAAGGTTGTCAGTTTGCTTTACTTGTTGTGCCTTTAGCAGAAGTTTTTTAGCTTGATCATGTTCCACTTGTTTATTTTTAGGGTTGCTGCAATTACCAAAAGAGTCTTCTTCATAAAATCTTTTACCACACTTTCTTCTAATGCTTTTATTGTTCTGTGCCTTAAATTTAAATGTTTATCCAATAAGAGTCAATTTTTGTAAATAGTGAGAGGGTGGGTCCAGTTTCAGTCTTTTACATGTGGCTGACCAGTTCTCCTGCACTGTTTATTCATAGGGATTATTTTCCCCAGTGTATACTCTTGTTTGGCTTATTCAAAATTAGATGGCAATATGCATCTGGTTTTCCCTCTAGGTTTTTTATTTATTCCAAAGATGTTTATCTCTATTTTTCATGCTAGTATCATGCTGTCTTGATCACTATAGACTTGTAGGATAGTAACATGATACCTCCAGGTTTGTTTTTATTTCTTAGAATTGCACTGGCTATTCAATGGATTTTCTGGCTCCATGTGAAAAAAGTACTAAGGTTTCAAATTCCTCACATGTTGGTGCTTTGAGGGAGATTACACTAAATTCGTAGATCGCTTTGGGTAGTACAGATATTTTAACAACATTGATTCTTCCCAGCTATGAGCATGATATGATCTGCAGTCTGTTGATGTCTTCTGCTATTTCTTTTTTCAGAGTTTCTGTTGTTCTCTCTGCAGAGATCCTTCATGTTCTTTATTATGTATATTTCCAATACTTCATTTTCTTTGAAGCTTTTGGGAAAGGTACTGTGTTTTTTATTTGATTTTCAACTTGACTATTATTTGTATATACAAAGGCTACTGATTTGTGGAATTGATCTTACATACTGAGATATTACTTTATTTCTTGATCACATCTAAGAGTCTTGTGGTTAAGTCCCTGGGACTTTCTAAGTATAAGATCATATCATAAGCAAAGAGCATGAGTTTGACTCCATTTAAATGCCCTTGATATCCTTCTCTTTCTGACTGCACTGGCTAGAACTTTCAGCACCGTGTTGAATTGTAGTGGCAATAGTGGACATCCTTATCTGGTTCCCTAATTTATTTTAGAAATTATAATTTACAAAAATAAATTTAAAAAATTAGCACACAGTGGAAATTATTCACATAATTGTAGCAGATAGCTACAGATCCTTCTTATCCTATGACTTCTTATCCTATTTAGTAAAAACTCTAAATAGCCTTTTCTCAGCCTTCCTAGTGTGCATGGGATGTGTGCACATGAGCAGGGGAACATGTGCTTTGTAGTGAAATAACTGCTAGCTTGCAGCCTGATGAAGGAAACCTCTGGAGAACTTCTGTACATAGCACAATAAAAAGTACAGAGAAAATGTGGTATTGACATAAATATTTTATAATTGGAAATGGTTTCAAAGTTGCATCTGGGTTTTAACTGAATATTTCATATCTATGATATATTGGGCTCCCTATGAGGTCACTCAACAAAGATTTATTAACTGCAATACAACTTTTAGTCCTTTGGAACATAACTTGTCTTACCTAGAGAAGGAAAAATGGAAGGCATATTAGCTACTGCTGGTTTTATCTAAAGGCCAATCAAGTGTGGCTGACAACATTTTTTGCCATTGTTTTTGTCATTTTTGTGTCATTATTTGGCTTTCATTTGAGCTTAATTTGCCGTCCATAATATCCCATGTTAACTTTTTCATGGCCAGTTTGTAAGCCCCCCACATGCCCTTTTAATTTGCTCAGAGTTCAATTATTTTAAAACAGAAGTATTTCAGTTCTGTCTATGAAACATTTTTCTTGTTGGAAAAATTCTGCATTCATTCTCAAGTACAGAAAGCACATAACAATACAGACATGATTTCTCACCTTATTAAACATGTGGCTGTTGTGTTCAATTTTGGTTCTTATCAATTTTCTGGATAGCCTGACCCTTCTTTTTGGTTCCCTTCTTTCTGATCAGCCCCAAACATGGTTATCTGAAGTTATATGAGTAGGGTGACCAGACGTCCCCCTTTTGGTGGGACAGTCCCGCTTTTCAACAATTTGTCCCGTGTCCTGCAGCATTTTAAAAAGTCCCAATTTTTGGAAAGAATTCATGAACGGGCAGGAGAACAGGAAGGGAATATACAGTTTTCAGCTGCCCTGTGGCTATTTTGCCAGGATATGAGTTTTATATTATTTTTGTTAATTTCATAATGTTAAACTGTAATAATAACAAATAATTATTGAGAAGTGATTATCAAGAACTGCTTATCAAAGTTTGCATTGTTGTCAGGCCCTGCCCTGCCTTGCCCCATCCCCTACCCCGCTCCCACCCCGCCCTCTGGCCATGTTGTCCCCCTTTACCAACGTTAAAATCTAGTCACCCTATATATGAGGACAGTGGCCCCAGCTTGGAGGGAAGCTTCTCTTGCATTTGTAGAAAGATCACATCGGAAGGAAGCTTAGAGTTTTGTTCTTGGCTTCTCCTCCAACAAATCTTTAGGGCACTCAAACATGGTGTCAGATCTCTGGACCAGAGAAAGGTTGAAGAAACTTTGCAGAGACCATGCAGATGATTGTTGAATCTCATTTTGTCCTGTATCATGTGTCTTCTAACTCAAATCATCATGCCTCATCTCTTATTTCAGTCATGACTAGAGTGTACACTCTGGGTGGTTTCTACTCCACGCTGAAATCATTTTGTCTCAAGTATGAACCACATGGTTTCTGTCCTCTGTGACAGCTTATAAAATACCCTCATTTACCAATATTGCAATTACATATCTAATAATATTATCAATTACACAATATTGATATTAAAGAACAGACCCATTTCATACCTAGGAAAGGTGTGCAAGAAAGGTTAAGCCTGCAGGTCTGTGTTGCTCAAACTGTGAACTTTTGAAAGAAAGACCCATCCTCAGGAGAGATCCTAGGCTGACTCCCAGAAGAAAAGTCTGAGCTCTTGAAATAACCTGCCTGATAAGAATGTACTTGTATGCCTTAGGCTGTGGGCTGCTTTATACCCTTGTGACTAGATAAGTTTATCATGACAATGTGACTTATGGTGAATGTTTATCTTGGCTCTGGGATACTGAGATCTGAATGGTTGTGGTCACTCACAAGGCTGCTGCATGCATGTGAGACTAACAATGAAAACCCTGAAGACCCAGACTCAGTAGAGCTTCTCTCATTGGTAGCACTTTGAATGGATTGTCATGTTGTTTGGGGGAGAATTAATCACTTCCCATGAAACTCCACTGAGGAATGGGTACCGGGAAGCTCACACCTGGCATATGGATTTCTCCTTCCCCCTTTGCTGATTTTACCCTACTGCCTTCAACGATTATAAACTATGTGAGTGAAGCAGCTCTTTCTTAGTCTTATAAGTGATTCAAGTGAGTCATCAAACCTGAGAGAGCATTAGAGACCCCAATCTCAGAGGTACCTAAGGACAGCTATTGGCTAATATAATGTCTGTCACAGAAGCCACTGGTGCTACCATAGACTCTCTCATCTGAAACTGTCCCAGAACAATGGCATGAACTATTAAAGACTGACACAATCTATAAGTATTGGAACAACACTCCAAAGACTTATGGAACTGTGGAGTATGTGCTAATATGATGGCCATGTCTTCTACAGTTATAATAGAAAAGTGAAATTGCCACAGTAAGTACTTATGCCCCAGGTGTGTAATGAGTCATTTCCATCCTTAGGTTCTGCTGGATAATAAACAATCTTATTTTTTCTAGGGCTTTATATTTCCACCAGAAATTTTAGAGACATTTCCCCTAAACTTCAGCTATGACTGCCACATAATTCTGGGCTTCAAGGTGATGGAGTAGGAGGCTATGATAGCATAAAGTATACGTGTAGGAGTAATTGACCAAGATAATTACCAGTTAAATAATGGAGGCTCACTGGTGATAATGGGAATACACAGTTAAAGCAACAAATGTCTGAAAAGGGCAAGATACCAGGTCTCTAGTATCTTTCTTGGGAAGATATAGCTAAACCAGAAAAGCATCCTAGGTCAACTGAAACACTGATTCAAGGTGAAGATATTCTAGAATGAATGGTGAAGAAGGTAGGTAATGATTATTATTGGTTGCAACAAAGGAGATTATAGCTTATATTTTTAAACTCTTTTTATTAATGCTAAGTGTTTTAAAGACACTGCAGCTAACAAATATCTAAAGTTCAATTAGTAGAGTGGAAATGCATCAGATCAGGTAAGGATCTCAACAAGAGGTAGCCAAGATGGCAACTACCAAGCTTTCACTCTCACCCAGGATGATCATTGTGGCTGGAAAAGAACTTCCAGGAAGTCCTCACCTTCCTTCCTGCTAAAAGTGATGTCCCAAGTGTGAAGACATTTTCACTTTCTCACTCTGTAACTACTGAAGTTGGGAGTTTACAATGCCCATTGGGGAAAATGAAACCACAGCCAGAATAAGAGGGAAAATCCCTATAATAGATAATTGACTGAAGATAATTTAGGTTTTCTGGTGAACATAATGAGGTAAATAGGAAACAAAGCAGTGGAGTACGTAAGAAAGGAGATAATTACAATGTTAGAACCTATAGTGAAACCAATTAAACGTAAAATTAAGGCATGAGGGGGTTGAGTGTCAGTGAAAAGATGAACTACTGCAAGTGTTCCCTCTCGTCCTCCTCCTGCACTTCCCCCTTCTCTTCCTCATCTTTCTCCTCTTTATTCTCCCCCCCCTTCCCTCTTTCTTTTTTTGTTTTCCCCCTTTGGAAACAAAATACATTAAAACTCCTGTTGGCTGCAGATTCTCCACATTTAGAGTGACTGTTTTCTAAAATTCTCTAAATTCTCATTTGCCATCATGAAGAAGCAATTAAGATTTCCATGTGAGACTGTCAATTTGAAAAGTTCTGCTTCAACATGGGATTGGATGTTATGTTAAATATTTCCTTCTGACACTAATTATTTATTATGAAAGTCATACTGCTAACATGATTTGTAATTCTTGTTTCCCACAAATATAACTGAATGAATCTCCTTGGGCTGCCATAAAATATTCTACAGACTGGATGTCTTAAACCACAGGAATTTATTTTCTCACAGTTCTACAGGCAGAAAGTGCAAAAGCAAAGTGCTTTTAGGGTTGGCTCTTGTCAGGGCTCTCTTCCTGTCTTGCAGATGGCAGCCTCCTTAATGTGTCCTTACACAGCCTTTCCTCTGTGCATACGTGCACACACGCACGCGCGCACACACACACACACACACACACACACACAGTTCTCTGATGTATTTTCCTTTTGTTATAATGACCAGTCCTGTCACATGAGGGCCCTACCCTTATGATTTCTACTCTATTTCCAAATATTATGTAGAAGAGCTCTCTTTTTCTCTCCATCACATGTAAGCTTTATGAGGGCAGGAACTTCATCTGTGTCATTCACTATTCATTCACTTGTCAGTGCTTAGTTCCCAGAAGTTAAGAAATAAACATTTATTCCATGAAATAATGAATGAGTGAATGAACAAATAAATTAATAACCTCTTGGCTTACAGTATTTACTTATGAACTCTAGGAGTTTCCCTAAGGAGATAGAAAGTATTTCAGTGTGAATGTCAATTTTTAAAATTATTATTCCATGTCCTAGATAATTGCTAAAAGAGTTATTAGTGAAAATTAATAGAAAAATATGTAAAACATTCTAATATAAAATAGAGTTTACATTAATGCTAGATAAAAATTTAGAATAGAGAACTATAATAGTACTTAATAGTACTATAATAGTACTTAAAATGGAAGAATGGTTATTAGCCAAAATAAATTTTTCTGTAAAATTCTATCACTTAAGTGGGGAACACAGAAACATTTCTCCACTACTGGTTAAAACATTTTAATATTATTTACTTAAATAATGTGATTCAATTAATTCACTTTTCAAAAATCTGATAATGTACATTTCTCACTGTATGCTAAATGTGTTATATGGGTTAATTTTTAAAGTGGATGTTTTAATTTTCTCCGTTTTTACTTATAAAAAAGCTGAGTTACAGAAATATGTATATTAAAAAGCATGTCCAAGCTCACAAAAGCAGAAAGTAATAGCACAGAGATTGCAACCAAGGAAATCCAGCACTAGAGTCAGCTTTCACAAATATCCAGAAGGCCAACAAAAAAATCACACCTTATTCCCAAATGATCCAGCATGTACAATCAATGTTTACTAGTGGCTTATGGCATACCAGTAAATATATTTGTGGTTGCTTGTATATAATGTGTGTTAATATTGCTGATATTCTTTCTGTTGCCTATGCATCATTATTATTTTCAAAAATACTCAAATTCCTCAAAACCCAGAGCTGCAGAATGAAAAGTAAACAAATAATTAACACAGTACAAAATCTATTATCTGGATGTGCCATGATACAATACACGCCACAAAGCTGCAACTTTGGGAGCATTTCAAATGAGAGTTTTTTTTTCCCTTAAGTATCTCTTCTTGTTTTGCCAGATGTATTATCAACATTATTTCAGATCTTAGTATCTGTTTGTAAACATTTATCTTATAATGGAAAGTTTAAATAGAGATTAGGTCTGATATTGTAAATCTAAAAGGCTAAAGTTGCTTTGTAAACTTGATAATTTATCCAATTAGATAAATAACACTCTCAGAGTTATGTGAAGATTTATTGACATTTACTACTTGAGACATTCATGTAAAGAATCTTCAAAAAGACCTATTCGTAAATTTTTTATCAAAAAATATATTCCTTCACCCATGGAGGGTCGTGGGAGCAATATTAAGGTGCTAAACTTTTAATCATCCTTAACAGTTAAACTAATCATCCTTAATAGTTAAGCACAACATTTAGCTTTTGTCTTGAAAACTAATTTCCTTCCACTACATTTTTAGGCATGAATTAACTGAACCTTACAGAATTGCTTTAATAATTTCATAGCCATAAGGTAATAATCTACAGAAAATAATACAATACATATTTAATCGCTGGCTGCTGGTTTTAGAAAACAAATTTTTGTCTACTTCATAATTCTGGAGAGATCATGCAAGGACTTTGAAGAGGGGTTTTTATTATGAATAATATGAAGGCCACAGAATGACATTATGTTTCTTTCAATTAGCTATGTAATTAACTAATGAATCAGAATTGGAAAATTAAATATGATTGAAGCAACAGTGACATAGTGACATAATTAAGTATCCGGGCATGCATTTAAATAAGTGTTATGAGTGTAGCCACTGTGAGGCAAAAGGCAAAATACAGAACTTGGAGATGAGGTGAAAGGAAAGCATGCTTTCTGTTGGTTTTCAGTTTTCTTTATATGGAACAAAATACATTTTATAACAGTAAGCTGGATGTGTGAACTTAGAAGTAAATGAACTGGAGAAGAGTAGGTCAGATAAAACTTCACCCACATTCTAGTGTGCCTTGGAAAAGATTCAAAAGCTACAAGAATGTTTTTTGACTCTAATAAGTAGAAAAATACAGTCAGGCATATGATTAAGAAACTGTTCTGAAATAAAAGTAAAGCTAGTTAGCTACTAACAGATTTTTTTTTATAATTCTGTGGGGAAAACAGGATAAATTGCTTGTAAAATATTAAAAATTAAATTGCATATTAATAATAATTATTATAAATTTTCAATAGATGTGGCCAATAAAATATACATTTGGAGATAGTGTGTTAAATCTGTCAAAGGAAAATATTAATATTTCCCACTAGTATTTACTAAATAGTTATTAGATGCTTGTAAGGGTTAACAGAAATATTAAACTACATTGTAAGAGGAAGTGCTAGGCTAATTCAACCCCCACGTGAAAAGGCCGGATAAAGAGACCAGTACTGGTAAGAAAACCGGATAGAACTAGCTACATTGTACAAGACTTAGATGGAAACGCAGAGCACAGCGCAGGGCCCCTCCCTTCAGAACAGCATAACCCCTCCGGCCTCCCCTCACATTTTAAACCTATCATAGGCCAAAGACTACATTCCTAGCCTTATATAGATTCAGCTTCATGAAGTAACCACACCCCCTCAACTAACCCTATATAAGATTGTACCGATCCCTAATAAAAAGCTTTGGCTCAGCCTTCTCCCTATACTGTATAAGTGGTTGTGTGATTGTGTCTACCCTTTCCCTCTCCCTCTCATACGCCGATCACGAACTCCCCGACACCGCCTGCCGGTCGGGCAGTGTCAGATGCTCTTCTATTTGATATGTCCTTTGCACATTTAAGTACATTTTTAGTTATAAAATTTTTAAGCATCTTTTACTAGTTTGGGTCTAACCAATTGCCCAGCCTATCTAGTGTGGGCGAGAGCTATGTCCATGAAAAGTATGAGAGCAGCCCCTCCAGAGAGTGGTAGCATGTGGGCAGCATGTTTGGGGCCATGGAAAGGGCCCTGGTGGCTGAGAAATTATGTACAGAGAGAATAAATACCTAAGTAACTGTCTTGAACATAATGAAATGTTACAGGAAGTAGTTAAGGAATGGAAAAGAATAAGGCTAGGGTTAACCTTGTGGAGCTTGATTAGAATCCACAGTCTAGATATAATTGCATGGTTAATATTTATATAAAAGAAACATATAGAAATAGATATAAATGTATGTGTGTGCATATATGTGAATTTCTTTTCCTGCTGTGTCTACTGAGGGTATCAGGACTAATGACATCTCTAATGACATCTCAGCAGCAGGAATCACTGATACCAGGGATGAGGCAGAGGAAGTCCAGGGTCAGCCTGGACGGTCTAGTGACAGAATGTGAAGAGGTGCTCAGAGAGTGATAAGACCAGCATCTAAAAGACAGCTTCAAGGATTTCCCACTGACCTTCTCTGGAAGTTACTAAACTTCAAAATAAAATAAGTGACATTAACAATCTGACTTCATGTTGTGTTAAATAGGAATCTAAGAATCTATATCAATATAAATTGATAGATGAAGGAGATCTATAAGCTCTGCACCATAGTAGAATACCAATTAATAAACAAAAATGGATTGATAGAATCAGAAAACCACCTTATAGCTACCATAATGTAAGACAGTAATATTAATTCTTGTTATTATGTACGAAGACATTATTTTATTTAGGAAATAAATACAAGCATTATAGGGTGAAAGGGTAACATATTGGCAACTTGCTTTCAAATGATTCAGAAAAAACATTTGTGAGGTGTGTGTGTGCTTGTGTAAAAAGGAGGTGGGAGTGGGATTTGAAAGTGTACACAAAATAGAAGGAATAACAAATCTTCCCATCATTCAGATTTAACAAACAGCAACATTTTTTTTTTTTTTGCAGTTTCTTTTGGCTGAGGCTGGGTTCAAACCCACCACCTCAGGCATATAGAGCTGGCGCCCTATTCCCTTGAGCCACAGGTGCCACCCGACAGCAACATTTTGACACACGTGCATTGCTTAATAGATTCATTCTATTCTGCTGAATTATTTTATGGAAATTCCCGGTTATTTTATAATTTCACTTAAAGATATATACATGATTACATTCTTTTTTTAAAATTAAATCATAGCTGTGTACACTAATGTAATCATGGGGTATGATATGCTGGTTTTACATACAATTTGAAATGTTTTCATCAAACTGGTCAATATAGCCTTCATGGCATTTTCTTAGTTATTGTGTTAAGACATTTATATTCTACACCTAATAAATTTCACATGGACCCTTGTAAGATGCACTGTAGGTGTGGTCCCACCAATTACTCTCCCTCCACCCATCAACCCCCCTCCCCTCCCCTCCCTCTCTCCTTTCCCCTTCTTCTTGGTCTATAATTGGGTTATAACTTTCATAAGAAAGCTATAAATTGGTTTCATACTGGGGCTGAGTACACTGGATACTTTTTCTTCCATTCTTGAGATACTTTGCTGAGAAGAATATGTTCCAGCTCCATCAATGTAAACATGTAAGAGGTAAATTTTCCATATTTCTTTAAGGCTGCATAATATTCCATAGTGTACATATACCATAGTTTATTGATCCATTTATGGGTCAATGGGCATTTGGGCTTCTTCCATGACTTAGCAATTATGAATTGTGCTGCAATAAACATTCTGGTATACACATCTTTGTTATAATGTGATTTTTGGTCTTCCGGATATATACCTACTAAGGGAATTGTAGGATTGAATGGCAGGTCTATTTTTAGATCTCTAAGTGTCCTCCAAACATCTTTCCAAAAGGAACACATTAGTTTGCATTCCTACCAGCAGTGTAGAAGTGTTCCCTTTACTCCACATCCATACCAACATCTCTGGTTTTGGGATTTTGTGATGTGGGCTAATCTTGCTGCAGTTAGATGATATCTCAAAGTAGTTTTGATTTGCATTTCTCTGATGATTAAGGATGATGAGCATTTTTTCATGTGTCTGTAGGCCATGAGCCTGAAATCAGAACATAGAAAAATTCCATTACCCAAAAACTCTCCCTAATGCTAACTCTTTGCCAGGACCACATTTCTCATTACTCTAGAAAAATGGATTCCTCCCACTTTATTGTTCTTTCCAAAATTGTTTTGGCTATTCCTTTTCCATTTACATTTATAATGGGCTTTTCTATGATAACAAAAATTCTGCTGGCATTTTTGTAGAAATTGCAGTAAACCTATAGATTAATTTAGGGCGAGTTAGAATCTCTCCTATGGGGTACCTTCAAATTCGTGAACACACACTGTTTGTTTGTTGAGGTCTTCTTTCATTTCTTTCATAAGCATTTTGTAAGTTTTAGCATCTAGATACTTAATATAGTTTATTAAATTCACACCTAAGTATGTAATTTTTGTTAGAGCAATTGTAAATGATATTGGTTTTTTAAAAGTTGTTTTAACTTCTGTGTTTTTAACAAATAGAAATGCATTTAATTTTTGTGTGCCGATTGTGCATTCCATGAGTTTACTGAACTTATTTGGTAGTTCTATATTTTGCTTTAATAATTTTTTTGGATATTCAATATAGACATTCTTGTTTTTATCTGTTACTATATGTCCTTTATTTCTACTTTTCTAAACTACATGACTTTTATCTTTTTCTTGGCTTATTACAACAGCTAGAATTCCCAGCACTATGCTGCATGAGGTCAGAAAAAACAGACTCACATGATTTTCCTTCTGACCCCTCCCTGAGTCAAAGAAGTGAATCTTTCATAACTAAGTACAATGTTCGCTATAGATTGTAGATTTTTTAAATGTAGTTGAGTAAATTTTCCTGTTTCAACATCACAGACAGATGGATTTTGTAAAATGCTTTCTCTTTCTTCTTTAGCTTGTTGTGGTGAATTATAGAAATTAATTTTCTAAGAATGAAACAGCCTTGTATAACTGGAATAAATCCCATTTACTTATGCTGTGTTGGATTTCTTTATACATTATTGGATTTAGTTTTCTAAAATCGTGGTGAAGATTTTTGCATGTAAGTTTATGAAGCATACTGGTCTGTAGGGTTGTGTGTGTGTGAGTGTTTGTGTGAACCCTCTTTCTCATGTCAAGTTTAATATAAGAGTCATGCTGATCTCTTGAAGTAAGTTGAAATGTTGCCTTTTGTATTTTCATGAGGATATTATCTTAAATTTGTGTTAGTTCTTTAAATTCTCCAGTGAATTCTAGTGGGCTTGAGAATTTCTTTTTCACAATTTTTTAAATTATGAATTTAGTTTCTTAGTACTTACTAGACCATGCAAAAAAATTCTTTGCTTCATACTTCATAAGTCAAGATAGCCTGTGCTTTAGAGGACATGATCCATTGGTCGCACAGTCTATGTGTGTAGAACTGTGCATAGTGTTCCCACATTATCATTTTTATGTCAGTAGGGTCCATAGTGATATCTTCTGTTTCATCACTGCTGTTAGTAAATTGTCTTTCTACAGAGTTTGGTACTTTTTATCAATTATCTGAAGAACCAACATTTTTCATCAATTTCTTTTTCTCTGGAGTTTTATTTATTTATGCTTTTATTTTTATTATTTCCTTCCTTCTGTGATGCTGTATTTATTTTGCTCTTCCTTTTCGAGTCTTTGAGGTAGGAGCTCCTCTTATTGATTAGAGAACTTTTCTTTTCTGGTGTATGTATTCATTGCTATAAAGTGCTTTAGTTAAATGCAAGATCAATGTTTGACAGAGGTTTTGGTTTTCCTTTCGCAGAAACTAGTGGCTATTTACAGGCTTCAGTGACTGAACTAGTTTATCTGAATCAAAATAATCAATACAGTACCTGGTGTTCCCTTCACCGGTTACTAATCAACTGAGCAGTTTGCTGCACAGAGCTGGGATTCCATCCTAGGAGAAGCACAGGCTGTTTGCAGAGTTTAAATAAGTAGATGTTAAATAAACTCCATGATGAAAAAAGTAAGTTATTTGTCTGCCCATGGATTTAATAACACGCCCTCACTATTTAGTTAATCCGAAATGATGCCCCCTTGCACGTAAGCCGTATTTGGTTACTTCCTAGCATAGGATTCTGTATTAAACGGAGGGTTTAACAGATTAAACAGAGGGTTTGAACTTATTTTCTATTTTCTTTTTTCCACTGGGTTTCAGCATGTATTTTTAAATATCTTTCAATGATCTGTATGTTGAATGCATTCTTCTCATTAAAGCATATCTATGGAGAGCCTTGATTCAAAACATAAATATTGAGAATCGTTAATTCTCACATTTAATAAGCTACTTTTCTTTACATTTTCTTCCCAGTCCAGCCAGAATATTTTAGATCTCTTATTAAACAGTTTGGTGACAGGGAAGAAGGTTATTTTTGTTTTGATCTTTGTATTATGACAAGGAGCTAATATGGAATGACTAACAATTTATTGTAAAAATCTCTCCTCAGAGACAGCCAACAAAAGAGGAATGACGTTGCTCTAATGAAATAAGCTTCACAAATGAGTACTTCTGGCCACTGGTTGAGGTTCCGAAGTGACAGATGGAAGTAATAGGTGATGTCATCCAAGATGCTTCCTGCCAGATGTTGAACAATAATGAACATTTAACTCAGAGGCTAAAAGATTTACTTCGTTTTCATATTAAATTTATAACCTACTCACTTTCTTGTTAAAAACTGACAAGTATAGGGTGGCACCTGTGGCTCAAAGGAGTAGGGCGCCAGCACCATATACGAGAGGTGGTGGGTTCAAACCCAGCCCCGGCCAAAATCTGCAAACAAACAAACAAAAAAACCTGACAAGTACAATGCTGGATGCTTTCTGCAAAGAAAACATCCTTGAGACAAGCAGAAGCGTTGTGAACAGTCATTTCCTTAAAGCAGTTGCCTGGGCAGAGATGGGTGCCTCAGCGCAGGGATTGTCTGTTCTCAGAAAACTTTCTGAGAACACCACACACAGATCACAGGGCTGTGCTCCTAGCAGAGAAACTAATTTTGTCTGCAGTGACATCAGGTACCCCAGGAAATAGTACATTTCAAATTGGAGAAAAGAAAAAGTGAGCCAAATTGGCTGTTAAACTAGGAAGGTCCCTGTTTCCAGAAGTCCCTGAGCACACGGGCAGGTAGACTCCCTGTGGAGAAAGAGAAAGAGAAGCAGAAACAGAAAGGACCCTTGGGAACGGCTCCTTTATATCAAGGAGTGTGGAATTGTCCCACTAAATGCCTTCTTCTATGTTGCCTTTGAGTGCTTTAAAGAACTGCACATCTTAATCTATCTATTTTAAAATTAAATAATCTATACGTACTTGGCATTCATTTATAACAAACTATCAGATACATTTAGAGCAAAATAACAAAACTATAACGAAGAGATTTTCCTAAACTGTGATGGTCCTTATAATTGACATTAATACTTGCCTAGTAGGTCAAAATTTTCTTTGACATTGCCTGAGACATATTAGCCCTTGGTTCTATTTTGGGACTAAAATAGCAGCTGATATTAGTTTATTTAAAACTATAATTTCTTTATGATTTTAATTTTCAATTAGTAAAAATACATAACCTCAGGCTGGACATCATGACTCAAACTTGTAATCCCAGAACTCTGGAAGGTCAAGGCAGGTGGATCACCTGAGCTCAAGAGTTCAAGACCAGCCTGAGCTAGAGCTATGCCAAGTCTCTAAAAATAGCTGGGCTTTGTGGCCGGTGCCTGTAGTCCCAGCTACTCAGGAGGCTGAGACAAGAGGATTGCTTGAGCCCAAGAGTTTGAGGTTGCTGTGTGCTTTGACACCAGGGCACTCTACTGAGGGTAACAAGGTGAGACTCTGTCTCAAAAAAGAAAAATCATTATGATGTACACAAAAGCAAATATAATACTACAGGGAGATAACCTGATAATCCAATTATTTAGAAATAAGTACATTATGCACATAATTCCAAAAATATCATCATTAATATATTAATATAAATGTATGTGTGTGTATGAATTGAAATGAACCAAAATGGGATATCTTTACTCTCTTGTCACAACTGGAATACAAGCTGTGATGCTTGTTTTAATTCAAGGAACATTTTTCAGTTTCAAGATACATATTAAGAAAAATTCTAAATGACTGAAGAATGTTACTATTTGAACTCGGGGATTTTTGTTTTATTTTCAGGACTATAAAATACTGTAATAATTATTCTAGAAATACATCCCACTATTCCATTAAGATGAGCTGCTAGCTTCCCTGTTTTGGTTCTAATTGCACATATTTCTTTACAGACAGATGGAAGTCATATGCATGGTAAATTTTATGCGTCTAAAATTTAGATGTGAATATGCCATTTAATCATAGTCAGTCTGTTGGGTGATAGAAGGTATTCAATTGTAGTTTTAATTTATAATGTATAAAAAGGATTATATTGATGTCATTATCAATTATTAATACTGCATACTTACAATGTCTACTTATACGAGCTATATAATAGTAACATCATTATGTATTAATTAGATTATATTTCACATAGAATTCTTCTTCTGTGAATTGGTTGTTAATTTCTTTGCTCATGTTCCTCTATTGCTATGATTACTTATTGTTTCCCAGATTCATGAGAACTTTTAACATCAAGAGGCTTCTGCCTGTCACATATTTCATTCATCATTTTTGAACCTTCTATATGGTGGTTTTGTTGCTGTGTTCTGCCAATGTCTATAGAGAAGGTTAGAATACGCACATTTAGTCCTGTCTATCAACCTAGCCTGTTTCAAGTTCAGCTTTTAATAACATGCTTGAGAAAAGCTCACTTGTGTCCATCTGTTGTCATAGGTGTTCAATTATATTTAATTAGTTCATCTTCAGATTCACCTTGAATTAGATTTGGGTAAACTAAATGATGGATAAACAATTTTTAAAATTTTTTTTCTATAGAGATTTACTATATTTCATAGTTCTTCCTTCTGTTAGAAACATGCTAACTATTATAGGAAAAGTTTTCACATATACAGACTGTCTCTTCTACTGTAGTAAATATTTAAATTTAAATATCTATCTGACTATTCTGAAAGTGATATTAATTATTCTACTTTAATGCTTTCTGATACCATTAAAACAGTTTTTCCTTGGGAAAAATTCACTTCAGTGGCTCCCAAAATATTCTCTCACATTTATTCATCCAGGTAAACTACATAATCATTTCAATGAATTTAATTAAAAGTACATTAAAGATATTAGTGTCATGATTTTGGATTAAGAACTGGAACAAATTTCTTCTTTGCTATTTTCTACCTTTAAATAGAAATTAAATATTAAGAAAAAAATAAAAATAGTACTTTAGAGATGTGCATTAATTAAATAATTCTAATATTTGTAGAAATTTTAAATCATCTTCAATAAATTTTAGATGTACTCAGTAATAAAATTATAGTATTGGTGCATTAAATTAATAGATTTTGAAATCTCTGATCAAAAAATGACAGAGCTTTCAATACAATGGTCTTAATTTATGCTCCTGATTAAATATTGTAAGCATTGTGCATGATAAGATACAGTTTTAATTACCTTACATTTATACTTTTTTAAAGCATACAATCTTTTTCTCATTATATTTTTCACCTAGTTATTTAAACTAACATAAAAGGAGGTTTTATTTTAAAATGTGCCAGAATATTAATTCTGTTATTACATCTTCTTTTATTTAATTATTTTCTGCTGATAATTAGTACATTATTAACTCAACTCTTGATATTAACTCTTCTTCCTCTTTTTTAACATTTATTTGATTTTCAGATCAAATCTGATAACAATTTCAAAAAAATAGAATAATGATAATATTAATCATAGAAATATGGATATACATGAGGCACGAAATTAGGTTAATCAGAAAGACAAACCGTAAGTTGGTTTAAAAGCTAGTTTTAGGGTGCTGAGGAAAAACAGAACTGTTGATGCAGAGATGATGGTAACACAAGTGTGTAGATGTGGAATATTTTGCTGAGCAATTTGATAAGGCTAAATCTACTTCGTCATCTCTGCAATATACTTTTTTTCACATTATATGTTTCTGAAATGAAGATCATTTTCATTGAATGTATTTTAAAGTTTCAGTCAATCAAGGGATAATTGTAACCTCTAAAACCTATGCAACCAATGAAAACTTATTTTGACACCCTTTGATAAAATTAGGAATGTGCCACTCACAGAGAATTCTTGAATTGAGGCAATGAAGAAGCCAACAATTTGTCCCTATAATATTAATATAGTTACTAGAAATTTAATATTTATATACATTTTCATATGCTCACAACATATATGATATGTAATTGAGTAATTTTTATAAATCTAACAATAAAATAGCAAAGTCTGTCATAGAAACTGACTCTGTGTGTAAGTGTGTATCTTTAATAAAAGAAAAATTTCTTCCTTCTTCATTTAGGCCTATTTTGACAGAATATCAACTTGAATAGATTCATGATTTTTAAAAGTATTCAAAAACAATGTAAGCCATGACAATCTTTCTCCTCAGAGTATCAGCAACAATTTGTACTACCATCTTCTTAATTTCTGCATTCTTATAATAGGTAGCATTTTGATGTCTTCACTGACATTTATCTGAATACTTGTGATTTCTATAAGGTCTTCATATATTAATTAACCATTTGAAATTTTGATTCAGTGGCCAGATTATTTATGTATTTTGGTCCAAATTTTCACTGGGTTACTTTTCCTTTGTTTGATGATTTATGAGCATTTCTCTTGATCTTGGATGATTTAAAAATAATAATAATGTAATATCTCAAAATATTTGGAAATTAAACCACTACATTTTCAAATATCCCTGGGATTTAAGACATAATGACAGGCTCGGCACCTATAGCTCAACCGGCTAAGGCGCCAGCCATGTACACCTAAGGTGGCGGTTTGAATCCCCAGCCC
>NW_003852518.1:2404615-2433004 GCF_000181295.1 Otolemur garnettii
TGAGCTGTGATGCCACGGCACTCTACCCAGGGGGAAGGCTCTGTCTCAAAAAAAAAAAAAAAAAAAAGACATAATGACAATGGAAATTAGAATATATTTTGGTGGAATGATAATAAAAATAGCATAGGCAAACCTTCAGCTTGCGGAGAAAACTAGATTTATAGGGAACTTTTACAATCTTAAATTTATGTATCAGAAATAAGAACTAAAGGTAAGAGTTAGAAGCAAACCATTCAACTCAATAAATGAAGAAAAAAATTGTGCATATGGGTAGAAATTAATATAATAAATAACAAATAAATAAAATAACCTACTAAAACCACGTGTGAGCAGAATAATGTGCCTCCTTCACATGTCAATATCTTAAGCCCTGAGATCTGTGAATACACTATCTCACATGACTAAATGGACTTTGCAGAAGTGACAAAATTAAGGACCTTATGACAGGAGTTTATCCTGAAGCATCTTTATTGACTCTGTGTCAACAAAGAGACTCTATATAGCAAAAAAGGAAGCAGGAAAGTAAGAGAAAGAGACGTGATGATAGAAGTAGAGGTTCAAGTAATATGGTTACCAGCTGGATAATACATGTCAATTAACATGGGTCACCTCTACAAAATGACAAAGCCAAAGAAATCAACCTCCCTTGCAAATGCTAAAGGGAACACGGCCCTGCTCAGACCTTAAATTTAGATCCATATTCTCCATGTCAGACTTCTCACTGTCTGAATGCTCAGATAGCAAACTGTTTTGTTGGAAGCAACCACATCTGTGATAATTTGGTGCAGTGAATAGCAACCTATTAAACCTATAGCAACCTATTAACTAATAGAATGGTTAAGCTTGGAAATACTAAAGAAGAAAGACATAGAGATAAATTTAAATTTTCAATATCAGGAATAAAGCATAGTGACAAGAAAAAGATCATGGAAATATTCAAAGAAAATATAAAAATATTATGGACAAATCTCTGTCAGTAAATTCAACAATGTAAATAAATAGATATCATCCTATTACATTCAACATACCAAAAGTGGTATAAAAATGAACAGCAAATAAAAAATGAAAATTCTCATTAAGCCTATACCTACCTACATTTTTGAGGTGATGTCAATGAAATGATGGAACAAGCACTTTTGAAATTTTGCTTCTTAATAAAAGCAGCAGAGAGCTGGGAAAATTGTCAGAATAAATTTTTACACATCTCTGAAAATTAACCAAGGCTTACAGCAAATTTAGAGCATTTAGTCAGTAAAAATGGTTGAATATTTGTTAGAACATTGGCTTTTGTGGTATTCCCATTCTCTATTTCTGAACTTAGCAGTAGCTTAAAAAAGTAATATCCCATAAGCCCAGTACTACAGGGAACAGAAAGGAAGATAAGAGCTCTTTTAAAAGCTTGTTCCTAATAAATTGTTATTATGTGACCTACCTGGTAGTTCTTGTGAAGACACATTCAAAACACTTGTTTTATTTTAAATAACTTAAACTCTCCTAAGGATAAAAACCTCATCCTGCCAGAAGACATTGTGGAATATTTCCATGTCATCAGCTTTCTGATATGATGGAAACCAACTGGGGCAAATAATAATCTAACCATAAACCTCAACATGAACAACTGAGGAATGAGATGTCCACTGCAGCTTTAGAAAGGTGCAGTATATTCCTGGGATTCCTGAAGGCCAGTTCCATGCATAGGGCTTGGCACATGTTCAGGTAAGACCTGAGATGCACTGAAGCTCTCAACTCTGGCTGATCTTGAGCTTCTGCTTAAGTAGGAAGTAAAGACTAAGGAGAAATTATAAACTGGTTCTCTGAGTATCAAAGATGTCCAAATACACACACACACACACACACACACATATTCAAAAAAGAATTGAGGATTCATTAGTTCTGAGTGCTGAAGGATTAACAAAATCTATGTCCATTAGTAATCATACAAGGAAGCTAGTTGATGAGAAATTTCAATGATTACATAAGAATAATGCAGAATAAATTCAGAAAGTCAACAAACCAACAAAAACTATATGCAGCAACCTAGAGGTTACAGGGTAATCTAATTTCCAGAAGTGCCACATTATATTATTTAAAATATCTAGTTTAAAAACAAAATTGTGAGACATGAAAAAAATACAGGTAACTTTAAGCCATATGTGATACTTTTGAAAAATCAATAGAAACTCTTTCTTGGGGAGCACAGACTAACTAGACAAGTTTCTAAATAAGCTATTTTCAATATATAAAAGTTTAAAAAATGCATAAGTAACTAGTAAGTAACTAAAAGAAAGTATAAAATACTGCATCGTGAATTAGAGAATAGTAATTAAGATATAATTAATATAAGTTATTCAAATGAACCAAAGAAATTCTGGAATTTAAAATTACAAGAAGTGGAATAAAAAAAATTCATTAGAAGAGTTCACCTGCAGATTAGAGTAGGTAAAAGAAAGAATAAACGAGCTTAAAAATAGGGAATAGAGATTATTCAGCCTGAGGAAGAGCAAAAAATACATGAATAAATGAACAGATTTGGAGACCTGTGGGACACTGTCTTTTTACATGTGTAACTGGTGTTCCAGATGAAGAGGAGAAAGAAAGAGGCATATGGAACAAAGAACTAATGGCCAAAAATCTTCTGAAATGTTTTAAATATTTAATATCCAAGATGATCAACAAAGTTCAAGTGGGATAAACACAAACAAATGTACATCTAGACATAGCATACTCAAATTTGTCAAAAGACAAAGAGAAAGAAAGGATCTTCAGAGCAGCAAGAAACAACTAGTCACATATAAGGAATCCTCAATAAAATTAAAGAAGCAGATTTTTCATAGAAAGCTATGGTGGCCAGAAGACAATGGAATGATATATTCAAAGTACTGAGAGGTAAACTTATCAGCTAAGAATTCTATAATTGGAAAAACTATTCTTTAATCCTAAAAGTGAAATGAAGACACTCTCAGATAAGTGAAAGAATGTGTGACTAGTAGACCTCCCACATGAGAAATACTAACAGAAATCCTTCAGACTAAAATGAACGGACACTGGACAATAAGACGAACCCTGGTTAGAGATAAAGAGCAGTGGCAATGGTGACTATGTAGGGAAACAGGGGAATAAAATGTGTTTTTGCTAGTAATTATTTTTCTATATTTCATTTTGAAGATAACTTTGTAATGCAATCATGCAATAAGGTGATGGGTACATGAGGTACAAAGCTGTGATAATAACACAGATAAGGTTGAGGAAAAATTATATGGGAGCAAAGTTTTTATACGTTATTGAAATTAAGTTGGTATTTATCCCACAAATAACCAGACTAAAAATACAGGAAACATAAAAGTCAGATTAAAGAAGCAGAAAATTTGCCAATAGGAGCTGGACATTCATTAATGCACTTTCAATTATGCAGACAAACAACCAGACATAAGATCTACCAGGATATAATAGAAGACTTGAGCAGTGCTGTGAAGACCTAGATATAACAGACACACAGAAAACACTCCATACAACAGCAAAAGCATAATTTTTCTCAAGGACATGGGGAACATCCTCCAAAATAGAACACATGTTAAATTACAAAAAATTGTCAATAATTTTCATAGGATTAGGAACACTCAAGAGATATTTAGAGCCACAATGGAATGACAGAATCAGCACCAGAAGGAAATTTGGAAAGTAAAAAATAGAGAGAAATTAAATAATATACTACTTAATAACCAATAGATCCTGGCAGAAACCACAGAGAAAATTAAATATTCTTGATAAACAAAAACAAAAAACACATTAAAATAAAATTTATAATATAGAGTGAAAGCAGTGGAAAGAGCAAAGTTTACACTAATAAAGATATGAAGTAAATATCATAAGACTTAAAAACTGCAAAAAATAATCTCCTACAAAATAGAAAATCAGCAATAATAAATATTAAGTTTTTTAAATATTGACATTTTATAAAAGTAATTAAAAATCACAAATCTTTGAACAGATAAATGATATCAACAAAATCTTAGTTAGAGCAACTGAGAACAAGAGAGACTAATCAAATTACTACAATCAGGAACAGAAGGGGAGAAATCATAATACCTGACAGAAATAAAAACAATTATAAAGGAACGTTATGAAAAAAATGGCAAAACACTTAGATAACTGAAATTAGATGGACAAATTTCTAGAAATACACAGTTTTTTTTATTTTTATTTTTGCAGTTTTTGGCTTGAGCTGGGTTTGAACCCGCCACCTCTGGCATATGGGGCCGGTGGCCTATTCCCTTGAGCCACAGGCACTACCCAAAATACACAATTTTTTAAAGACTGATTCAAAATGAAAGAGAAAATATAGAAAGAGCTATAGCAAGTAAAGAGAACAAGTTACTAATCAAAAAAATTCCAACAAAGAAAATCTGAGGACAACATAGCTTTCCTGTTGAGTTCTAACAAACAATTAAAGAAGAAGGAATACAAACTCCTCACAAATCTTCCAAAAAGTCAGAAAGGAAGAAACAGTTGCTAAATCAGTCTTTGATGTCAACATTATTTTCATATCAAAATAAAGACATCATAACAAAACTACTAATAGAAACCAATATAGCTTATGAATATAGACATGAATATCCTTAATAGGATATAGAAAAGAAAATTCAGTAGCGTATATAAATACCGTGCATAGTGATTAAACTAGGATCATCCCCGGAATGCAAGTTTGATTTAACATACAAAAACAATTAATGTGATACATCATGTTAGCACATGACCATTTTAATAGGTGTATGAAAAGCATCCACAAATCCAACACCCCTTCATGATAAAAACACTCAACAATTTAAAGATAATTTACACAAATTAATAAAGAACATCTAATAAGAACAAACAGCTGGCACAGTGCTTTGTGGAGAAAAACTAAAAACTTTATCCTTATGATTAGGAAAAAGACAATAATATTTTCTATTCAGCACTGTACTGGAGGTTATAGCCAGGACAATGGATTAAGAAAACAAAACAAAATGCATCCAGATTGAAAAAGAAGACACAAAACTATCTCTATTTTCAGGTGACATGAATGAACAAAACATAATCTTTGAAAAAACTATTAGATCAGGTAAACAAGTTCAGCAACACTGTCAAATGCAAGATCAATTTCCAAAAATCAGTTGCATTTCTATGCACTAGCAATAAACAATCCAAAATAAAAAATAAAATAAGAAAATCATCCCAATTACAAGGACAACAAAAAAATACTGAGAAATAAACATGATCAAAAATGCCATTTTTGTACATTGAAATGTTACAGTTTTTTTAAAGAAATACATGACTTAAATAAATGTAAAGATATATTGTGCTAATAAATATAAAGATGTAATATTGTCAGGCTAGCAATACTCTCCAGATTCAATGTAAACTCTACCAAATGCCTTTTTTGTAGTAATGGACAAAATGATCCTAAAATTCTTCAGGAATGAAGAAACAATCTTGAAAAAGAGGGGGAAAATATCTGATGGATTCACACTTACCAATTCCAATATTTAAGACAAGGCTACATTGACCATGATAGTGTGATAGTAATACAATAATAACAGAATAAACTCAGATCCCTATCTTTCACTATAAACAAAAATGAATTCAAAATGAGTAAAAGACCTAAAAGGTAAGAGTTAAAACTGTACATCCTTATAAGAAAATGCAAGTATAAATCTTCATTGCTCTCAATTGTGCAAAAGATTCTTAGATATGAGAGCATAAGCATAAACAACCAAATGGAAACACATGGACAGTAGCACTTCCTCGACACTTATAACTAGTGCATCATAGGATATACAGAGAAAGTAAAGTTCCATATATAGGATGTGAGAGAAATATTTACAAGTCATGTATCTGAGCAGTGTCTATTATCCACAATAAAGAATTCTTACCATTCAGTACATAACCTAATATAAAAGACAATACAATCAACAATTAACAATATAAACAATAACCTAATATAAAAGACAATTCAATAAAGTTCAATGATTTCAGTGAACAATTTTCCATAGAGGTTACATAAGAGGCCAGAAGGCAAATGAATGGGCACTCAACATCCTTAGCTATTAGGGAAACGCAAATCAAAATCACTGTATAATGAAATGAAATGGCACTGCACACCCACTAGAATGATTATAACAACAATAATTTAAAAATACATACTGGTAAGAGTGTAAAAAATACTAGAGCTTTCATTCATTGCTCGTGGGTATATAAGATGCTGTAGTCCCTTTGGGAACATTCTGGCAGACCTCAAAAGTTAAACATAGAAGTCCCCCAAAATTATGACTCAGCTATTTCATTCTTAGCTACATACTAAAAAGAACTATAAACAAAAGTTTCCATATGAATGTCCATAGCAGTATTATTCACCCTAGACAAAAGGTGGATATGACTCAAATATTCATATTAGGAACAGATAAATTCATGTGAAATACACGTATGCACACACACAATGGAATATGTCAGCCCTAAAAAGAAGAACTTCTGATATACATATATGAAGTTATTGCAGGTAAAACTGGGGCTCTATAATGCTGTGTTCCTAGGGGTGAGGTGTGATAAACCATGGTTGAGTGGAATTAGACGTGTCTGCCTCAGCAACGTTCAACTAGAACACAGCATTCAAAGCCTGACTCGTCTGAAGCATTCAAGTCACTCTGTACATCTGGAATCATAATGAGATTGGAAAGTGGAAATTAACAGATTGCTAAACTAATGATTTCAGGGTGTGGAAAATAGATACCTAAATACATCCTGCAAATCAGATATTTATATTACGATTCATAACAGTAGCAAAATTACAGTTATGAAGTAACAACAAAAATAATTTTATGGTTGGGGGTCACCACAACATGAGGAACTGTATTAAGGGTCTCTGCATTAGGAAGGCTGAGAACCACTGCAATGTATACAGTTATAATTTAATAAAAATTAAGAAAAAAAGCTGGAAGGATTAAGAAAATTCCAGGAATAATTGGGCCTCAGTCACTCCCCTTTGGCCTTAGTAATTTAGTTAACTCTATTTGTCTGATTTTATTCCTAATTGTCACCTGAAGTTCTTTAGAACTCTTTACACTCTCTTCCTCCTTCTGAAAAAAGTATAATTCAATCTAATCATTAAGCTTGGATTCCACAAAAAGAAAGGGAGAGGGATTGTTTTCCTGTCTTTCATGACGTAATCCTACTTCCCCCGTGAGAAAGAAGCTTGATAAGAAGAGCTGCTCCGTTAGAAAAAGAAAGGGAAAGTAAAAGGGAAAAGCAAATAGAAGTGGCTTAGCAGATTGTCCTCCCCCATTATAGAAGGACAGAAGGGTGTGCACTGGGGTCCCAGACCCACACCTGAGTCCCACGCATCCTGGCTCATCGGTGTGGTACGGAACAGGGCTGCTCCCCAGCCTTCTCTACAGATGGTGAGCTGAGGGGATCTTCATCCAGGTCTTTCTCCTAGTCATTCTCAGTCACAAAGGCCCATATGCTGTCAAATGTTAGTTCTTAGATGCATTTCCTAAGAGCCCCCTTTGCTCTGTTGGGACAGCATCTCCCACTCTTTGCATGCGAGTGTGGATGTTCTTCTTATTAAACCTTTATTGTACCTGAATCTCTTTACCTTTACTGATAATTCCCAAGAGGAAAACAGCAGAATTTAGGACAATAGCACACCCAGAGAAGTTACCAAGCATAGAAACTTCTTATGGTAGTGACCCTTCTCTGTAATTATTGTTTCTCTTAGATGTTAACAAATAAAAGTGACTGCAGACTGCCTTTTACATTATTTCTCAGGGAAGGAGCTTAGAAATCATTTTCTCCTCTCATATGACTTTAATGAGGGCTATGTTGTCATCTCTGAAGTTTATGGCTAGGATCTAAACGTGAAATTTAAAGAAACTAATGGAAGGGTGGAGGGAAGAAAAAGAAGGGAGGGAGGAAGGAAGGAGCTCCTGGACCATATGGATTCCAGGACCCTCTGGCCAGCTTAGGTGTGAATCCTCTGGGAATTTCATCACAGGTGGTCTGACCTCTACCATTGCAATGGCTCTTGAAAGTCTATGATAAATATATAAGGAATAGCCACCACACTGGAAGGGTTGGTAAGACTCATTCTCTAAGTAGAAACTTTGACTTTGTTTTTCAGTTCATGACTGTCACCTTGTGATGTGTCATTTTAAGCCTGCTAAGTTAATAGTGTCCAGTCAACTAATAATAGAGAAAAATAAGACTCTGTAAATGATAGGAATCAGAAAACAGCACAAAGAGGCATGTTTTTGCTGATAGTTGAAAAGTTACTTGTGTGCTATATAAGCTATTTCATATTTGAGAATACAGAACATTCCCCCCTACTTTTCCATAAATATTATGAAACTACAACCTACAACTGTCAATCCTTCTACTTTATATCTATTTCTCTTTCACTAGATTTTTGTGTTCTCAGAGAATGCTGAGGACAGTTTAGTTATAAAGGGGCATACCTAAAGGAAGAGAAAATGTATTTGCTTTTTAAAAATATGTCAATTTACTTTTAAAAGAAACACTCATAAAGCTTTTGAACAAATCCTGGAATGTGCTAGGCTTAGATTTAGAGAAAGTTGATGTCCTTGTCAAGTTTAGAATAAATACAAAAATACATAGTTTCTGCTTCAAGGTTAAGGGCGCTTAACTCCATGGTACCATTGGAGGTAGAGTGGGGTGGCATCACAAAATTCCACCAAAGGAAATATCCCTATTTTCTTTCAGGATGTCACCTTACCATAATACTAATATGCTATTACAACAACATACTGCACTGTAAGAAGACAGGGGATAAGAAGGTACTCTGAGCATATTGAGTGGGGAAACAGGAATAAAGTTCCTATTTCAATAACAAAAACAATTTGAATGACTGTTTGCTGCACAAAGAAACAGAGGCTATGAATGTGATTCCTTCCCACACCTTTTCAACCACAGAAATGTACACTGAAATTAAAAAGCAGGGCAAACTTTTAATGTCACAGCTGACAAATAGCTGGAGGAATTCTTACCCACCAAGACTCAAAACTGGGGACTCTGTCAGAAATAGGTGCCAGTGCCAGGAAAGAAACAGGTGCAGGTAGCTTGGGCCATTTCCCACCCTGGTGCCTTATGTCTGTTAATAGCCCTCCAGCAGCCCTGGCTCATCTACTTCAGTTCCCAGAAATGCAACAGGTCTGCAGGAGAACCCAGGTTGGAGATAGAGCATTGGCAAATTCCTAGATCAGTGATTTTTAACCAGTGTGCTGTGCCATGAGAGGATCATAGGTATGCCATGAAAACTTTTAAAGACCGTTAATTAAATTATTTTCAAAAGAAATACAAAGCACAGCAAGTATAGTCTTTATTTTACTCTTTTTTTTTTTTTTAATCAACATGACTGCAGTGTGCCACGAAAGTTTTATAGATTGGAGCATGCTGGGAGATTAAAAGGGTTGGAAAACACTTTCCTAGATGAAATGAGGATGAATTAACAGAGACAGGAAGGAGAGGGCAGATGAGGTAACGTGAAGTTTGCAGCTGTGTGTACATGTGTGTGTGTGTGTGTTCACGTCGTTCAGTGTGTT
This sequence comes from Otolemur garnettii, assembly GCF_000181295.1. Lineage (NCBI taxonomy): Eukaryota > Metazoa > Chordata > Mammalia > Primates > Galagidae > Otolemur > Otolemur garnettii. The sequence goes on from NW_003852518.1 coordinate 2,414,206, forward strand.
TAACCCACTGTTTCAAGCAAGATTTAAAATTACTTACAACTTACATACTATTTTAAATTAGGCAGCAATACACCCTGTTCCTCATGCTAAATTTACTAGATAGTAGCATTAAGAATGATTGATCCCTAGGCAGACAGGACTATACACAGTAAAAGACTACAAAATAGAAATGTTAGCAGGTACAACATCTAACACCCTACATTAAGATGCAATTATATTTACAGAGTGCTCATAAACTTTGTGTGCAGGTTACAACATAAAACTATTTTAAATTGCACAGGAACTTAATGGACACACACACGTGCATCAGATAAACTATAGGATGATATTCCAAATGTATAACCACTCATATGAAACAGGCACAAACTTTTAAGGCAGGTTTCATACCCTGTAGAACACTCCTGGTCTCTTAGCTGGGAGGGAAGAGGGACAGTCCTGGATCCTCCTAGCCCTCCAGGTGGCTGCCTTGATGAAAGTCAAAGGGACGACCTGCCCTGCTAGCCTACAGGAGATTCTGTGTCCGTCCAGATCTCTCCTAAGTACAGATAAAGCAAAAATAAAAACAGATCATCAATCTAAAAGGATAATACCCTAAACTCAGAATATATAGGTGTAACATTTTTGTCAGGAGGAGGTGGGCTGGTGGGTAACAATAATAATCATAAATTACCGCAAGAAATAAAAGAAAGGGAAATTCTCTGTGTCCCCAGCAATGAATAGCATAGTAGTTGAACATCCCAGTATGGAACCCTTGGTTGTTGTCCCAGAGTAAATGGGGGCTGGGGGGTAAATGCCATTTTAAATGGGATTACAGTGTGGCTCCCTTTGCAATGCCATCTAATCCAGTCTCTCCTGTCATCTGTCATTGCTGAATCCACTGACTTTTTTCTCTCCTTTCACCCCAACATCTGAGGCACCTATGTGCTTTCACAGCCCCTCTTTCTCTTATTTTTTTTATTAAATGATAGCTGTATACATTAATGCAAACATGGGGTACAGTGTAGTGTTTTCATATACAATTTGAAATACTTTCATCAAGCTGGTTAACATAGACTTCATGTCATTACTTAGTCATGTGTCAAAATATTTATATTCTAGTTCTAGAAAAGTTCACTTGTACCCTTGTTAGACAGACCATATAGGTAATCTTTCCAGTCTCTCTTTCTCTTATTTTAGAAGTCTGTCTTCTGGGCTGGCTCCTGTGGCTCAAAGGAGTAGGGTGCCAGCCCCATATACCGGAGGTGGCAGGTTCAAACCTGGCCCCCACCAAAAACTGAAGAAAAAAAAAGAAAGTTTGTGTTCTGGCAATCCAGCAGTGCTACAATAACTCTCTTTTGTTGATTATATTTCAAAATATTGAGGAAGTACAGATGTTTTGTTCATGGACCCCTCAGGGCCTTCAGCGCCTTTGGCAGAAGTGCGCTCACTGTCCCTGGGAGGTAGATTTCTGCCCCTCACTCCTCTCCCACCCTCCCCCTTTGTTGGTTTCCAATGACCTTTATGTTTGTTTGTGCCTTGTGTGGCCATTAATTAACTCCCAATTAATTAATGAGTCCATGTGGCTTTTGTTTTCTACTCCTGGAATACTTCACTTAGAATGAGGGTCTCCAGTTCCATTCAAGTTGCTACAAAATGCATTATTTCATTCCTTTGTATGGTTGAGCAGTACTGCGTGATACACACACACATGCATATGTGTTATATTTTCTTTTTTCATTGAAGATTGATGGGCACTTGGGTTGATTTCACATCTTTGGTGATTATGAATTTTGCTGAAACAAAGATTTGAATGCAGGTGTGTTTTGGATAAAATGACTTTTTTTCCTTTGGATAGATACGTGCAACAGGATTTCTGCATCAAACCATTGGTCTACTTTTATTTCTCTGAAGAATCTCCATACTGTTTTCTTAGAGGTTGTACTAATGTATAGTCCCACCAAAAGATGTCCCTTATCACATTTCCTCGACCTTCTGGGCAGGCATCACCTCCTCTCTCAACTCCACAGTTTCGAGGCCTGGCTAGCACATCTTCACTTTCACAAAGCCTTCCTCAATTTCTTCAAGTGAGGACTGCCACTGCCTCTGTACTACTGTGACACTCAGCTCGTTCCATTTTCCTAGAAAATGAGGCATTTTGCTTCATCACATAGAGATTTATTTCACTGACTAGAGGGTACTCACTTAAGAATGTACACATATTTCCCACTGCATAAGACATAGAGCCTGAAAAATTGAGTGCATTTATTAAAAGAGATTAATCAGGAGAGACTGGAAGCTGAAGTGTCTCAGAAAGAATGAAGAGAGAGGAGAGAACCATGATTTAGTAAAAGAAATAGCTAGTGATAGGGCTTGAGAAATTCAGATAGCCTTGAATTTCTGGAAAGAGAGGAGCTTTACAGTGTTAGTGACAGGGAGCACTTAACACTTTTACTGAGGATATGATGTGATTATCTACACTTTTGGAATAAATTAACTGTGCCAAGGATTTCTAATTATCATATTTCTAAAATATCTCATTGCCCCTTCTAGCACACATGCATAAGTCTGATGGGAGTTACATCAATTTAAAACAGAAAGAACAACAGCTTGCTTTTAAAAATATAAAGTTATAAAGAAATCAGACATGCTGAAGATTATGCAACAGATGTTTTTATGAAGTCTAGTTTGGACGATTATTAGTTCTTACTAAATAGTCTTCTGCCACATTTGCTAAGGGTGATTAGAGAATGAGCTACTCACTAAGCAGTGTTTTCACAGGCAGGAAATCCGCATCACTTTCTCCCTCCTCCTTTCTACTTTTTGGCCCAAGCTAAGTCTATTCATCCCAATCTGTTTATTTCCTTTGATGTGCGCCGTCATAAGTGATAGTCAGTTAGGTCTCTCAGCTATCATTTGCACAAATAAAACCTGACACTTCTTTCATAAAATAATGTCAATACTAGATCAAACTTTCCTCAACAGAGTCCCACGCAGCTGCAGCACTGAGAGAAACAAAGACTGCCTTCAACGGTAATTTACACAATCATAAACGGAGGGGAATGTTCTCCTTAAAAACAGCCTGGGTCCCTCTAACAAGATGATAAATCACCAAGTAGTTGTCACTTGCTTTATTTCCTTCTTTTAAAGTCATTGGAAAAGTTCTGTGACTTCGTTGTTTGTCTGCTTACTTTTTGCCCAACTTCTGGTTAGGTGGCTGTGTAGCTGTCAGCATTTGTTGAGACCTGCTTTTGAAACCTCATGATCAGGTTAAACCAGATACAGGTTTGGAAAGAAATTAAGGAGTGGGGAACCTGTGACTTTAAGGAAACCTGTGGTCTTCCTGGTCCTTAAGTGTAGGCGTTTGACTGAATCTAAACTCTTTCATAAAAAAGGGTGTAGCAGAAAAAGATAAAGTTTTTCTTCCTTCCTTTGGGGCTTGAGATGAGAAAGCCACAGGCTCCCCACCTCCTGTGAGCCACTTACTGTTATCTCCACAGTCAAGCGGATGTCATCTAGGGCAGTACCAAAGTTAAACATGGACAGAGATGCCCTAAACATACTACAGATGTGATAGCATTATGAGAAAATCGACCTTAAAAAGTCCACTGGTTTGGCTCAGTGCCCGTAGCCCAGTGGTTACAGTGCTGGCCACATGCACCAAGGCTGGTGGGTTTGAACATGGCCCTGGCCAGCTAAACAACAATGACAATTGCAACAACAAAAAGAGCCAGGTGTTGTGGCAGACACCTGTAATCCCAGCTATTTGGGAGGCCAAGATAAGAGAGTTGCTTAAGTCCAAGAGTTTGAGGTTGCTGTGAGCTGTGACGCCACGGTACTATACTGCGGGCCACATGGTGAGACTGTGTCAAGATAAATGAATAAATAAATAAATAAATAAATAAAAAGTTGACAGATTTGTGAGAAGAAATATGAAGGTGGAAGATATAGGCAAATGAGTCTAGAAAAGTTCAAACCTGTTTGGGAATCAGAATTTGCCATAGAAAGAGAAAAGTCAAAACAGTAAGAAGCTTAAGACCGTGATCAAAAATTTTGTTTCCTAAATAATTTATGTAATACTACTCTTAATAGCTAGTGGGATACTTGCCTACTGTAAAAATACTTTTAGCAAGTGTTGGTTTAAATGAGATAAGCATGTTTTTCTCCCATGAAATGTATCAATGTCTGTGATGTACTAATAGGTATTTTGATTTCCTCAACAAGCCAGTAGCATGCAAACTCACAATTCTGTTGGACCACAGAGCCAGTTTTCATAAATGTCTATAAAAATCTTCCACAACTATCAGTCCATTGCATAAAAAGTTGAAAAATCAGGTGCATATATAGGAATATCATAAGTCCCCATTAACATTCGGTTTAGGCAGTAGGTATAAAATAAGAGAAGCAAACAGAGCTAGAATCTGTCATATGGCAGCATCTGCCGAAGCCCACAAAGACCCCAGGAAAAGGCTGGGTGTTAATAGCTTACTAGTTGTGCAGTTTTTTTTCAGGGGACAAAATTTACCAAAAGGGCAAGTGTTTTGCTAAGGAAAAATTCCAAACCTTAATCTCAAGAACCAAATCAAAGGCAGGATGATTATCTCAAAGTTTCTTGTCAGGGTTGAACACTGTTATGAGATGATTGTAGTCCTGGGGGGACAGGCTCCTGATCTCCTTAAATAACAAGGTGAAGGGTGGTGTAGAAGGTAACTCTGTGGACATACAGGTATCTGGTATGTTCCCCAAGGTATCAGAGGTGATGATTTGCAGTGATGAGATTTTGTTTTTTTCTGATTTTGACCAAATTGGAAGACTGAAGTCTTGAACATTGGTTAAGACTGACTCTTGGTCTTGCTTCTGAGGGACTTCAGGAGAGGGTGAGTGGGTTTTTCAGCCCTAGCCAGGTAATGTTAAGAGCAGGAAAAGATGGAGGTTAGAGTCCAGGAAAACAAAACATTTCCTAATAGACAAGGTTACTGGGCAACTAGGAAGGTTTGAGCCTCCCCACCCAAGCCTCCTTCCTTGGTTGCTGATCTGCCCAGGATTATTTAAACTATGTCTTTCCTTGAGGCAAAAAAAGAAGTTTTCCAAGATATCTTCATGGACATAAATTCTGTAACAAGCATCCATTGTTTTTAAAAGTTATTAATGTGTACTTTCTTCTCTACCTACTTGATAAAGAACATTACAGATATGGACAGAGTTTTATAAAAGGCTTCTTATAAATGATTAAGCGTGGAAGTCTGAGAGAACCACAGCATTATCTCACTGTTACCAATAAATGTAAATACCTTGGCACTATTTTGTATTCTGATTCACATAATGTTTATGCAATGTCTCATTTTTTAACTTCTCTCTCTTTCTTAACGATTTACAATCTCCCTTAAATAGTCTTCTCATCCTCCTTGGCAAGAAGTGGGTGCTAATTCCCACTCACTGTATGTTCATCCATAAGAATCTGACTCTTCTGATAAAATGCCCCTGAATATTGTGTCCGAAAGAGCTCTCTTTCTAAGTGGGTCTGAAATATAAATAATAAAAGTATCTTTAATTTGGAAAATAATAACCATAGCAGGGAATTAATGATGGTAAAAAAAAAAAATCAAGGAATGGGATTTACTAATATCACAGTTTAGATATTATCAAGCAGAAAATGCTACTGCCATTCTTCACCTCGGCTTTTGTTCTCAACTTGTAGGTCTGTCAAAGAAGGAGAATGTGAGAAGATGCAAATGCCTTGCAAGAGATTCAGCTAGTGGCCATTTTAGAAAACACAGTCAAAGCTTGACGTGTGATTCAGGAACATGATATAATTAATTTTTGCTATCTTTCTCCTGTTCATGTAACTCAGTAAATTCCTTTAGGTATTAGCACAAAAGTTCCTCTCTATTATTGCAAATATTTGATCTGAATGTTTTGATTTTGAAACAAATAGGAAGGTCAGCTGAGCACCACTTCAGTTTATAGTAGTACAGGTAAAGTGTAGTTAACCAGATAGTCCCTGCACCATGCATAACCCTTTGCGAGAAGGTTTGATGGTACTGAGAACACAAGCTGCCTTTGAATGAGCACAGTACTGATTTTGACCTCATTGTCATGACAGTATCTCCAAAGCAACAACGCCCTTGCATTGTGCACAGGAGTTGAAAAGGCACTTCTCTGTGCTGACTGCGCACAGTGTGGTGGAATGTTCAGATCATTCAAATCTCCAATAGCTGGAAATAGACTCAAACCACCAATTTAGGCAGGGAAATGGAAATTGAAGTAATGCAAATACCAAAATTAATAGAGAAGGGATAACAGAAAAAAACAAAACAAAACAAACAGAAAAAAACTAATCTTGATAATATTGTAATTTTCCTCCCAGGAAAGAATTAGATGAAATATTTATTTATTCTTTCCTTGATTGCATGGTGTATACATTAGTTTATTATCTTAATGATGCAACTGAGGTGTCTTTATGAACTTAGATGCAAATACCCATCTCAGTCAGTGAGTCGAGGCCCTGCTCTACAGCAAAATAAGAAGTGCAAACGCCCATTTACTGTAGAAAGTTCAGGCTGACCACCTCCCTACATTGGCTACCTCCTTGAGTTGACCTAATTTTCATAGACCAGACATTCGCCACATGTACATATCAGTACAGTAAGCCTAGTTCCTTATGTTGAACACCCCCGTATATTAACCAGTTTGATGCAGTCCTTTGGGTGGTCAGCTTACAGAAGTTCTATTGTTATTCTTTCAAAAGTTGGAGAGAAACTCAGCTGTGTTTAGTCCCATTGCAGTTTTCTGGCTCTAGTTTATTATCAATCAGACTAGCAAGCAGAAGCTAGGATATGTCCCTAGGCACCTATAGCAGTTCTCATGCTTTGAATGCGTACTAAGTATCAGTCATTGTCAAGGTTGTACACACATTAACTCACTGATTTACTTTCATTACTCTAGGAGGTAAATAGTATAATCCTATTTATGATGAAGAAACTGGGCATATAGAGAAAACAAACAAAAGGCTACAAAACTATTAATTGTAAGAGCTAGGATTTAAATGGAACCCATTGGACTCACAGCCTTCACTCTTAAACACTAGGACCCACAGGTCCTTCAGTGGCCACCGATGCCAAGGTAGCCTGCAATGAGGCGGAGCACCAACAGCTCTCCTGTGGAATAGAGCAGCCTGGTTACTTCTTACTTGTTGGGACTCCTGGTGGGAGTTCTCTGGGGCAGACCAGTAAGGATTTCCTGAGACAAATGGCACGGGAGGTTGAGATGAGAAGTCAGTCATAGGCTGGGGAGTATGATCAGATCTCCATGGCAGGAATGCTGTGTGTTGCAAAGGAACAAAGAGACATTTCAGACTATATTTAATTTAACTGGCTCAGTTTATATAATTGTTGTCAATATAAGGTTGATGCAAAGCAATGAGTCAATTTCTGGAAGAAGCCATTTTTATACAATTTATAGATAAGCTGAAAAGATATATACCTGTATTGCTTATATAGGACGGGGGCAAGAAAGATGAGTGGAAATTATGGATGTGGAAATCTAAGAAATGTATATAATATACTATCAAGTGAAAGTGTTAAAAGCCACATTCTAGCTCTACCTTCCTTTATTTAAAGTGCAATAGGTACTTTTACAATCCACAAAAAAATGACAGAGATAAAATTAAAATGTTCAGGATAAGATTAATATAGTAATTGCTATAAAACTCCTGTAAAATTATGGGAATTGTTTTGCAAAATATTTGATAGTTTAATATAATGTCTGAAATAAATTGAATAAAGATGTTTTACTTCTCTTTTTTTGCAATGAAATAGGTAGCTTTACACAGACTTTCACAGATACAATGGAAAAGTCTAATAAAATAAAGAAAGCATTGATCTGAAGTCAGTGGAGAATAGCAGAGAGAATTAGAACTGGACAGCTAATCCTGTGGAGAAGGGAGCTTGGCGATATAAAATGACTTTGGGGGCTACTTTCACCCAAGGGAATATTTGATGATTTTGAGCAGCCATCAGGAGGATGAAAGGGTACAAGGCATTGCACATAGTGCAGGGAGATGCAAAATTCAGGAGAATCATAGTATGCACATGAAAGCTGGAGGACTTAAGCACATGATTTTTTCATAATTTAAAAAGAAGCTATATAGCATGTGGACATTAAAAATTTCAGCTCAAATTCACATAGAAAGTATATCTCTCAGAAATTTTGAAGTTGAAATAAATTTTAAAGTTCTTGACCCATGAGAAGTAACAATAGAAAACTAATATAACCTACGATCATATTTTAGATGCATAAAATTATTTGGTAGAATGCAATGATGGTTCAGTATAAAATTGTTTAGCAAAGTAAGTTGGAAGGTACTTTCTATAATCTAATGACTAGAGCTACAGACATGTTCTATATCTCGCTTAGGGTGAAATATTAATAGGTATGTTGGTATTGGTCAGGGACAACACAGGGAGGCTCCTTGTCCCCATGCGTGTTCAGCAGTGCACTAGAGAGCCCAGACAGTGCAATGAGACAAAGAAAAGAAGAAAAATGCATGAAATTTAGAGAAAAAAGATAACACAATTATTACTTATTCATAAATGATACAATTATGAAGAAAGAAAATCCAGAACACCATAAATTAATAAGCACAAAACTTAGCAAGGTAAGTTCAATAACATGTCAGTATGGCAAAATAAATTCATTTCTATTGTCAGCAACATATATAAAATGGAATTAACAAAATATCACTTAACAGAGTTTAGATAACAACAAAACCTGGGATCACTCTTTTAAAAATTCAAAAATCTTACACACTGAAAGACACAAATATTTTATAAAGAAGGTAAAAATGGTTAAATAAGTGGAGGATATACTACATTCAAGGTTTGTTAGATTTCTTATCACAAAGATATCAGCTCTTCACAATATCAACTATAGATACAACATTCAGGTGTTTTTTTTTTTTAAATCTAAAATTCCTTTTAGAAAATCTAAATATTTTTCTGAAAATGCAAAATTTTAAAAAAAAAGTGTAAAAAATGATCCTGTACAAAAAAAAGTAGGGCAAGAAGGGAAAAAATGAGGAGAAACAGGAGGAAGGACTGGGATATGAAATGAAGAAAGAGAAGAAAAACCTTCAGGACTCACTAAACCAGCTATTAAATCTTATTGTGCATGTCAGTTATTAAGAAAGTAGTGCATTAGTGTACGAAATGACAAATTTTCACTAAACCCAATAGAATTTAGAAACAGACCCAAAAATGTGAAGTCACTTGATCAATGATGGTAATAATACTGAAGTGCCACAAGAAAAGATGGTTCTTTAATAAGTCACACTGGGTTAATTGGATATCTGCACAATAAAAGAAAATGGCTCTTAACTTCTATGTCACACCATATATAAAGATCAATTTCAGGTGACTGTATATCTACATTTAAAATGAAAAATTAATAGAACCTTTAAAACATGGGAAAACATATTTGCATCCTTGATAAAAAAAAAGATTTTTTTTAAGTTTGTACAGAACACTGACAATAGATACAGAAATTATGTATTTATCTAAAATATATTAAAAATTCTATTAATCAAAAGTCATCATTAAGGCAGTGAAAAGCCAAGCACAGATTATGAGACTGTTTTAATAGTAGATTTAATTCTCATGAAATATTACTAATATTATACAATCGCTCCATTGCTTATGGGAGGTGAAAAAATATATATAACAATATTTATACATATTATGGATATAATAGACATATGCTATCTATTACTATATATATAGTATATGTCTATTACTAGATATATACTATATCTATTATATATATATACACACACACATAAATGTCACCTAAATTATCATCTTAAGCCCTAGAGTAGATTGTATTTTCTTTGCTTCGCAATGGAGACAATGAGGTTCACAAATGCTAAGTGACTTGGTTGAGGACCCTCCCTAACACATGCCAGAGTAGCAATTCACATCCTTTCAAACTGTCCCCAAATCCAGAGTTCCTCTCAGTAAACTGAACTACTCTATACATTCTCTATCCTTTGCTTATCTCTGTACGAGGCTGAAACAAAGAGATAGTGCATCATTTTGTTTATCCTCAGGTGAGAAGGTGTGTGTCAGGAAACTCCAAATTTTTCCTTGCTATGCACGTGTATGTGGATGACCACAAAGGCATTGTGAGTGTTGATTTTGAAGTTACAAGTAAATTTTAGTGAGTTGATGAATGTACAAATACAGAATTCATGAATAATGAGGACTGACTGTATTTATATCCCATAAAGGAAACATCTCCAAAATGTATTAAAAACACTTCCAAATAAATAAGCAAAAATAATTAAATTTTGGCCAGGCATGGTAGCTCCTGCCTGTAATCCTAGCACTCTCTCAGGAGTTTGAGACCAGCCTGAGCAAAAGCCAGACTCCATCTCAACGAAAAATAGAAAAACTAGCCAGACACAGTGGCGGGTGCCTGTAATCCCAACTACTTGGGAGGCTGAGCCAAGAGGATTGCTCAAGCCCAGGAGTTTGAGGTCACTGTGAGCTATGATGCCTTGGCACTGTCTCAAAAAATAATAATAATAATTAAACTCACTGTCTCAAATAATAATAGTAATAGTCTAATTAAAAATAGACAAAGGTTTTTGTATCAGCCCTTCACTAAGTGGATTTCAAATTTCCCAATAACCCTAAAGTTTCTCAACTTCAATAGTCCTGGGGAAAATGTAAAATGGGACCACAAAGACAAGGTGGTGAAATTATTGGAGAATATTGGCAAGCAGACTCTCATATTCTACTTCTGCTCCTGGAAGTGGAAAGTGGTACAAACACTTTGGCAAAATGGGGGCATCTACTGGTCTGAGTACATTCCTATTCTGTATTCTAGCTATTCCCTTACTAGACATTCAGGTCTGACAATTAAGTTCATAAACTCATTCTAGAAAAAGTTCTTCATATCTCATTGCTGAATATCACCACAGTCACCTTTGAAGTACTCCTGTTGCCACCTGGTGACACAGTAATATGCAGCAATGAGGTAGTTCACACTTTTTCTAGGATGAGTTCATGAATTTAACTATCCAACCCTATATAAATGTAGATCTGTTCACCAAAAGAATCTTAGAGGATTTCTTATAGCAGTTTAATTGGAAATTCCCAAAACTGAGACAAAAGCAAATATCAATAGTAGAATGACCAAAAAATACTGTAGTGTATTTGTATTATATAATACTATAAAGCAATAAGAATGGAATGAAAAACTCTACTCATCAACCTGGAACAATCTCACACTTACATGAAGTTCAAAACCAAGTAGAACTAATTAGTATCGGTACGAGAATTCATGCAAGGGATTGGTTACCTTGGAGCAGCAGAACTGAATTTATGGGTCCATGAAGAAGAGTTTCTCTGGTGTGGGGAATGTTCTGATTCTTGGTCATGTGCAAGTGTTAGTTGCAAGAATGTTTACATTTTAGAAAAAAATTTTAATATATGCATTTCCAGTTTATGCATTTCCATGTATATGTACTTTAATTTGTGTTTAACATATCAATAAAAATTACAATGAAAAATTATGATTTTCTCTTTGTGTAGATTTTATTTTTCTCTTTAAAATTTCACCAAGTTTCTTCTTAAAAATTGAAACTACCCTAACTATACAAAAAAGGTGTATGCGTGACATGAAAACAAACTTTAATATACATTGTATTTCCTAGAAAATATTCTTTGAAAACACATCTTTTAATAAACTTAGCATCTCCACTACCTAAAGTTTAAATAAATGATACAGTTTAGAAATAAAATCATCCCAGATAAATGGTATCTATTTTTAAGGAAAGATTAAGAGAATAAACAAGAATACTTTCTCTTAGGTTTCATACATACATCTTTAATGGAAAGATTTTTCCTAAACTTAATGATTTACCCACAACTATTAAATGCCACACTCTTCTGCCTTTTTTAGTGCGATTATAAAAATAATAATCATTTCATTGAAAAAGATCATTTCTTTGAGAGAAAGATAAAGAGATGGAAATAAATTTATGAGAAAGTACTAAGCAATATGGGGTTTATGAGAACTAGAAAAGAATATGGAAGATTTAATAACTGTATTCAACTTAAATTTGTGATTACAGAAGAAATAAGCTTTCAATTGTTCTCCAATCTCCAAAGAAGAGATGGAAGAATATGATTTATTATAATGTTGGGTATTAACCACTGTGGCATTTTAGTAGTAAGGTGGCTTCATATTCAACAATTTCAACAGCTCCACTATTGGACAAAGCAATTGAAAGCAGCCTGCAGCCTGCACCAGGGGTTTATGAACAAAGATGTATGAGAATGTCTGTGACTTTTTATTTTTGTCTAAAATTTATTCCAATTTTCTATCCAATTACACTGATCATAGCAGAACATATTTTAAAGTAATTTAGTGTGATTATTTTTTTTCTTAGAAATCTTTGAAAGAAAATAGTAATTTTTATGGATAGTGCATTCTTTTTTCTTGTGCATTCTTTTTCTTTATGGATACTCACATTCCAGTTTGAGTAACAGTGGCTTGAGTGATCTTCACTCTGGAAAGGAAAAATGTTAAGAGCTTATTCTGCTATATAACACAATACATATACATATTGTTAACAATATGGCTTTTCACATGAAAATTTGTTAAGAGAGTAAATTTCTTGTTAACTGTTCTTACCATAAAAAATAATAATAAAAGGATATAAGGAATCTTGGGGAGGTTTTGAAGATGTCCCTTATGTTGGTTGTGGTGACCGTATCAACCATATCCTTGGTATTTACATAAGTCCAAACACATCAAATTGTACACATGAAATATTTTCAGCACTTGTTTATAAATTATACCTCCATTAATTTGGGGGGGGGGAGGAGAAGAAGGCCTAACCACCAGTATTTAAAATGTTATTTTATTTGGAATTAGGGTCATTGTAGATGTAATTAGTTAAGAAGAAGTTGCAATGGAGTAGAATAATCCCTGAGACCAGGATGACTGGTGTTTTTATAAGTAGGGGAGACATGCAGGCACGGACACATGATGGGACAGACATGGGCACAGACCGAAGTGATCTAGCCACAAACTCAGGAAAGGTAAAGGTTACTGACAAAGCATGAGGAGACAAGATGAGGCAAGGAGGGATTACATAGGGATCTGGGTGCTGTTGGCACTTTGATTTTGAACTTCTTAAAGCAGGAAGACAATACATTTTTGTTGTTTAAAAAAATTACAAAAAAGCTAATGATAAGATGCCAACTGTGTGAACAATAACAGGAATGAAGTTGGAATTTGTCAACACCAGAAACCTCAACCTGCAATTATCTGTAAAATATCTATCAAAACACGTGAAACAATGGAAAGTTTTTGGTATAGCAGCAATTAATATAAATTTCAGTCATCTTGATTCTGGGTAGCTTTTTCTTGCTACAGTCTCCCCAGAAGTGAAATGCTAGATGTAGTCCATTTGTAACCCATTGTTCACATATTCTCTCTCTCTCCTTTTTTTTTTTTTTTTGAAAAGGTAGGCTTTAATAACTTCTTTTATCAGCAGATTAAGTCATGTGGTTACAAATTAGTTATAAATTTCTCAAAGTAATTATAGTTAAAAAAATATATGCTCATTCTTGAACATATATTATCTAGCACTTCTTGGGACACCATTATTCAAAAGACCCTGGCCAAGTAACTGCCAAACAAAACACTCCACCCAAGGTTTTCAGCTCACTGTTAAGAAAGCTGGGTGCAGAATGCAAAGTTTCTAAAGGAGAGAATCTAAGATAGGGCAAGTAGGAGCCATTGGCAATGCTCAGAGTCAGCCAGACTCCAAACAGGGGAACCCAAGTGATTTTTTCCTGGGATGTTCTACTTGAATTACTATTTAATTAGTTAAGGCAATAGATATTCAAAGGAGAAGAATCAATTAACATGATAAGGAGGTTACTGCATTCTTTGGACTACGTGTCATAATTATAGTTAGCAAATTCTGACAGTCTTAACAAAAATAAGCCTTCATCACTTATAGGTATGAAGATAACTTATTTCCTCACAGGGCTTTTTGTTTTAGCTAGATAACAATACATGACTGACAACTATAAATGATACTGTTTTATAATATAAAAATACTAGCTTTTTTCATTTATTATGTTTATAGGCATTCACAGTTTGAGTCAAGGTTAGACTTCTTAAGTAATTAAAGGCAATTTTATTACAACACCATGTACTTATTCTAAAAGAATAAAATGCATAACATAAATATCTTCTCTTTTTGTTTGCAATCTGTAAAATTGAGTTACTTTGCTGATGTAAAATACCAATAACTCACTTGAGGACCATGCCACTTTCTGAAACCATCACATATCTACTTCTTATATGTGTTAAAGTTACAGCCCACCCAAGACTTGTTGAGAGCAAAAGAAGCAAGTGACTGCTCTTGACTGTGCCTTCCCTGGCAACAGCACAGACTTTTGGGATGAGCCAGAGTGAGAACTTTTATTTAAAGGAAAAATACCTAAAAAGCTATCTGTATGTGCCATACACTTTCACATTCATCAGATTGTACATGATCCCCTAATGTTAATTTCTTTTTTCTTAAGGGGCTGATTTGGTTTGACTTTTTGAGAATGATGTCCATTATCTAATGAGTCACAAGAAAAAGGGATGTTTGTGGGTATGTATAAACTTGTGATAGGTCTGTAGAAGTTATAGGTGAAGAGAGTAGGGAGGAAGTCAGGCATGATCCACCTATATGAAGGTCATACCAGCCTCATTGTACACTTTGAAGACTTTCTCAATGGCATTGACATAGGCAGCTGTTCTCAGGTCCAACCCCAGGTTATACTTCATGGCTGCTGGCAGAATGCTACACTGTGTACACCAAGCCAGATTGCATGATGTCTTTCTCAGAAGCATGTGATATCCTTTCTTGAAACTCTGCTGCGGGTACAATGGGGATAGTTCCACCGTGTTTCCAAATTTTCTTTCTGAACTCTCAAATGGCCATAGATGACATGATTTAGATTCTTCAACCACTCAAAGTAAGACACTGTGACTCCTCCAGCATTCAAGTAGAGATCTGGAATAATAACGCATATCCTAGACACATTGTGATTAACTTTGCCAAAGTAAACATGAAGGAGAAAATTCTGCAAGCATCCAGACACAAGAAAAACATCACCTACAAAGGGAGAAATATCAGACTGATGGCAGATATCTCAGCCAAAAGGTTTCAAGCCAGAAGAGGATGGTCAACAACCTTCAATTTCCTAAAACAAAACAACTTTCAACCCAGAATAATGTATCTAGCTAAACTGAGTTTCATTTGTGATGGAGAAATCAAATAATTTAATGACAAAGACATGTTGAAGAAATTTCCCATAGATAAACCAGCTGTCCAGGATATTCTCAGACCCATCCTCCACAATGACCAGCACAATGCACTACCACAAAAGTAAACTCAGAAATTTTTGAACAAAACCCAACTTCCACAGTGGTGAAAGGATTAAAAATATCCACTGGACATCTGAAAAACATGACACCCAAAACACAAACAGGCTTATCAATTCTCTCAATTAATGTAAATGGTTTAAATTTTCCTCTAAAGAGGCACAGGTTGGCTGACCGGATACTTAGACTCAGACCAGATATCTGCTGCATACAAGAATCTCATCTTACCTTAAAAGATAAAAATAGACTTAGGATGAAGGGTTGGACATCTACAATACAGGTAAATGGAAACCGGAAAAAAGCAAGGGTTGCAATTTTATTGGCAGATGCAATTGGTTTTTACAAAGATAAAGAAAGATAAAGATGGTCACTACATATTTGTCAAGGGAAACACCCAACGTGAGGAGATTTTGATAATTAATGTTTATGCACCCTACCAGAATGCATCTCAATTTATAAAGCAAATCCTAATGGATATGAACAACTTAATATCTTCCCACAGTATAATCCTTGGAGATTTTCACACCCCTTTGACAGTTTTGTATAGATCCTTCAAGAAGAAACTAAACAAAGAAATATTAGACTTAAACCTGACACTAGAACAAAAGGACTTTATAGACCTGTAGAGAACATTTTAATCCTAATAAAACTGAATACACATTCTTCTCATCAGCCCATGTATCATCCTGCAAAATAGATCATATCCTAGGACACAAGTCTAATCTCAGAAAATTAAAAAAGAATAGAAATTATGCCTTGTATCTTCTTGGACCATCATGGAATAAAAGTTGAACTCAATAGAAACAGGAATCTTCATACACAAACAAAGTCATGGAAACTAAATAACCATAGGCTGTATGATAGCTGGGTCAAAGGTGAGATTAAGAAGAAATCACCAAATTTTGAACCAAAATGATAATGAAGGTAACATAAATTATCAAAACCTGTCGGATACTGCAAAGGCAATCCTAAGAGGGAAATTTGTAGCATTGGAAGCCTTCATCAAGAAAACAGAAAGAGAGGAAGCCAACAACTTAATAGATCATCTCAAAAAACTGGAAAATGAAGAACATTCCATCTCCAAACCCAGCAGAAGAAAAGAAATAACCAAAATTAGGGCAGAATTAAATGAAATTGAAAAAAAAAAGAATCATTCAGAAGATCAACAAAACAAAAAGTTGGTTTTTTTTAAAAAGATTAATAAAATTGATAAATCTTTGGCCAACCTAAAAAGAAACAGAAAAGTAAAGTCTCTAAAATAATCTATCAGAACTGATAGAGAAATAACAACAGACACCTCAGAAATTCAAAAAATTCTCAATGATTACTCCAAAAAACTATATTCCCAGAAATATGAAAATCTGAAGGAAATGGACCAATATCTGGAAGGATGCCACCTTATTAGACTCAACCAGAAAGAATTAGAAATCTTGAATAGACCTATATCAATCACTGAAACATCAATGAAACATAATCTCCCAAAAAAGAAAGTCCAGGACCAGATGGCTTCACATCTGAATTCTATCAAACTTTACATGAGGAACTAGTACCTATATTATACAACCTTTTCCAAAGCATAGAAAAAGAAGGAATACTTCTCAACACATTCTATGAAGCAAATATCATCCTGATCCCCAAACAGGAAAGGATCCAACAACAACAAAAAATATGTAGACCGATATCATTAATGAATATTGATGCAAAAATATTTATTAAGATCTTAGCAAATAGAATTCAACAACACATCAAAAAAATTATACACCATGATCAAGTTGGTTTTATTTCAAGGTTACAGGGTTGGTTCAACATATGCAAATCTATAAATATAATATATCACATCAATAAAATAAAAAACAAAAATGATATGATTCTCTCAATTGATGCAAAAAAAGCATTTGATAATATCCAGCATCCTTTCATGATCAGAACACTTAATAGGCATAGAAGGGACATTTTTTTTTTCTTTTTTTTTGCAGTTTTTGGCCGGGGCTGGGTTTGAACCCACCACCTCCGGCATATGGGGCTGGCACCCTACCCATTTGAGCCACAGGCACCACCCAGAAGGGACATTTTTTAAACTGATAGAAGCCATCTACACACAGCAAACTCACAGCCAATATCATATCAAATGATGTAAAATTGAAAACATTTCCACTCAGATCAGGAACAAGGCAAGGATGCCCACTGTCTTCAGTGCTATTCAACCTAGTAATGGCAGTGTTAGTCATTGCAATCTGTCTACATATTCTCAAGTCAGCAAAGGCTCAATCAGAGAGATATACTTCACTGGGGGAGGGTCAGTCTCAGGAAGTGATTTAATGGGTTTATTTTGTTTTCTCAAACTTACTGTCTTCCAAAGCAGGTTCATTGGTTTTCACATTTCTGCCTCTGGGTTATATAATAGACAGATCCCTTAGCTCTTTTGAACTTCTGTATGTTGACCACCCAAGAGCGTATAACATACTGGTCAACATACAGAGGTGGTCAGCATAAGGAAGTTGGCTTGCTGTACTGGGATGCATATCCCATCTATGAAAATTGGTCAACTTTGGGAAGTCGTCAGTGCAGGGCGATAACTTGGAGTTTCTATTGTTTTAATGAGCAATCTTACCTTTAGAAGGCAAAAACCCAGTCCACATATATCAAACTTTCAAAAGTTAGAAGCATTACTTACCTCCTCAATTCCTTTATCCCATGATATTTAAGGTGCTTATCATATAACCTGTGAAGTCTGAGAACTACAGTCTTCGAGGAAATTACATGTGTATTAACATTCATCTCTGGCAATGAGTTGTCATTGACACAACACAAGATGTCATTGATACATCTTGCAGAAAATAAAAAAGGAAAATTGGTAAAAATTTTTAAAAACAAAACTAAAGCTCAAGTCAGAGACCAACTGAAAACTACACCTACCCACCAAAGGCCCTACTTATATGTACCCAAGCACTTAAGTCCTGTGGGAAAAGATAATGTCCAAGATAAGAAGCAAGGGATAACTGACCTGAAATGCACCTGTGTGTACAACAGGACATATTAGAAAACTGGTCTGGTCTATTCTTGTATAAGTGGTATCAGTAAGATGTGAACATATCTATATAAACTTAAAATGTAAAAAAAAAAAAAAATCAAAATTATAACACAACAAAAGACTTGAAACAAACAAAAAACAGTTTACAATAGAATCAAGGACAATGGATAATAAATTTGATAAATTTGCTCTAATGTGAGAGTAATGAAGAAAGGATGACAAGACAATAAAATGGCATGGAGGGAGCAGCACCTGTGGCTGAAAGGAGTAGGGCACCAGCCCCATATGCTGGAGGCGGCAGGTTCAAACCCAGCCCCAGCCAAAAACTGCAAAAAA
>NW_003852518.1:2433024-2469933 GCF_000181295.1 Otolemur garnettii
AAAAAAAACACAATTGTCTTGCCTCAGCTCCCAAGTAGCTGGGACTACAGGCACCCCCCCCTCCCCATAATGGCTATTTTTCGTTTGTAGTTGTCATTGCTGTTTGGCAGGCCCAGGCTGGATTCGAACCTGTCAGCTCTGATGTATGTGGCTGGCACCTTAACCACTTGAACTACAGGTGACAAGCCGAAATACTACATTCTCAGTGACACTACCTTGACCATCATACTCATTTATTTTTATTTGTTTTTTATTAAAAATTAATATGAGGGTACAAATTTCTAGGTTATACTGTTCTCCCTTCCAGAGTAAAGTTCCATGTGTTATGGACCCTCACATGTGCACATTAGGTGAGATCCCGCCTCATGCCCTCCCTTCTGCCAGTCGCCCTGCCTGCCACCTCCCTCTACCCAGCACTAGACTATATTGCATTTTATTGTTCATGTGAACATGTAATTGTTTCTATATTGGCTTCATATTAGTATGGAGTACATTGAGTATTTATTTTTCCATCCTTGCAGTACTTCACTAAGAAGAGTATTTTGGAGCAGCGTCTGTGACTCAAAAGGGTAGGGTGCCGGCCCCATATGCCGGAGGTGGCAGGTTCAAACCCAGCCCCAGACAAAAAAAAAAAAAAAAAAAAAAAAAAACGCATGGAGACTAGATACTATGTATCATTACAATTGATTAATAGTAGTATACAGTCCTTAAAATTATGATAAGAAAGATAACTTAAAAAGTGAAAACAAAACATTGTCCAAAATAGGAAGGATATTACCAATAATACAGCAGTCAAAAAATATTCTATTAACTGAAATTCAATACACTTGATACTTGATAGCTTCAAGATAGAAAAATTAAATTACCTTTTCATTTAAAACTTTTCTAATTTTATTGATCAATCATTCAAATTACAATTATCCTTAGATAAACAGAGATAAATAAAAGTTATTCTCATTTATTTTAAGAGGAGACCATTTATATGCTCTATTTGAATTGGATCAGTCAATCCTCTATTTTTAATTACACTTAAATGTAAAATAATTTTGTCATTCACGGCAAAAGGATACAGATATTTTAAAAGACTAACTGGGGTCTGTATGATCAAGCTAGTTGTCCCACTCATTGCTTGTGTTAGCTTGTAAGTTGCTTCCATAGCTTGAGTCTCTCACTTTTTAGGAGAATAAATTTTTAAGATAATATCACAAAGATTATCACAAGAAATAATGAGTTTGTTAATTATGTATCCCTATGAACGAGTTACATCTTGTAGGGACAGCACAAATGATTATTGTGTTGTTTACTCTTATTATCATTACCATTGTATTTCCTTGCATTTTCTGAAAAAGTGTTCCTAGCTGTGGTATTCTCTATTACTTTTGTGTTAGAATTTGGAATAAGGCTATTTCTTTTTCATTAATGTGACAAATAGTTATTTGGCACTTTTTGTGTCTCTATCAGAAAATATATTTAATTTACTTAAATTTTTAAAGATAATGTTTATATACTTTTGGTACTTGGAAAAGTGGTATTTTTATCTTAAATGTGCAGATCAAAGATGTCTTCAGAAAACTAGAGTTACATTTTTTAATCTGAAGTAGATTTGCAGAAACATCAGAATAGTTAATTAAAAAACTAATTGGAATCTGGCATTTTGTATACAAACAAGGAAATAAAAATATTTCATTGAGGAGATTAATAAAAATGAATTGTAAGTATTCAAATAAATAAATGCTCTATAATTAATTGCATTGAAGAAAGTAGATAAATAATACGGATTCTACTGTGTATTAAGAATTTTATCAAACATAAAGTCCCAGATTTTATTTTTGAGATTCTCAGATTTTGATGTAAGGAGACAGATATCTGCCAAATTTTGAACAATATATTTATAAAATTGTATTTTGAACAATTCTACAAATTGTACAATTTAAGAATTTTTTCTCTACATTTTATTGTATCAGCAACTTTTGTTCAAGCTCTAGTAATGTACATTTTCCCTTAATATTAACAAGCATAATTTCAAGTCTGTCCCTAATAGAGTGTCCACAGTCCTGAATGCTCTGATACAATGTTAAATAAAATTATCATTGTTATTTTTAGAAAGAACGTTGTCAATTTATAATAGTGTTGGCATGTACAAATCAATCAAGCACAAAGATTTGTGAGGCAACTTTTATTTGGTGGAACTTCTGCTGATAGTGTACACATATTTTTTCTTTATTTACTTTGGCATTTTTAATTTACTTAATCAGTATCCAAACTGGTTTGAATAACTGTAAAGTAAAATTTGGGTTTAATCAACTTTAATATGCTCTGACATACTGCAGATATCAACACATAATAGATTGATATCCACCGGATTTTTCCAATCAATTCAGAACATGCCTCTCAAAGACAATGTTGATTAGGCTAAATTCATAATAACAAGGATTTCAAGAGCTGAGGAACAGATAGCCTTGTTACTATGTTAATAAGTGGTGTATTTCCCAGGCAGTTCCACCAGTTCCACTCTGCATTTATTGAGATATCTGACACAGTTTAGAGGCAAAGACTAACCTACCCCATTTGCAAAAATAAATAAAAAATAAAAAACAGAAAGTAGGGAAATACAAGGTGTAGGAGCTGCTTTTTCACACACATATAGGTTTTTTTAAAGAAAAAAATAATTATGAAGAACTATTTGAAAATTAAATTGAAGAAAGCATTTAGGATAATATTGCAGCCATTATAGTAGCATTGCATTATGCCTGCATTTTCAAATGAAGGCAGTTCTTTAGAAATAGGGATCTTTTTAAAGAAATTGAATCAAGATCACAGTTTGCCACTAGTGCTACAGTAATATGAAAAAGGCCCTTCTTTCCACCTCCAGAAATAAGAAAAATCTTTCATATAAGAAAATATATAGAAATACTCATTCCTTCTTAGTGGTTGACACCTGCATTTGAACTTCCACTAAAAAAAAAAAAAAAAAAGGAAAAAAAAGAAAACCTCCTCTGTGTTTCATTTCTTCTCACTCACATTGGCTGTTGTGAATTGTGCTGTGAGCAAATTATAAGGCCAGGAAAAAGTGTTAGAGCAAACAAAATTTTTATTAGTAATTTTATAGCTATTTCTTAAAATGAAAATATTCATCTATATTAAATTGATTTTTAAATTAATAATTAATTATAGATAGCTTATGCAAAATTTGGCTTTATTATTTCAAGTCTAAGACATCTTGTCTCTACATAGATAATTACTTTTGTAATAAAATAGTTGTTTTGTTATTGTGATGTTGAACATTTTTTCAAATTTCTTGCCCATTTGGCTATCTTTTTTTTTTTTGTAAACAATCTGTTCTTATCTTTTGCCCATCTTTTGATGGGATTGTTTTTCCATGGAAGATTTGCTTGCGGTCTTAATAGATTCTGGATATTATCCCTCCGTCAGATTTATAGTTTGAAAATATTTATTCCCATTTGGTAGTTTGTCAATGTACATTATTGATTATTTCCTTTGTGGTGTAGAAACTTTTTAGTTTAATTAAGTACCATTTATTTATTTTTGTTGTTTCTAATTTTGCTTTGGGGGTCTTACTCATAAGTTACTTGCCTTGGCCAACTGTAGAAGAATTTTTCCAGTATTTTCTTTTAGAATTTTTATGATTTTAGGTCTTATATTTAACTCTACTCTATTTTGAGTTAATTTTTGTGTACTGTAAGAGATAGGATCCAGTGTATTTTTTTTCATGTATCTATCCAGTTTTTCCAGCATCATTTATTGGATAGGATAGTTCCACAGTGTGGGTTTTTGTCTGCTTCATTGAAGATCAGGTGGTTGTAGCTATATGATTTTATTTCTGGATTGTCTATTCTTTCCTATAGGTCTTCATGTCTATCTTTCTTTATACCACAACCATTCTGTTTTGGTTACTATAACTTTGTAGTATAACTTGAAATTACATAATGTCATGCCTCCAAATTTGTTGTCTCTGGTTAGGGCTCCTTTGCATACTTAATTTTGTTGTTGTTGTTTGTTTGTTTCCATATGAAATTTAGGGTTGTTTTTTCTAGATCTGTTAAAAAATGATGTTGGTGTTTATATGGCAATTGCATCTAATCTGTAAATCACTTTAGGTAATATGGACATTTTTATAGTGTTGATTCTGCTGTGAGCATGAGATGTTTTTAATTTGTTTATATTTTCTATGATTACTTTCATCTGTGTTTTTTTAGTTTTAATTGTACATATATTTTGCTTCCTTGGTTAAGTATATTACTAAATATTTTATTTTATTTGTAGCTATTGTTAGTATTGCACATGGTATTGAGTTCTTGATTTGGCTTTAGGCTTGACAATTACTAGTGTATAGAAGTGCTATTGATTTGTGTACTTTATTTTTGTAATCTGAGACTTTATTAAATTTTTACATCAATTCAAAGAGTTTTGTTGAATTATTTACAGTATGCTAGATATAAGATGATATCATCAGCAAACAGGGTAATTTGACCTCATCCTTTCTTATTTGATGCCCTTTATGTCTTTCTTTTGCCAGAGTTCTTTGGCAAGCACTTCTAGTACTATGTTGAATATAAGTGGTGACAGTGGGCTTCCTTATTCTTAGCGGAATGCTTTCACATTTTCCCCATTCAGTATGGTGTTGGCTGTGGGTTTGTCATATATGCATTTAGTGTTTTGCAGTATATTCCTTCCTGTTTTGTTGAAGTATTTTATCACGCAGAGGTGCTGGTTCTATCTAATGCTTTTTTTCTGCGTCTTTTGAAATGTTCACAAGATTTTTGTTTTTAATTTTGCTTGTGTGGCAAATCACACTTATTGATTAGTGTTTGTTTAACAATCCTTGCATCGCTGGTGTGAAGGTTGAGGCAGGTTACATCACATGATGCACGTAAGTTGTTACCATTTTAGACTTTTGAAAGTAATTCTGCTATAGATATTCTTGTTTATATTTTGTGTTTAACCAATTTACACTCTTACATAAAATTAATGAGCCATCTACCCTCATTTTTTAATGCAGAAGAGTAAACATATCCTTATTACTTCATCTTGTCTGGAAATGAAAGTTCTCTTGGTTCAAGAAGGATTAGAGAAGTCTTTAGTCCAGGGCTAGATGATTACTCTCCCCAGTGTTCCAAGAATTATGATAATTTTCATTCCTGCTCATTAAAGTTCAAACTATGTCTGTGCCAGGGTCCCACTCCAGGGTCAGGGTCCATTAAGACTTGTGGATCTCATATGGGTTGACTGAAGAAATGTTAGGTTAGAAACAATGACAGAGCAATAGACAGGACACAGATAAAAGAATTTTCAAAGGTGGGAACACATGGGACTACTGCCCATTTCTGGGGTTCTGGCAGTGGCCCCAAGTATCAGTTCCACTCAGTTTTTATTGAAGGTTATTTGTTCATTAGCTCAAAGGGTAAGTTGAGGAAGGAAACAAAGACATCAGCAGTTTCTCTGAGTAAGCATATCAGCTCTTATTTTTTCTATAATCTTTAATATTAAAGGTCTGAGCAGTCTTGAGAAATCTGGAACTTGAGCCTTGTGTGGGGGCAGCCTCCTGTTTGTGTTCACATACACAAATTCCTAGAGGGCTTATAATACCTACTAGTTCACTGTGGAGTAAACTGCCATTGGCATCAATCTCCTTTGAAGAATCAGTGGGAAAGAGGAATTTTCTTCTCATCACCACCACAGAGGGTCTTCCTCTGTGATAAGGGATATAAGCCCTTCTACCCATATTTCAGAGCTTGAGCTGTTTCCTTGATCTCTACCCCAACCATAATACAAATCTCCACAATGGGTATTTACTTGACTATTGATTGGGCAGGAGGTGGCCTAGTTAATATTTCTTGCTAGGCCTTGCACATAGCTTCCCCTGTGGCCATTATTCCCTCAGATTGCTTCCAGATCTAGCAAGAGTGATTGCAAGCTATATCCCCTACAGGTCAGGATTCTAAGAAAAAATGGGAAACTTTCTCAGATAAGACATTTAACAGCAGCTGGTTTAAAGGTATACTAGCTGACTTTCCTTTGTTCTGGCTTGCTTAGCTTACTTTTTTGTTTTCCTTTTTTCTGGGGGTGTTTTCTCTTTCCAAGAATGGGATCTTCAGTCCCCATTCTGCCTTCATGTCTGGCCTTGTATGAGCTCAGGATTATTCTCTTAAATCTCTTAGGGTGATTTTTTTCCCCTGGCTTTGGATAGTTGTCTCCCAGTTCTGTGCTAATAAGTGCCTGTATCAGATGAATAATCAAAGGAGAGTCTCACAATCTTTGGTGCTTAGTACTGTATTTTATCTGTAAACTACAAAGTCAGACACAAACTCATCCTAGAAAAAGTACTACGTATCTGATTGCTGAATATCACTAAAGTTACCTTTGAGAAACTTCCTTTGGGACGCTATGAACTAATGCCAGTGCCTAGAACACCCTTCAGAGCAATTTTAGAACTCTTTTTTTTTTCTTGAATGCCTATCAGAGCTGTCATCATCTGAGATCTCACAATTAACTTCAGAAACTCATCCTAGAAAAAGTGATATTTGGCAATGAGGTATGTGGTACTTTTCACATATCACCACATTGCAAAGGGGAGTAGTTTGAAGGTGACCATTGTGATATTCAGCAAAAGAGGTATGTAGTACTGTTTTTTAGAATGAATTCATAAACTTAATTTTCTGACTGCTTATAGCTATTTCTACCTCAGGCTACCAATTGTAACTCTTTATCTCTAGGAGATCTCTGGGCTCCAGCAGGATTCCTTCACCCTACACTATGGCTTAACAGCTCTCTCCAAGCAGTAACTTGGGAAATCATAGGGTTTGTTTTGTATGTTTCTTCTCTATGTGTGAGCATAGTTCTGCACTGTTTAACATCCAGTGTCTGAAAATCATTAAAGATATTTCATTTGACTGAAATTTGTTCCATAAAAGAGAGTGAATTTAGACACCCTGCCCACTCTTGGACAGTAGCAGGAGGTTATGATGCTTCAATTACATTTAAACAATTATTTGATTCTCAATATATTATCATTATAACCAAAAACTTACTGACATCTCTGTGTAGTTTTGGTAGATTGTCTATGAAATCATTTGAATTTTCTTTTAAAATTTCCCTTTAAATAAATGTTGAAATGTTGGCTTATTTCTATCACTTTTAAGTATTTTATTTATATTTATAATATACTGACTTGGATTTCTGAAATATTATTGAATGTTATAAGTGAAAATTAAAAAAAAATTATTTTACTGTTTTGTTTTTATCAAATCATAGCTGTGTACATTAATGCAATTATGGGGTACAATGTGCTGGTTTTATATATAATTTGAAATACTTTCATGAAACTGGTTAACATAGCTTTCACTGCTTTTTCTTAGTTATTCTGTTAAGACATTTATATTCTAGTAGATTTAACATGTACCCTTGTAAAATGGAGCCATAGGTGTGGTCCCACCTATTACCCTCCCTCCACTCATATTCCTCCTCCCCTCCTCTCTCCCTCCTTTTTCCCCTTCATCTTGGGCTATAGTTGGGTTATAGCATTCATATGGAAGTGTGAGTGTTTATAAATTGGTTTCATAGTAGGGCTGAGTACACTGAATACTTTTTCTTCCATCCTTGAGATACTTTGCTAAAAAGAATATGTTCCACCTCCATCCATGTAGACATGAAAGAGGTAAAATCTCCATCTATTTTTTAAGGCTGAATAATACCCCACGTGTACATATACCACAATTTATTAATCTATTCATGGGTCGATGGGCACTTGGGCTTCTTCCATGACTTAGCAATTATGAATTAGGCTGCAATAAACATTGTTGCGCAAATATCTTTGTTATTTAGTGATTTTTGGTCTTCTATATATATACCTAGTAGAGGAATTGAAGGATTGAATGGCAGGCTTATTTTTAGATCCCTAAGTGATCTCCAAACATTTTTACAAAAGGAACATATTAGTTTGAATTCCCACTAGCAGTGAAGAAGTGTTCCCTTTTATCCACATCCATGCTAACATTTATGGTTTGGGGATTTTGTGATGTGGACTAATCTTATTGGAGTTAGATGATATCTCAAAGTAGTTTTGATTTGCATTTCTCTGATGATTAAGGATGATGAGCATTAATAGTAATTGATACTATTTTTAAAGATATAAGTCTTGGCAAAGAATTTATGGAGCAGTAATTTCCTATGCATCCATACCAGTGTCTAGTCCAAAAAGCAATCACAGCAACAACAAAAGTAAATAAATGTGATTTGATTAAATCAAAATTCTTCACAACCAAGGACACAGTCAAAAGAGCAAACACACAGCACACAGAATGAAGAAAATATTCAAATGCTATACTTTCGATAAAGGACCGATAACCAGAATCTAGAAAGAAATTAAGCAAATCAGTGAGAAACAACAAAACAACCCCATTAAACTGCTGGGCAAATGCAATAAAAAGAAACTTTTCAAATGAAGATTTATTAATAACTAAAAAACTCATGAAATATTTCCAATCATAAGGAAAATTCAAATAAATACCACAATGAGATATTACCTAACTCCAAAAAGAATGGCTCATATTAAAAAATCCTAAAACAGGCTCGGCGCCTGTGGCTCAAGCGGCTAAGGTGCCAGCCACATACACCTAAGGTGGCGGGTTCGAATCCCCAGCCCGGGCCCGCCAAACAATGATGGCTGCAACCAAAAAATGGCCGGGCACTGTGGCGGGCGCCTGTAGTCCCAGCTACTTGGGAGGCAGAGGCCAGAGACTCGCTTGAGCCCAGGAGTTGGAGGTTGCTATGAGCTGTGATGCCATGGCACTCTACTCAAGGGGATAGCTTGAGGCTCCACCTCAAAAAAAAAAAAAAATCCTAAAACAATAGATGCTGGCATGGACGTGGAGAGAAAGGAACTCTTATACACTGTTGGTGGGACTGAAAACTAGAACAACTTCTATAGAAAGAAGGGTGGATATTCTTCAAAGAACTTAAAGTAGACCTATAATTTCTTTCAGTAATCCCACTGCTGGGTATAATATAATATACCCAAGGGGAAAATGGTCATTTATTAAAAGCACACCTGCACCTCAATGTTTATAGCAGTATAATTCACAATCACAAAGACATGGAAACAACCCTAGTGGCCATCAATACATGAGTGGATTAATAAAATGTGGTATATTCATACTATGGAGTACTACCTACCATAAAAAAGCAATACAGTATCTTTTGCAACAACCTAAATGGAATTGGAAATTCTTCTAAGTAAAATATTATAAAATGGAGAGACAAATACATACCAAGTTGTAACTGATCTATCAAAACTTAGGTAAATGTGTGGAAATAAATCTCAGAGAAAATCAATCTGAGAAGAAAGGAGAGGAGGTAATGAGTAAATTCATATCTATTGGGCATAGTGAGCATTATTTGGGTGAAGATCATATTATAAATTTGACTCAATTTGTAAAAACAACAAAATATGTAAACCAAACCCATGTACCCCCTAATATTTTGAAAAGAAAAAGAGATGGAAAAATAAAATAAAATTTCAAAATATTAAAGGGCACTGATGTTTTTAATAGAAGTCTTGAGTCAGAACTATAAATTGTCACCAGAATAGTGCTGATTTTACCATAAGTGTATTTTCATCACTGACCCCCTTCTTGATTTCCAATGACTTTACTTCTCTCTGTACACTTGTGTGTCCATTGATTAGTTTCACTTTATTAGAGAATACATGTAGCATTTGTTTTTCCATGTTTGAGATACTTCACTTGGGATAATTGTCTCCAGTTCCTTCCAAATTGCTGCAAAGACATTAATTCATCCTTTTTCATGGCTGAGTAATATTCTATGGTATACATATACCACATTTATTAATACTCTCATGAATTGAAGGACATATGGGTTAATCCTCCATCTTCGTAATTGTTAATTGTGCCATTACAAACATTTGAGTGCAAGTGTCTTTTTGATAAAATGATTTCCTTTCTTTTAGGTAGATATCCAGTAGTGGAATTGCTAGATCAAATGGTAGGTCTACTTTTAGTTTTTCAAGAAATTTTCATACTGTTTTCTATAGAGGTTGTCTTAATTTGAAGTCCCACCAATAGCACAAGTATTCCTTTCTCTCTGCATTCCTGCCAGCATTTACCACTGTTAGAATGACTTTTATTAAAAAGTTTAAATGCAAATAGAAATTTGATAAAGACTATGCTTTTGTTGTCTTTGTTACTATTTTGTATGTTTGTTATAGATTAAGCTATACTAATCCTTTTACAAGTTAAATGCATTTTTACACTCAATTTGCTATTAGTTTTTTAAATTTGGTTTTTAAAATTTCAAATGCCTATAGTATGGCAAATTATATTGGTATGTTTCATGATTTTATATTTATGTGTTTTAATAATAAGCTATTGACAATTATTTTCTGTTTTTATTTTCAATATTAATTAATATTTGTTTTCTATCCTTACTCTATTATTTCTGAGTTCATTGATGTCCTTTTAGGTAAACAGGGTGCTTTTGAGATTTCTCTTTGTCTTTAGTATTCTTCCATTATTTAAGTGCCCCTTAATAATTTTAAGGGGCACTGACTTTTAAATTTTAAATTGACATAAAGTAATTGTGCTTATTTATAGAATATAGCATATTCCATAGTCTAAATATACAGTACAGAAAAGGTCAATCAAGTTAATTGGCATATCAATCACCTCATCAGTTCATCATTATTTTGTGGTGAGAATGTCAATTAAGTCCTTAAATCTGAGAGTAATTATTACTTTTGTAATGACCTCTGGCATTTTTATTGAATGCTATTTTTACCCAATTCATTCTATTTTTTCCCAATGATATGAGCAGATAGATCTCTTGCATTCTCATTCTTTCATATCTTCTAGTCTTTTACATATATATATTTATATTTATATTATATATGTGTGTATGTGTATTGAAGTTGTAATATTCAAGTCATGTTTGACTTTGCAATTATAAGAGATACCAGGTAACAATACAAGATAACAAATATTGTTGGTATATATTGAATATTACAATTTTAATATAGTTTTTTTTCTCAAAATGTGTATTTTTTTTACACTCTGTGTGTGTATATGTGTGTGTGTATAAACTCCTGTTGTTTTGTGTCTACTGGTTATGTTTGTAACAGACCTTAGCATTAGAAATTTTATTTATTTATTTATTTTTGTTTAACTCACTTTCAGTGAGTTAATTTTAGGGGTTTCATATTTATTTATTTTTGTTTAACTCACTTTCAGTGAAAACTTTTAAGTCTTTTAAGTCCACTTTAAGTCTCACTTTTGTGAGATTCCTTAGCCTGTGTGTGGACAATTCTACTGTAAGATGTTTTGTTTTTATCTCTTTCATATTATCGCCATGCATTCCTGTGTATATTTACTTTTTCTAAATCATTTTAGCATTGAGTTATGTACTATAAATACAACTATGTATTTGTAGTAATTTAGGGGTTTTAATTTTCCATGTGATGTTTTTATTTCCTTTTTATAAACTTAATAAGAGATATTCTTTATGGCCACTTAAGCAAAGAAGAAGAAATAGCTTATTTCCTTAGCCTTTCACAATGGAATAGCCCTTTGATGTCCCAAGTTTATGACTAAGTTTCGTATTTCCCCCATATCCCTTGGTGTTCTCTATTCTACATGGCTTTGAACTTACATCCACTTGTAGTATTGGGATGTCCATAATGTTTCTAGTTCCACATTTACTCATGTTTTATTTGAAATTTGAATAAAATCATGGGTAAAAATATTTGTTCTACAATTCTGTGGTTATGTCTAAGCTATACTGCTATTGCAGGAAGACAAGGACTAATTGAAAGAATGAAAACCCAAACATCATGTTTAAAAGAGGAAGGGTTTTATTTCAGCCAGTGGAACAGCGACAGACCCAGAGTTCCAAAATGGCCACATTCTCAGCCTGCTCAGTCTTCTCTTTTTTATCCTCAGTCAAAAAATTCCAGCCCATGGATGCTTTTGTTCTTGGTCAATTTGAATCAAACTGGAGAAATGGGTCTGGCTTTTACAAAACTCAGCTTTCACAGATGAGGAAGCAAGCATTAGTTTCCAGGTCCCAGGAAGTTAAGTTTCTACAAATTCTTAACAGCTGAGTCACCATGGGGAGGACCTTGCAGGTGTATCCTTGGTATCTCATTGATAAAATCTCTGTTTTCTCAGATCTCACTTTTTCCAGGGAATTCTCTCTCACCACCATCACCTTAGGTAGTGAATTGATATATGAAAAATATATTTCTAGAATAGTATGATTAGAAGGCAAAGACATTATTAAAAATCACTGCTTGAGGCATTCATATTATTAAAATATATGATCAAAATTCCTCCTTGGGGGTTAAGGGTCTTGATTCCCTGATCTCAGTAGAAAGTTCAACCAAGGCCCAGCAAGAATTTCAAGGGAAATGCAGAAACGGAAAGTAAAACTGGAGTGGCACAGGCAGCAGGAACAGAGAACAGAAGTGACCTGCACAGGTGTCAGTGTAACAACAGGAGAATTTATTTAAGAACAAAGAGAAAGCTCAGAGCACTTTCAAGGAGAGCTGGAAGTGGGTCCCTCTCAGGAATGAGAGGAGTTGAGCAACACTAAGATGCATAGGCTGTGCAGCGGTATCAATGTCCTCCTCACTATCTGAAATTGTTTGTAACTCTTTCATTGGCAGCTTTGTGCCTTTCTGTTGGTCATTGGTTACCTAGGTTACCTCATGCCTAACTTCTTTTCTCTCTGGCCCTCCAGACTTTCCTGTTTAGCAGGCTGGGCTTTACTTCCTTTCTCTCCTTTCTCTGTGTCCCTTCTCATTCACTACTGTAAGAACAATAAGAAGACATAACTTTTACAAAACAACCAAGTGCCAAGCATAGTAAGTGGTGCATTTTTGGATTTAGCCAAGAATGGGCCTACGAAACCATAGCTCCCTTGTACATAAAAACCCTCAAACACAAAAAAATATAGGGTATTTCAAGATAACTCACAGTATTGTTATTTCAAGAGACATTTATGTCTATTCTAGCTAAATGAGAAAGCTCTGAGGAGAGGAGATAAGCAAATGATTGAAACTTGAGTTTTTCTCAAAAAATCATCATACATTTTTTGGAGAAATATTCCATCAGAATTTAAGTTATGATATCAGCCAACCTCTATGCTAACCTAAGAAATTACACTATTAGATTTAACTCTCTAGTGTGAAGAGATACAAACAGCTGTGTTGCCCAGACCCCAGTCTTCAGTTCTTTTTCACTATAGAACTTCCAAGGTCAACCTCAGAATGTCCCTGAATGGATAGATCCAGACACAGGCTCCAACCAAATTGTCTCAGGGAGTACAAACCCTGCCCAACAGAGAGGGATTCAAGGGTCTCCAACAGCAAGGTTGGAGCCAGGGATCCATACTCCCACCTGCCAGACTCAGACCACACTATTGTCTGCTTCTCTGCTCACAGGCCCAGCTGGAGCCAGGGGCAATGCCCCTGCCCACCGGTCTCAGTCCACACAAAGTTGGTCTCGGTTTGCCAGACCAGTTGGAGTCAGGGGAACATATGCCCGCCTGCCAGTCTCAGTCCACTGCCTGGCAAGCCTCTGTTCACAGGCTCTGTTAGAGTCAGGGCACCAGGCCCCACCCTCCAGTCTCAGTCCACACACAGCTAGCCTCTGCTTGCCAGACCATTCAGAGTTAGGGGAACATGCCCCTGCCTGTGGAGAGAAGGGAATGCTTCCACACTGCTGGTGGGAATGCAAGCTAATACATTTTTGTAAAAAAGTTTGGAAAACACTCAAGGAACTAAAAGTAGACCTACTGTTTGATCCTATAATTCCTCTACTAGATATTTACTCAGATGATCAAAAATTATTTTACAACAAAGACATTTTCACCAAAATGCTTATTGCAGCTCAATTCATAATAGCTAGGACATGGAAACAGCCCAAGTGCCCATTGACCCATGAATGGATTAACAAACTGTGGTATGTGTACACCATGGAATACTATTCAGCCATAAAAAGATGGAGACTTCACATCTTTTATGTTCACTTGGATGGAGCTGGAACATATTCTTCTTAGTAAAGTATCTCAAGAATGGGGAAAAAAAGTATCCAATGTACTCAATACTACTATGAAATCAATATATGATCACCTATACATTCATACGAATGGCAAAACATAGCTATAGTACAGAAAGTAGAAGGGAAGAGGAGAGAGAGGGAGGGGAGGGGGATGTGGGAGGAGGGAGAGTATTTGGAGGGACCTCACCTAATATGCATGATGCAGTGGTACATTTCAAAACTATTAAGAAATGAGTATAATTGTGACGGATTTGTTACTTAGTTCAGTGTAAACATTTCACATTATATATCAAAGCAGTACCCTGAACCCCATAAATGCATCATCAGTGTACAAAGTTATGATTTAATAAAAAATAATTTAAAAATAAATAAATACATAAATAAGCAACACCAACAACAAAATTTAAGTTATGAAATAAGACACCTGCAATATCTCATGACTTCTGTTTCTAATCAAAATAAATTGTTCTATAAAGTTATATAAATTCTACCTGTAGAATGTGATTTGGTATAAAAATAAAAGTCTTGCTCATAAATACAATTTGTTTAAAATAAGTTCTCCTGATGAAATAAATGAACTATTAATTATATTATTGCAGTAACATCATCTCATAATTAAAGAAGAAAATTTATATATGCAAAAATGTATTTTTGTAATTATAAGTACATATGTTGCTAAATTTCTCAAAAATTTATTCTGTTTAAAACTATAAAGCCAATCTTTCACTTTTCAGTCTTTAACCACAGAAGGAAACATCTCACTGAGTTCTTTTTAAGTGTCCTGAGACTAGAGGGTTCCAGTACCATGTATTAGAAATGCTTTTCCTTATTGAACATTGATCTCTTTGGTTTAATTACATCAATTCCATGAAAAAGTTGTTTAATATCAGATGTTTAGTGTGGCAAAATCTATGCAAATAAATTATTTCATACTTTTTGAAGATGGAGAAACCTAAATTATATTTTCTCAGTAGCATTGTTTAGGTCAACTACCTTAGTGAGAAATGGTAGGGTACATTTAGAGCTATAAAATAAACATTCCTTCTGATTTGGTCCCTCTAAATGTGGTTCTAAATGCTTTTTGATTTTGGTCTTCATTTAGATTTGATTGAGGATTTTCTCTGGTAATTAGTTATCTGGTGCCTGCTAATAGAAGGCAGTCTATGCCCAAGTGTGTAAACAAACCAGGGAAGCACACAGTAACCCTTCCTTCATCCTCATGAGAAGGACGATGAGGGGAACTTCCCTTTTTAAATATGTGATGCCACAAGGGTTTTCTTTTGTCTACTGTCATGTAATCCTGTGAATCGGTGACATGGTTACTCTTTGTTTTATTTAATTAAAATGAAATAAACCCAGAGACATGAGATAATTAGCTCAAGTTTAAATAGACAAATATAGCTGAGATTTAAGTCAGTTCTAAGTACAAATATCAATTATCTTTTCCTTCTAATATTATTCCCTGGAAAAACAATAAATACAAAAAAGTAAAAAATTCTCTAAGGTGCAAATTCCTCCTACCATCCAAAGCAAAACACCTAGTATGTGGTGCATCTGTCACACAATAATTTCTTTAAAAAAATAATTTGTTAAAATGTAGCAATAAGAATTGCTCTTTTCACTTGTTTGTTTTCTAGTGGTCACTATGTGGCAGGCACTCTTCACATTGTTTTGCACCTGTTAACTCATATAATCTACCGGACAGTCCTATTTGTTATATATTAACCTTACAATAGTTTTAAAAATGAAGAATTTGAGGATATTTATATGGCTCAAATTGAGCTGTGCACTCAAGAAGTTTGATTTTGGTGTAGAGTCACTGATCCCACACATGACACTGTCATTTTCTAACACATAAATTTGACTTACATTATTTCATGTAGAAAGTATTTCAAAACCCAACTCAAATTTTAAAATCAGTTGTAGAGTAATCTTAGAGAAAAGAATGGAATATCTACCTACAGAAGAGTGGAGACCCATACCCTTCCCTACAAATAACATGATTATTCTTTTACCCCAGGATGAAACACTTTGAAATGAGACCTTAAATCAGGTAGAAGTTCTGCCTAAGGTAGGAAATTAGAAAGAGCAATAGAGTAAAATTAGAGTAAGTATACTTCTCTACAATAAATAAAATAAACAATAAAGTTTATAGATAATAAGCAAGATCTCACACAGCTAACATAATTGACTAATAAGCATTTCTATCATTGTTCGTTCTGGGCTCTTGCACTGTATCCTTAAAACCTTTCCTTAGACAAGCAATAGACAATTGTACAGATCCCAGTCACTTCAGGGAGGGTTATATGTGATTTATTTATCTGCACAGAAAACCAGTCTACTAACTGAACTACTTTTCCTTTAGAACAATAAGCAAACAGAAGAGTTTTCCCAGTACTTAAGGTGTGGAGCCTAACTGACCCCATTTTGTACTGGCTGACTCCATCTTGTACATGAGTTAAAACTTCACAGCCCTCAAGGCCCTTCCCCTCACATATTGTTACAGGCCCCTGAGCACATACACCCTGCAGGAACAGAAAGATAAGATTAAAGTGAAGACCTTGAAAATGCCCAGTCTGGATGCAACATGTGCTCTTCTTAAAGGCCTTTAGTGCCCACTTACCCCCCTCCCAGACTCTAATCTGGCAAATTTCACTTCTGTAACTGCTTCACTCTCAGAAACTCCACCCAACTGAAAGGATGAGTTAAAAACTCTGCTCCCCTACTTCTCAGGGTGGAGAGCTTTTTCTGGTTATGAACCCCCTCTCAGTGCCAGCTAATAAAGGATCTTAAAACTAAATTGGACTCAGTGTGCTGGCGTAGTTCACTATAATTCCACTCACATTTGTGTACAATAAAGGCAAGCTAAAAATATGAAATATGAGAAAAATAAAAGAGAGATGTGCAGATGGAGGAACTGAACTCAGAAGAAATAGAAATAAAGCAGGAAACAGAAGATAATTTGAAAACATTTCAAGAGATCCTGATGAAAATTGAACCTATGAAATTGCATGCTATGAAGTTAAAAGTGGCAGCCAGAAAAATAAGATGAGGTCTTGGAAATGGAAAATACAATTTCCAAAAGGAAGCTAAATTGATAAAATAAATAAACAACAGAAAATCTAGATACATATGAAATCAAAGAGTTCAAAAAAGTAAAAATAAATCCAGACATTCAAGTTTGAGAAAAAATAAAATGGAAAGGTAGTAATATTTCAAAGTGAAAAAAGGAGCTTGAGGCAATCCAATATGTGATCCAGAATGAGAGAAAAGAAAAGATGAATGGAAGATAGTTTAATAAACAATACATTAAACATTTTTGAATTGAGAAAATTTACCTTTATATTAAAAGTCCTTACCCTTGAGTGGGGAAGAAAAGATAAAACTCAAATCAATGGGTTACACACGTAAACACACCATGATAAATCCCTGAGTATATAGACAAATCACTAAAAGTTTTAAGAGAGTAACGGAGAAAATATTAATTTTCCTACAAATCAGGAAATCAGAGTAGCATAGTTGTGAACATTTAAAAATATAAAATAGTTTATTGCAAAATTTATTTACTTCTCTGATCTTCATGCTTAATATTCCCATGCATTTTTGTAATTTTACTAGTATGTTTGTTTCCTTGAAATATATAGCATAGGTTGCGTTTGTTGTGTATGTCTTTAATTATTACCAAAGGAAATAACTCTCTGTGTATTCTTCTATAGCTTGCTTTTCTACTCAGAAGAACACATGGAGTTACTCACACATATATACCTAGTAGGCATTCCTTTGCTTTTCCTTTGTATACAATTGACTTTTGTGACACAATTTATTTATCCATTTTCATTGTTGAGAGGCACTAACATAGCTACTCCAGCTCTCTTATGGCTATTATTTGTATGATGTACTCATATATTTTACTCAAATATATTTTATTTTACTCTCAATGTGTTTGCATCTTTTCATTTGAGGTTCTTGACTTGTAGACTATCGACTTGTGTTACTAGATCTTGATTTCTAGACCAGCTCAACAATCTCTGCCTCTGATTGGAATTTTATTTCACACACATTTAATGTAACTATTGATACGCCTGAATTTATGTCCTTCATTTGCTATCTTTTTCTTTACATCAAGCTTTTTTGGTAGCACTGGTTTTCTGTTAAAAAAAAAAAAAAAGTCAGTTGTTTTTAATTTGTGTTGATGTTTTAGCTATAATTTCAGTTAATTCTTGTGGTTTTTCTTAAGACTGTGATATGTATTTTGATTTGTCACAATCTACTTTAACTTTTTACTGAAATAGTCTTGTCCCCACCCCATGCAATCAGTGCCATGAAGATCTCAGTTATTTAAGCTATGACCCCAGCCATCCAGAATCCAATATTTCCTGTAAGACATGTATATGTAAACACACTAATTTTACATTTACCCACATAATTACCATTTTCAATGCTGTTCATTTATTTGATGGATTACTTTTTGGTCTTAGAGATTTCCTTTAGTATTTCTTTAAGGTCAAATCCATGAATGATGGCTTCTCTGTTTTTGCTTCTATGAGAATGTTTTTGTATCATTTTCATTTTGAAGGCTATTTCCACTAGATTTGAAACTCTTGGCCTAGAGAATTGTACAATCTTTCAGCACTTGCATATGCCATTTCACTGCCTCTTGATGTGATGCTTCAGGTGGGAAATCACCCATTAAATGAATGTTTTCCTGTATGAGAAAAATCATTTTCTCTTGCTGCTTTAAAATATTCTTTCTTATTCTTATTTTTCAGCAATTTGACTATAATGTATTAGGTTTATAAATAAATAAATATTTCTCTTTTTTTATCCTGTTTGAGGTTTGTCAAACTTCTTAGATCTGCAAGTTGAAATATTCCCCCAAATTGGAGATATTTTTCAGCTGGTATGTTTTGAATTTTTTCTTCTTGATTTTTCTTTATATTGTATTTCTAGATATCTCCCTGTATGTATCTTAGGCAGTTGATATTTTCTCACAGGTTTCTGAGGTTCTCTTCATTCATCTTATACTTTTTCTCTCTTAGTTCTGATTAGACAATTTCTATTATTATTTCTTTAAATTTATTGATTTTTTCTTCTTGATTCTAAGGTTGCAGTCATATAGTAAATGTCTCACTTCAGAATTCGTTCTTCTAATTTCGATTTTTTTTACATTGTATCCCTTCTTGCTGACTCGTTAGCATGTTTTTCATTAATTACATTTCATTCAATTTTAAAACATTTTCATACTAGATGACCTGAAGTATTTTGCAAATTCAGCATAAGCATGCACTCAGAGATGTGGTTTTATTGAAAGCTTCTTTTTTCTCCCCCTAAGTATAGGTCACACTTTCCTGTTTGTTCACACGTTTGCTATTTCAGTTGAAACTAAACATTTCAGACAATGTACTGTGGCTGTTTTATCTCCCTGAAGGATGATGATTATTTTTACTTTTATTTTTCTTTAAATTGTAGGCTATCTCACTGAGAGGATTACCTGTAGAGGTACACAGTTCCATTATCACCCATTTATCTGAGTATAGATTTTATCACATACTGATGTAATTTATGTGATGAATTTTGCCCCTTTTCTGAAATTTATATGTTGAAATCCTTACCCCAGTACCTCAGAAAGTGACTACTGTTGAGACAGGGCCTGGAAGAGGTAATTAAAGTAAAAGGAGGTCCAAAGGCAGGGTCCTGATCCAATCTGCCTGGGGTCTGCCGAGATGAGGAGATTGTGACACAAGGACACACAGAGAGAAGGCCGAGTGAGGGCAGAGAGAGATGACCACGTGCAAGCCAAGGACAGAATCGGCTTGTGTATGAAATGAAACCTGCTAGCCCACTGACCTTGGAAGTCTAGTTTCCAGAACTATGGGAAAATAAATTTTTATTGGTTAAGCTGCCCAGTCTGCAGCACTTGTTACAGTACCTCTAGCAAGCTGATACAGCTTTTGGTACTGGGAAGTGAGGTGCTGTGTAACAATACCTAAAAATGTTGAATCAACCTTGGAACTAGGTAATAGGTAAAGGCTGAAAGAGTTTTAAAGTATGTATTAGAATAAGCCAGATTTCCTTAGACCAATTTCCTAGGTTATTAAATTTTTATTGTTATTATTGAAAATTTGCCCAGTTTTTCTTCCCTTTTTTTTCTACTGTTTCAAAATCCTAAGGGGTCCATACGTTTTGGTTCATGAATCACGTTTGTAATGTTTGAGTCTTGGCTGTAAGTGTGTCTGTCACCTGAATGGTGTTCACTGTAACTGTTCACGTAGGTTTTCACTTGTTTTCTCTGGAGAGGAACTGCCCAACAGCATCTTTAAAGCAGTCCTTCACTCTTTTTACCAGTTTTAATGAAAACCTCCAACATATTTCCATTTGGAAGGAAATTGTGCAATATTGTTCATAATTGATAACATACATGCTCTTGTATGCAGCAACTTCCCAAGAATTAGTTGTGCTTCTAATTATGCATACAGAAATACTTACACATGTGCAAGATTAAGAAATTATTGGATCTTTATAAAATATTAAAAAATATAAAAACTTAGGACATTAAGTAGGTCAAATAGTATATAGCACACTTAAATAACTTGATATAGAGCTGTTATCATGCTCGTCTAAGTACTTAATCAGACTCATGGTTGGAAATTTATACACACACACTTATAAAACACTATCCATGCATGAGTATATACATGTGTGTACATATTAAATTGTTAACATTTATTTGAATTTTTGGAGATGGTAGAAAAGTTATTGTTGAGACTAATTTTCACTTTACAAGCTAAATGTTTCTTAAATGTTTAACATTTTAGAGTAGAACAGGTACTGAACATTTGGTAGCAATTTAAGTGTGTCTCTTCACCCCAGTTTTCTCCCCTCTGACTTTCAAGGAGGCTTTCCTTTGACCCTGCATCTTCACATTTGCAAAATGTTTGGAGGGACATGAATCTAGAAAACTGGGTTGCTTCACCAGTTGGATATCGCTGAGCTGGCTTCATTCTGCGAGGAGGAAAGTGTATGCGTGCTTTGCTTCCTGTAATATGACTGCGCATGCTATCTGTCTGCGGGAGCCAGGCATTCTTTTGGGGCCTTTACCGCCCTCTCTTGGAAGGAACTCTGTCTCTGTTGACTTCTCTTTCTGGAAGTTTGGCCCAGTTGTATTTTATTTCTACATACTTGAATATTTTTCCTTAAAATTATCCCTTTTGTTGAAAACTTACTCAAATAGATTTTAGTATACTCTGATCTTTTATTTAAAATGTGGTACAGAAAGAACAGCCCAAAAGGCTATTAAGTGTAATATTTTACACATCAAATAAGGAAGCTTGAAATTATTCTATATTCTATCCTCCAAAAGTATTTTTAATCTTGCCATTTTGATAAAAGTTTTGATTTTAACCATAGCATTTATTGATAATATAATAAGGCTTATTTCTTCCCATACGATCATAAAATCGCTGATGTCAGCCACTACCTCAGCAGTGGCTCAGCTACCCTGTTTGCGTGGAGACAGAGCTCCATTGTGGAGTGCCCATTCCTGCTCCCTGTCCTGAAGTGTTCATGGGGAAGGAACCAGTTGCTACCTTTAGGAGAAAAATCTGCCATTTTATTTTGAGTTCATTCTGAAAACAAATTCCACTCAGCCAAGTGAGGATATATTTTTTCATTTAACACATTTAAATAGCAAAACTTGTCTTACATATAACAAAACAGCACAAATACTTTATTCTACCTGTACAATACTATTTTGCCACTGTATCCTTTAATCAGCTCCTAATAAATGAATAACTCATGTGTGTGTGCAGTGAGAGACAACTTAAGCATGGGGAACATGGTACTAGTTATAATATGATATACTGATGCAAACCCACAGGGTGAGAATGAGTAAAACACCCAGACACCCTAGAGTGAACAGTCTACAAAGAGCTATGCAGCAACTAAAAGCTGGTCACACAGGACAAAGAACTCACTCTGTGTTACACATTGAAAGAGCAGCTCGAGAGGGTTGAAACACCCAGTGTGATGTATGGCAAAGGATCTCCATGCACAGGGAACAGCTAGGAGGCCTCATATAAGTGGCCCCGGGCATGATCTTGCCTCCCTCTAATATCCCAGGTTGTCTTCATACCAAGAGTGCTGATATCAACCATGGTCCCTGCTGAACTTCCACTGATGGGTTCAGTGCTGTTAAGTTCTATCCAACAGAATAGACGAAAGTCAGGGGCACCCTCATGGCCTTGTAATCAAGACCAAAGCCTGCCTCCTTCCACCAGGGATTTGAAAGAAGTATAGAGACTATTATTTGCATTTAAATTTGGAAACAAAATTTGAAGACTTGATAATATATGTCTATTTGTGTCTTTAATTTTCATTCAAGATTACTCTTGTAATTAAGGTAAATACCACATTTCTTTGTAAAAATAATTGCAGTTAACCTTGAACAACACGGATTTGAACTGCACCAAATACTTTTAGGTTGATTTTCTTCTGCCTCTGCCACCCTCCTCCTCAGCCTACTCATTGTGAAGATGATAAGGATGAAGAGGTTTTATAATGATCCACTTCCACTTTATGAATAATAAACATATTTTCCTTTCTTATGATTTTCTTAATAATGTTTTCTCTACCTTACTTTTTTGTAAGAATACAGTATATAAACATACATGTATAATACATATGTGTGATAGAAAGTGTGTGTTAATAGACTATTTATTATTGACCAATAATAGTTTTCTGGTCATCAGCAGGCTACTAATAGTTAAGTTTTAGGGAGTTAAAAATTATATGCAGATTTTTGACTGCTTGGAAATTTGGACCCCTGACCTCCATATTGTTCAAAGGTCAACTATACTTACAGGATGTCTCAGAACTTTTTACCTAGGTCAGAACTAGCTGGACAGCATCGATCTCAATTTTCTTATAGATTCAATAGGACCTAACTTAGCCTACTGAACATTAACACTCAAATAACTAAACATCCCCTAATAAAGTCACTGTGGTCTTTGAACAAAACACTGTACAAACTCAATTTAAAATTCTTTAAAATCGTATATTTTCAGTGATTCTGTTAACTGATATATTTATGGCAAATAACACAAAGAATATGATCAGAAATAATTTTTTCTAAATTCTATTTAGAGCCTAAGGAAGATCTCCACTAGGGTTAGATATCCTTAATCAGCGTGCAAATTCAGAGGTACATATTTTAATGTAAAAGAGTAGAAAAAGTTCATACCTCTCTAAAACGATATTCTAACATATTTGCTGGTCAGACCATGGGCAACTCCATTACATTATTTGTTCACATTTTCATAAAGAAGCAGTGCAGCTGTTCCTCATGACTTGTCCACGTGTGTTTTGTATCTTGTGATACACATACATTGGATCAGGTGAATGGTGTTCCTTGCACATAACTGTCATCCCATCCCTCCACAACTCATCCAAAAATGGACAGAGAAGAATCAGGAGACCAACATGAGTGAAATTTACTAAGCAAACATTTGATGTCATAAACACATCTGTGATCTGTAATCTCATTTTTAAGCCACATGGGTTATAGTAGCAATATGTCCAATTATCATTCACTGAGCAATCATATGAACAGATTGAACTCTCGTCAGCTGGAGTCTAGGTAAGTGGGACAGGAACATTCCTACTCACTGATGTATGTCTTGACAAAGATGAGGACATACTGTATAGAGAAAGGCAGCTAACAATGGAACTTGACTCAGTTATTCAGATATTCAGCAAATTAAATCTTCCCAGCTTTGAAAAGGAGAGCAGATAATTCACTGATAATACTTTTGCTAAGTCAGCTACAACAAATGACTTCAAGAGGCAGTAAAAAGTAGCTGATATTTAGCCAGCTAAATATTTATTTCTTCTAAAATTTAAGTGTTGATTTTCAGCATCTTCCTTGTACTAAAGAAAAAGTGTCACTTAAAAAAATTTTACTTGAAATGCTTATGATGTGTGGCAAGGTTACTGATTAAATAATTGTTATGTAATCCTTCCCCAAGTTAATCTCTGAAATAATTCAAATTGTGTCTTTCATGGTAGGATTGGAGATTTAGGATTGCTTTCTTGTAGGTCTGAGAAAGAATAGATCATTGATTACTGGGTTTATGGTGCTGAGCTCCAGGACACTAGGTATGAAGGATGGTCCACAGGTCCAGCAGGAGGCTATCTCTTGGAGTCATAATTTCTTTTCATTACTGTCTCTCTTCTCCCTCTTAATCTCCTCTGTCCTTAAAAAGTACTGACTCTATCATGTTTTTATCTCCCCAAACCTCTTTGTAAAAATATCTTCTCTTCTCTTATACACTTTACTTTCTTTTCTCTTCTAGACCCCTAGTATTCTCTTTTTTATTTTGCTAACTCTTACAGCCTTTCAACAGGCATAGAATTTTTTAAGGAAATCTTTGCCTTTCAGTAGATGCTCATAAAACATATGAAACAAGTTACTTGACTTTTACTGCAAAAATTTCTTATTTACCAATATCTACAGCACATTTTTTATTTTGAAACTAAAGGAATAAAACACACAGATTAGGTACTCAACAATTATTTCAATGTTGAATAGTCTTCTGTGAAACACCAGTAAAAATTTGAGCTAAGAATAGTGATACTCAAGAAGGGTTAAAAGTTGGAAATTCTAAAAATTTATTTCTCATAATTCTTCACATGGTCTATTTTTATACAGAAAGCTATAAATCTAAATACTACTGAAAGCATTTCTCAAAATTCAACATTTTATAGTTATTTTATTGTGGCAAAAAGTTACAATTTCTTTAATCAGACAATGGAAATTTTTATAATTTTTCTTTGCTTAGAAAATATGCTTTATTACAATGTATTTTCATCTCACTGTTTTGCAAAATGATGAATTTTTTTATTCTCACATATTAAAATATACCTTTCACTTTAATTCTTATTTAACTATTTCAAACTGCTTTATAATAAAGTGGGTATAAACCACTAATCAGATAGAACATTAAAAGTATTTTTTCAATATCTGTTTAGAGAACTAGAGAGATTTATTGTTTATCATCACCATCATCATGTGCTGTTATCACTGCTTTAGGCCAACATAACCCTATTTCCTTGTCCTGAACTTTTCTTCTTTCTATGCCCACGTTGTCTATATTTAGTTCTCTAGAACTTTCCCAGCCCTAAATATTCTTGGGTCCTGAATATCATTATCTTATTCTAATAGTTCATTTCTGTGACCTAATGCATAATCTAGAATATTTATTTTAATGATAACTACAGAAAGGGCTTATGTGAAGTCTAAGATCTATTTTTGTAGGTGTTTGGGGTGAAGTTATTTTAAGAATTGGGTGGATGATAAGATTGCATCACCTATAATGACTTTTTA
Source organism: Otolemur garnettii (assembly GCF_000181295.1). Lineage (NCBI taxonomy): Eukaryota > Metazoa > Chordata > Mammalia > Primates > Galagidae > Otolemur > Otolemur garnettii. The sequence continues at coordinate 2,458,495 of NW_003852518.1, forward strand.
AACAGTGACATTTTTTAATTTGATCTATAAATTTGATATTGAAATAAAATCTGAGTTTCTGACCTAGAATTTGTTTATAATCAGAAATAATTTGTTCAAGATAGACTTATGAATTGTAATGAGCTTTGTGGTTTATACACATGTTTATATATCCTTTAAGGCCTCCTGCATTTGTTGTTATTTATGTGATTTTAAAGTTCCTTCAGCTTGTCCTTCTGGGATTCTTTTTTTTTTTTTTTTGAGACGGAGCCTCAAGCTATCCCCCTGGGTAGAGTGCCATGGCCTCACAGCTCACAGCAACCTCCAACTCCTGGACTCAAGCGAGTCTCCTGCCTCAGCCTCCCAAGCAGCTGGGACCACAGGCGCCAGCCACAGCACTGGCCATTTTTTGGTTGCAGCCATCATTGTTGTTTGGCAGGCCCGGGCTGGGGATTTGAACCTGCCACCTTAGGTGTATGTGGCTGGCACCTTAGCCGATTGAGCCACAGGTGCCGAGCCCAGCTTGTCCTTCTTTGTAGGCTGTTTATGTACCTTCAGACCTGCAGTGCCCACAGTTCTCCCAGGGGCTTGGAAGTGATAAAAGGAAGAAACACAGCCCTGTTACCTAATTTCATTAATTTCTAATCATTGAACAGGAAGGCAATCAATTAGGAAATTGAATAATTTGTAACTTAGTTGAAGGCATTACCCTGGCCACCTCCATCTTTTAGTTTGCTTAAATCCACACTCACTATTAAACATAAAACATTTCAATAACTGTTATTTAATAAATCCATGTTGAATATATTTTTTTAGTTTCCCATCATTTTATCTTAAATTTATTTTCCACAACAACAAATTACTTTCTATACAACTATGCCTACTAATGATAAATGCAGAATCTAATTTCTAAATTGTATTACAAAGGAGTTTAAAATCATCTGGAATTATTTAGATGAGTGTCAGAGTTTTCTGCTCAGTTATTCTAAACCAAATTTACCAGATGTGATATACATCTCAATAAGCAAAGACTCCCTTTTTTTGTTTTTAATCAGATTCAATCCCAGCCTGCCATACTAGCTAATGTTGTCTAAATACAGTATTGCTATTATAAAAAGTACAAGGAAGTCATTGCTTTTCTGTAACAATTTGTATGGATTTATTACTTAATTAGTCTTTTTACCTTTATGTGACAGGGGTTATTGAGTGAAGCTTACACCTCTATAAAGCTAGAACGAAGTCTAAGCAATCTTTTATAAGGTCCCCCATTAAAATGCAATATAATCAGGCAGTAAAATGTACTAACACACCTCAGAGAGTTTTCAATTTGTCATGTTTTACAAGCAATTGGGAAAATGTTTATTCAAGAAGTGATTTATTTCTTGTGAGGGTGCAAACCCACTCAGCAACAACAACAAAAAAATCAAATTCATTATTTCTACCCAATTGAAGATTGCTTATACCTACACAACACCACGTTAAATTGTACTGCAACTAGAAACTTTATGAGCAAACAGAAATGGAGACCAGGTAATTATTGCAAGAAATACCATTAACCATAACATAGTGAATATGGCAGATATTTATGGGGAAGACCAGTCCCAGATCATATCCATGTTAGAGCTCAGTGAAGTAACTATTGTTGCTGGTATAATAACCTCTGTATTTATCTACATTATCTATTACTAAACAATGAGGCAAGGATTTGTATGCTAGTCAATGCAGACACAAAATCATATCCTAAAATAAGCATATCCCAAAATTAAGCATATCCCAAAATAAGACCTGTGCTATTTATGTAAGTATAATAATTTTGAACATAAAATGGGTCCCATAGCACCAGCCACCAGATGTCTCTCAAGTCACCTGAAATTCACTCACTAAGTGTCTCTTGGTGTTTTCTAAAGGGGCCATTAAACTTTCCAAGAATTCTTACAGGTGATTTTTAGGATCCTCGTCTTTGGAGCTGTCACAAGGCCATGTAACTCTCTGCTTCCTCATCAGGTTTGACATCTGTGACTCTCTTGGCTGTTGGTGATATATCTGCGTGTGCCCGTACCCAGCATCACAGAGACGTGTTGTAGTTCTAGGAAGCTCCATTATGTGGTTTTGTGACCCATAGAGTCTGTGGGTATTTGGTTTTTTTCCCTTACTTTTTTTCTGTGGTTTTTATTCAGGGAATTGATAGATTTAACAGTTATTCTGCTCAAATAATCTCAATAAATTTTTGTAAAATTGAAATCATGAAATGTAGATTCCTCTATTTCTCTATGAAATTACTTTGGAAATCAACACCACAAAGAAATTTTGAAAATTATCAAATGTGTGGAAATTAAACAATACTCTCCTATAGCCAATGGATTAAAACAAAAACAAAAACCTCAAAGGTTGGATGAGGCCTGATGTCTGAGGCCTGTAATCCTAACACTGTGGGAGGCTGAGGCAGGTAGATTGCCTGACTTTAAAACCAGCCTGAGCAAGAGTGAGACCCATCTGTACTAAAAATATAAAAACTAGACAGGCATTGTGGTGGGCACCTGTAGTCCCAGCTGCTCCAGAGGCTGAGGCAAGAGGATTACTTGCCTCAGGATTCAAGACAAAGAATTTAAGGTTGCTATGAGTTATGACACAACAGCACTCTTCCTGGGGCAAGAAAGTGAGACTCTGTTTCTAAATAAATAAAAAACTCATAAAGGAAATGATAATATACTTTGAGATGAGTAAAAACAAAAATAAAAAATACCAAAGTGTACTGAATGTAGTAGAAGTGGTGTTAAGGGGGAAGAATTTAGATACAAATGTCTATAATAAAAAAAGGAGAAAAATCTAAATCAGTAACATCAACTTCTTCCTTAAGAAAACAGAAGATGATCTAAAGAGAACAAATGGAAGAAAACAAGCTTAACAGTAAATAAAATACAGAATAAAAGATAAAACAAGCTCAACCTAATTTCATTCTATAAAATGATCAAAAACATGGATAAACATTTGGAGAGGCAGATCAGAGAGAGAGAGATAAGACTCAAATTATTAATAGTAGAAATGGTAGATGTAAGATCACAGCCTGACTTGTTCAAATGAAAACGATTATGGAGAAAAAATATAAGCAATTTTTCAAATGAAATGAAAAAATTCTTAGAAGGACACAAACAACTGAAACTGAATCCAGAATAAACAGAAAATCTAAATAGGCCTATAACAAGTAAAAAAAAAGAATTACTAATTAAAACACTTCTCACAAAGAAAAGTCTAGGCCCACATGGACACACTGATGAAGTTTTCAAATGGTTTAAAGAAGAATTAACATCTGCAATTTATAAATTCTTCCAAAAAATAAAAGAAGGAAGCCTGCTTCCTAATTCAATCTATGAGGCCAGTATTACCCTAATACCAAAACTAATAATGAAATTACAAAACTATACAACAGTTTTTATTTTGAATATAGACTCAAAAATCTTTAACAAAATGCTATCAAACTGAATCCAAAAACGTATTTAAAAAGTCTTAAGCATAATAATTAAGGAGTTATATCAGAAACACAAGGTTTATTAACATACAGAAAGTAATCAATGTAATAGATGTATCAATAGAATGAAGAACAGAAGTTATACCCTTACATCAGTAGATTTAGAGTATGATCATTTGTAAAATCTAGTACCCTTTAGTCATGAACACACCAAACTAGACATAAGGGGACTTTTCCAACCTAATGAAGAGCATTTAAAAAATTCTACTGCTAAGATCCTATAAAATGATGAAAGACTGTATGCTTTCTTCCTGAGATCCAAAATAAAATAGGAATATCATATCACTTTTATTTTATATTTTATTGGAGATTCTGGTCACAGAAGGTTCAGGAAAGCCAAGCAAAAGAAATAAAAAATGTGGAGATTTAAAAGAAAGATAAAATAAACTAACCTGATTTTCTGATGGCATGATCTTTATTTAGGACGTCTCAAAGATGTGAGAACTGAGCTGCTACAGCTCAGGAACAAGTTCAACACAATTGCAAGACACAAGATCAATACATAGAATTCATTTTGTTTTTATAGATTAGCCATAAATAATTTTGAAAAAACACTAATTGAATTTAAAATAGAATCATAAAATAAAATATTTATGAATCCATTTTGTAAAAAGCGTAATACTTGTACACTGAAAACTATAAAACATTTCTGGAAGAAATGAAAAGTCTAAAGAAGAAAAAGATCACACTTGTGTTCATATAGCAGAAGACAGTATTGTTAAGATGACAATATGGGCATAACTCATTTTATCACGTTCCACCTCATTGTGCTTCAGAGATATTATTATTATTATTGGAAATTGAAGGTTTGTGGCAACCCTGCATTAAGTAAGCCTATTGGCACCATTTTTTCTAACAACGTGTGTTGACTTCGTGTCTCTGTGTCACATTAAATCTCACAGTATTTCAAATTTTTTCGTTATTATTATATCTGTTAAAGGGACCTGTGGTCAGTGATTTTTGCTGCTATTATTGTAGTTGATAAGATGGTGAGCTTAATTAATAAATGTGTGTGTTCTGACAACGCTACCAATAGGCTGTTCCCCCATCAGTCCCCCTCTCTTCAGGCCCTTCTATTCCCTGAGACATAGTAATATTGCGATTAATAAAATTAATAACTCTGCCATGGACTCTAAGTGTCCAAGCGAAAGAAATATCCGCATGTCTCTCAATTTAAATGAAAAACTATATTTGACTAATACACATGCATGTCTGTCTATATCAAAGCATTATGTTTATCTTAATGGCATATGCCCATAATAATGAAAAATATATATTTTTAAAGCTAGAAATGATTAAGCTTAGTGAGAAGGCATGTTGAAAGCAGAGACTGATTGAAAGTTAGACCTCTTGTGCCCAACAGTTAGCTATGTTGTGAATGCAGAGCAAAAGTTCTTAAAGGAAATTAAAAGCACTACTCCAGTGAATACACAAATGATAAGAAAGTGAAATAGCCGTATTGCTGATATGGGTAAAATTTTAGTGGTCTGGATAGAAGATTAAACCAGCCACCACAGTCTCCTCAGCCAAAGCCCAAGCCAGAGTGAGGCACCTCTCTTCAACTCTGTGAACACCAGTTCACAGGGAAGCTGGAGAAGGAGACCTTAAACCTAGGAGGTTGGTCCAAAAGTTTAAGGGAAAAAGCCATCTTCATAGCACAAAGGTGCAAAATAAAGCAGTGGTGATGATGTGGAAGCTGAAGCAAGTTTTCCAGGAGATCTAGTTAAGATCACTGATGAAGGTGGCTAAATAAACAACAGATTTTCAATTTCGGTTTATGTCAGGAAAAAATGCCCGCTAGGACTTTGATAACTAGAGAGACGTCAGTGCTTGACCTGAAGCTTTAGAAGACAGGATGACTTTCTTTCTGGGAGCAAGTGTAGCTACTGACTTGAAGTTGAAGGCCAGTGCTCATTTGCAATTTTGAAATCCTAAGAGTTCTGCCCTTGTTCTACAAATGAAACAACAAAGCTTGGATGACAGTACATCGGCTTACAGTGTAATTTACTAAATATTTTAAGCCCACGGTTGAGATCTACTGATCAGAAAAACAAACAAAAAAGATTTCTTTTAAAATATTACTACCTGAAATAGCAAGGGAACTAGAATTAAAAGTGAGACCTGGTGATGTGACTGCATTGCTGTAATTTCATGATAAAATTCTCAGTGCATAAGGAGTTGCTTCCTTGGAATTGACTCCTCACTAAAGATCCTGTGACTATTGTTGAAATGACAACAAAGAATTTAGAATATCGCATATACTTAGCTAATAAAGGAACAGTAGGGTTTGAGATGGTTGACTCCAGTTTAGAAAAAAAGGTTCTGATATGAGTAAAATGCTATCAAACATCACACACTCCAGAGAAATCTCATTAAAGGAAGAGTCAATGAATGTTATTTTAATTTAAGAAATCACCACAATCACTCTAAACTTCAGCTACCATCCTTGTGATCAGTCAGCAGCTGCCAACATCAAGGAGAGACCTTCCATAAGCGAAAGATTGTGACTCACTGAAGCTTCAGATTATCATTAACATTTTTTATCAATAGAAATTTTTGATTAATGTGTGTGCATTATTTTTAAGGCATAATTATACTGCACACTTAATAGATGATGGTATAGTGTAAATATAGCTTTTATATGCACTTAACCAAAAAAGTTGCCTGACTTGCCTTACTAAAATATGTAGTTTATTGAAGTGGTCTGGAACTGAGCCCAAAATATCTCCAAGGTATGCCTGTACTTCCCAGATGAACCATACTTTAAATGCAATACCTGTCAAAATCCCATGGCTTTTTTACAGAAACTGTGAAGCTAATGCTTAAATACAAATGGAAATGCAAATGACCTGGAATAGTAAAACCATCTTGAAGAAGAATGAAATTGGAGGACTTGTACTTCCCAATTTCAAATCTTACTCTTAGATACGCAATCAAGACAATATGATATTACTATGTAGTATAAGGATAGACACAAACATCACAGTGCAATGAAATTCAGAATCCAGAAGTAAACCCAACATTTATAAACAATAGAATTTGGTATTTGAAATTGAGATATACTCTCTAAAAGCTGTCTACTTCTATACTTCCACTGGAAGTATCTAAGACTTCTCCTTCTCCTGGTCTAAACTGTATGTTATTGTTCTTAAATCTTTGTATACTAATTGTCAATAATGGTGTAATGACAACTTAATTTTTTCAACAAATAATGTACAGACAACTGGATATCCATACCAAAAAAAAATTGATGTTGGGGCTGGTGCGGTGGCTCACACCTGTCATCCTTAACACTCTGAGGGTGCCAAGGCAGGAGGATCCTTTGAGCTCAGGAGTTCACCAAATTTTATATTTCAAACGGGTGATATTTATTATATATACACATATAATATATGCAATCTCAAAAAAGTTGTTTTAAAAATATGATGCACAGCCATCTTCTTCCTAGTCTCCTCCAAGAATTTTTTTTAAATTTTATTTAGACAGTGATAAGTTATAGTTTCATATAATATGCATAATTGTTGGATTACTAAGAATAGAGATTGGAAATAATTTTTTTCTACTCTAGGACAAACTGCTGAGTGTTTTGCACACAATAGGGGCTCAATATAAGAAATTATAGTTATAAAATTAAATACTTGAGTTACTTGAAGCTCTTGAAGTAAATTGTTTCAATAAAATTACTCAAGTTATAAGAAAAAACTAAGGCTTAAAACTGGGGTGCCCAACCTTTTTTTTTTTTTTTTTCATGCCACACATGAAGAGAATGAAAGCTATCTCAGGCCACACAGTAAACACACAAATGCTAATTAAAGCTGATTAGCAAAATTTTTTTTGTGATATCAGACACCACAGATAAGCAAAAAAAAGTATCCACAAAATCAACATGTGGCCCCTGGAGCACAGATTTGACACCCCAGCCTAAAACATGCTATACAAATAATACCAGTTTAAACCATTAAAATAAGCAAGAATAATCACTTCCTGAGGACATGAGTTCTAAAATGAGGGTGATGTTCTATATAAGACCTGAAAGCATTTTTGTATAAAAGCTATTACAAAAAGTCTTTTTCAGCCTGGAAAATGAATCAAGCTTATAAAAACCATGTGTGAGGTAAATATGGTTTACAAATGTCTGTCGTGAGTCTGCAGGTGATGCACACTCACTATAGAGCAACTGGATATGCAAGTATGTGATATGTGAATGTAGCACCACAACCCAAAGGTGATCTGGGCAAACATGTTTGTGAATTTCTTGCTCATCTTTTTTTTCTATGATGAAATATAAAAGCATAAAATTTATCATCTTCACCATTTTTGAGTTTTCAGTTCAGTGATGTTAAACACATTAGTGCATTCACATTGTTATATGTGAATGTCCTTTTTTTTTTTTTTTTTGAGATGTCTCACTATGGAGAGCTGTAGCATCATAGCCCACAGCAACCCAAACTCTTGGGCTTAAGGGATTCTCTTGCCTCAGCGTCCCAAGTAGATTGGACTACAGGCACCCACCACAATGTCTGGCGATTTTTTTGTTGCAGTTGTTGTTATTTAGTAGGCCTGGGCCAGGTTCGAACCTGCCAGCCTCGGCATATCTGGCTGGTGCCATAACCGCTGTGCTATGGGCACTGAGCCATAAATGTCTTTCAAAATAAAGAGAAAGATTATGTGCTCCAATCCTGGGTGACAATACTGAAAAAGAAAACCTACAGAGGTTTTGAGAAGAAAAGCAGAGAAAGTACATTAAAATCAAGGGAACTTATATATATATATATTTTAATTTTTCTTACTTATACATGTGTATATTAGGTTTCCTCTTTTTCCTTCACAGAACTAAAAAGGCTAAATTTAATGCAAATAACAATATTTAACATAAAGACTGAGTACAAAAACCTCATAAAGAACAAATAAAGATAAATACATTCAGAAAAGAAATCAGATGATTGCTGTAATGAAATATTAAGCAATAATAATAGTAATAATGCAAAGAAAAAATATTCACATTGTCAGGTAGAAGTATGTCTATTATAGAATACATTGATCAGTTAACTTCTTCTTATTTTGTTTTTTCCAAAGTCTCAAAAAAATAGACAATATTTATAAATAAAAGTAAAAGATAAATTCAAAAAACAGACCATGCCAAATCTTATAACAATAGAGAAAGAAATACTTTGAAATCATTCTACTTAATCTGGATACACCTGATATTAAAATTGGAGAAAATACATTGTTATAAAGACAAACATATTTCACTTATAAATGAGGATGCAATATGATAAACAACATATTAACATGTTGAATTAAAAATTAATGTTTAAGTAATGTATTTTGGTCAAAATTAAGTACAATTTATATAAAAATTAGTCACTATTTTCTTTCTTTCTTCTTTTTTCCTTGCCCACACTCCCTCCCTCCTTCTCTGTCTGGTCTCCCCTTCCCCTATTCCCCATGCCTTGTCATTAATTGTCATTAATTGTCTTCATATCAAAGTTGAATACATAGGATTCTTACTTCTCCATTCCTGTGATGCCTCACTAAGAATAATGTGTTCCACCTCCATCCAGGTTAGTACAAATGTTGTAATGTCTCCATTATTTTTGATGACTGAATAACATTCCATGGTATACATATACCACAGCTTACTAATCCATTGCTGGGTTGAAGGTTGAAGGAAATTTAGGCTGTTTCTACATTTTAGCAATTGTAAATTGTAAACAGCCTAGTACAAGTGTCTTCATAGTAAAAGGTTTTGTTTTTTTTTTTTTCCTTCTGGATAGATGCCCCATAATGGGATTGCAGAATCAAATGGGAGGTCTGGGTTGAGTTCTTTAAGGATTCTCCATACTTTCTTCCAAAAAGGTTGTATTAGTTTGCAGTCCCACCAGCAGTGCAAAAGAGTTCCTTTCTCTCCACGTCCACGTCAGCATCTGCAGTTTTGAGATTTTGTGATATCAGCCATTCTCACTGGGGTTAGATGATATCTCAGGGTGGTTTTAATTTGCATTTCTCTGATAATGAGGGATGATGAGCATTTTTTCATATACTTAGTAGCCATTTATCTATCGGCTTTAGAGAAGATTCTATTCATCTCTCTTCCCCATTGTATGTATTGTTGGTTTTTTTCTTGTAGATTAATTGAAGTTCTGCATAGATCTGGTTATTAGACTTTTGTCTGATTCAAAATATGCAAATATCCTTTCCCACTGAGTAGGTTGTCTATTTTCTTTGGTTGTTGTCTCCTAGGGTGTACAGAAACTTTTCGGTTTCATTAAATCCCATTTGTTTATTATTGGTGCTGTAGCTATTGCCATGGCAGTCTTGGAAAGTCATAAGGAAAGAAAGAAAGTCATAAAGTCTTTCCCCAGGCCAATATCATCAAATGTTTTTCCTCTTCTTTCTTTGAGAATTTTTATCATTTCATGCTTTAAGTTTAATTCCTTTATCCATCTTGAATCATTTTTTGTGAGTGGAGAAAGGTGCGGGTCCAATTTCAGTCTTTTACATGTGGATATCCAATTCTCCCAGCATCATTTACTAAACATAGAGTCTTTCCCCCAGTGGATGCTCTTGTTTGGTTTATCAAAGATTAGGTGGCTGTAAGTTGTTGGTTTCATTTCCAGGTTTTCTATTTGATTCCAAATATCTATGTCTCTATTTTTGTGCCAATACCATGCTGTCTTTACCACTATGGCCTTGTAGTACAGACTAAAATCTGGTATAGCGATGCCCCTGGCTTTGTTTTTATTACTAAGAACTGCCTTACCTATATGGGTTTTTTTCTGGTTCGATACAAACAGCAGAATCATTGTTTCCAAGTCTTGAAAGTAGGATGTTGGCATTTTAATAGGTATGGTGCTGAACTGATAAATTACTCTGGGAAGTATAGACATTTTAACAATGTTGATTCTTCCCAGCCACGAGCATGGTATATTCTTCCATTTGTTGATGTCCTCTGCTATTTCCTTTCTTAGGGTTTCATAATTTTCTTTATAGAGGTCCTTCACCTCTTTTGTTAGGTATATTCCTAAGTATTTCATTTTCTTTGGGGCTACGGTGAAGGGAATTGTGTCCTTAATTAACCTCTCATCTTGTTGACGTATACAAAAACAATTGACTTGTGGACATTGATTTTATATCCTGAGACATTACTGTCTTTTTCGATGACTTCCAAGAGTCTTGTGGTTGAGTCTTTGGGGTTCTCCGGGTATAAGTTCATATCATCAGTAAAAAGAGAGTGTTTAACCTCCTCTGCTCCCATTTGGATGCCCTTTATTTTCTTGCCTGGTCTAATTGTATTGGCTAAAACTTTCAGCACAATGTTGAATGGTAATGGTGACAGGGGACAACCTTGTCTGGTTCTAAGAAGAAAAGCTTTCTGTTTTACTCTGTTGAGTAAAATACTAGCTGTGAGTGTGTCATAGATAGCTTTGATCAGTTTAAGAAATGTACCACTGATGCTTATAATCCTCAGTATTCTAATTAAAAAAGGATGCTGGATTTTATTGAATGCTTTTTCTGTGTCTATTAAGAGGATCATGTAGTCTTTGTTTTTACCTCTGTTGATATGAATAATGTTTATGGACTTGCGTATATTAAACCAGCCTTGCATTCCTGGGATGAAAACTACTTGATCATGATGTACTACTTTTTTGATGATAAGCTGTAATCTATTAGCTAAGATTTTATTTAGAATTTTTGCATCTATATTCATTAGTGAAATTGGTCTGAAATTCTCCTTTTCAGTTGGGTCTTTTCCTGGTTTTGGTATCAGGGTGATGTTTGCTTTATAGAATGTGTTGGGAAAGATTCCTTCCTCCTAATCCTTTGGAATAATTCCTTCAGTATAAGAATAAGCTCTTCCTTGATGGTTTGATAGAACTCTGGTGTGAAGCCATCAGAACCAGGGCATTTTTTGGTTGGGAGATTTTTTTTTT